>NC_091930.1:23994736-24307236 GCF_041260155.1 Ptychodera flava
CAAATTTCGCTCAACTCTATCAGAAGCTTTGCTGATGATCTGTATATATAACATCAAGTTGTTGCTTATTATCTATTGCGTCAATAGCATTTTTCACGAGAACAGCAAGATTGCTGATTGTGGCTATAATTGCTCGGTAATTATTGAAAATTCAACCTTTGTTCTTGCGTTGGGAACCCAGTATGGTAGTTTTGTGCCTGACTGCATTTGATCTTCTTAGGACTCTACAAGACTGAACATGTTTTTATGGCCAATGCGTACCTAGATACTCTGCTAGACATAGACCAATATTACACATCGGGTCACGAACTTTTTTGATTTGATTGATAAAATTTTGCGATGCCGATGTTTTTGATAAATCTCATTCAACTTTTAAAAGACACATTAATTTGTTTTTGTCGTTGTTTGATGTTAAAGGTACTTTTTGTTTGTTTAAATTTCAGTGCACTTCATCCTTTTTTGTTTTATTTTCTCGTCTGTAAGTGGCTGCCTGATTGCACTGTTGATGAGCAAATAACAAACGAACTAACTAACTAATTAACTAACTACTAACTAAATAAAAATAAATAAATAAATAAATAAAAATAAAAAATAAATAAATAAATAAATAAATAAATAATAAATAAATAAATAAAATAAATAAATAAATAAATAATAAATAAATAAATAAATAAATAATAAATAATAAATAATTAAATGTACACACATGTTCACGTCGTGACCATACGACCCGCATTACAGATATTCGATATTATTACAAATAAAAAATTTCTTTATAAAAACGAAGCTTTTCTTTTAGTGAAATTTTATTGGATATATGTAGAGAATAATACAGAATAAATAGAAAGAGAGGAGTAAAGTGGAACCTCGCCACGCACATGCGTCAACTACGTACCGTGCATCATATGTACAACCACAGAAGGCGTAAAACCCAAATTACACTTTGTGGCGACAGTACTTGATTAAAATAAAGGGGACGGAAAAAGTCTGAGACGCCAGTAAGCAACGAGAAATATAATGCTTCGAAGTTCTTTGTCGATCTATGACCCGGGTTAATTTTTATGGGTCGGACCAAATGATAAAGCTTAAAATTGACAACACAACACATATTTCATATCGCATCACTATCTTTAAGTCCTCAAGTGCCTTCAACTTCAAGTGCCCCAAACATATCTTTTATATTTTAACAGTCCAATTCCGTCGATTCTCCAACCCCCTAGAAGTATTTGTGAATATAACCTAATTGCAAGTTAATTTCTAGGCATTGTAATGTTCGCCTGCCTACACTGCAACGTTTCCCCAATATTTTATTTTGAAGTACTGGCAGCTTGGCAAACAGTTTGCACACCGAATCTTCACATTGTTGTATGGAACAACAAAACATCTTAATCGATGGTAGATCGTATTTTATAAAGAATTTTTCTGGTATTCGATGTGTCAAAGATCTTTACAATGAGCATGGAAATCCTGTTGCCTTTGATTCCATTACTGGTAGATGTGTTAAGAATAATCATGTAAATCGTTTCAGATGGATGGCTTTAATTTCCAGTGTTCCTCGTAATGTAAAAATTTCTGCTTTACAGGAAGAAAATTACAACTCTGTTTTACATTTGCCAGTTGGTACGGGATATTCAGAATGCATATCACTGGATAAGATTACAGCCAAAAAAAATTACTTAAGATTAATAAGAAAAAATATCACTCCACCCACGGTTAAGTCTAAATTTTCCAATCGTTTTAGTATAACGGACGATCAGTGGAAATATTTCTATACATTACCAAATAAGCTTCTAAGAAATGTGAAAATACGTGAATTTCAGTATAAAATAGTAAATAATGTTGTCTGTAACAATTACATTCTTTCTATTGTTGGTAAGCTTGATCATTCTGAGTGTACTTTTTGTGACCTTTTTACGGAGAAAACGATCACCTTTTGTTCAATTGTGTCTTTGTATTACAGTTTTGGAGTGATGTAATTGATTGGGTGTGTACCATCACAAATGAAGAAATTAATTGTAGACTGAAGAATGTTTTGTTTGGAATTACACAAATAGATCAATTTTTATTGCCTTGTTAAACTTGGTTTTGTTCTATGGAAAGTACCACATCTATAAATGTAGACTTCAGAAAATACGTCCTCGACTTTCAGTTTTTCTTATTGATTTAAAGGACTTGTTTGAAAAAGAACAGAAAATATCAAAAAGAAAAGGAGACAAGGATTTTCAATATTTCAAAAAAACTTGGAATCCATGTATTCAATGTTTTTCGTAAGTGCCATCAGTTTTGTTGTCGTTTTTGTTTTCGCTCTTTGTTTTTGTAAGTTTTTCTGCTTTGTTTAATGTAATAAATGTTGTTAAAATAAAAAAAAAATAAAAAAATAAAAAAAGAAGTTAATTTCTAGGTGTTTATTTTTTACAAGTACCATGAGACAAATAAAAGGCATGTAAACGGTGTCTATGGATTACACTTAATGAGTAACAACAGTCAATTTCAATCGTTTAAAACTATTTTGACGCACTCCTCCTGGCTTTGTGTACACTCGTCTCTCTATGCGACCCTTCACCTATGACTTAGGGCATTAAAAAGCCAGCAGACGCGAACCCTTCACCTGTGACTTAGGGCATTAAAAGCCAGCAGACGCGACCCTTCACCTGCGACTTAGGGCATTAAAAAGCCATCAATAAAGTTGGCGTCTGAAGTGTCACCAAGGCGCATTATTTAATGCTAATTGGTTTACCTTTGCTTACGCAGACTACTAGCAGTAGGCACTTTAAAATGATATACACACAAGTGATCGATCGATTAAGCAACGAATTCCTTCGTCCTTGTGGTCTTTGCAGTTGTATTTGCGACGGTTAGATCTGAACAGGAGTCAACCAGTTTATACTAATACCAAAATCAAAGGCACAGAAGAGTTGACAACGTGATATAATAATGTCTACCACTGGATCGTTATTTCCTTCTATAGCTTGTGTGCTGAGTTTACTTCTTTTTTCAAGAGAAGCTGCAGCTGATGTTGGTAAGTTCACTCAAATTATTACCAGGCATTTTGGTGAATAACATATCGTAATAGGCTCTGTCCTGATGAATCAAAAGAAAGCCATGGAAATTCGGTTCAGAAACAGCGAGCTTAGTGGTCCGGACTGAAATTAAAGGGGACGGTGTTGTTCAAAATGACGCTGTGTGTAAAAACCTTCAGAAGTCATTGCAAAAACAAGATTGTAGAAAGATGCCGATGACGTCATAGGCATGCTACTAGAGACGCCATTTTGTTGTTCACAAGTGACAATGAAATACAAATTATGCGGACTTTACGTTTGTGCAATCTGACACTCTCCTGTTTGAAGGTCAGCATTATAATACAAAAGCATGTTCGTAAATCTTACAAACAGGAAAAACACGATGGCATAGCGTAAAACATAAATAGAGACCAAGCATTGGTGTTCCAATATCTTTGCAAAAAACAAGATTGTAGAAAGATGCCGATGACGTCATAGACATGTTGCTAGAGACGCCTTTTTGTTGTTTACGAGTGACAATGAAATGCAATTTAAGGGGGCTTTACGTTTGTGCAATCGCGTACTCTCCGGTTCGAAGGTCAGCATTATAATACAAAAGCATGTTCGTACATCTTACAAACACGCAAAACATGATGGCTTAGCGTAAACGGAAATAGAGACCAAGCATTGGTGTTCCAAAATCTTTGCAAAAATCGCGATCAAATAGATCCTCTTTGGTTGGAAAAAGTGTGATTTAAAGTGCGTGAAATGATATTTTAGTTGAACTAAACACTGTTTAAAAGTGATTACATCCGAACGCAAGTTTCGAAATAACAATATCATTTTAAATTGAAAGCTAAGAATAATACTCAGAAATTTTATTTTTCCCAACCCGCTTGTATTAGCATTATAGTATTTGAGTATCCCGTCCCACGTGTAGTAGGCTTAAATACTTGCTATGTGTTGCTTTGTGTTGTCTTAGGTATGCAATTAACGAGCCTTTTCAAATTGAAAAGAATACAGAAAGCATATTTGTCATGATCTTCCAAATTGGCTCAAAGAAAATTAATATTTCGCGCTCTCAATACGTTAGCCTCCATGGATGCGATAACTCCCGCGCGATGTTAAATATTCAGAATTCTTCAATATGTACGTTATGTATACATTTTTTTTATCACAGTGTACAATTCAGCATTTGTATATTAAATATCCAGATACATTCTACAACATGTGCTGTATATATACAAAACATTTGTCACTAAGTATAAATTAGTATTTAATATATTGAATATGTGTATAAAATGATAAATATGATGATAACATATTAAAAACAGAATAAAAATGCTTGATTCGTGATATAATTTATTGCAAATTGTGCTAGGTACGTCAATTGTATGGCTTCAATAAGTATAGAAATCCGACGTACACGTGTGTATCTTTTGAACTCAGGCAAAATATAGATAAAATAACATTTCTCCGGTACTGACAACATTTCCTTCCACTAATTATGTCTTTATATATCCTCTCAAGAGATAAACCTCATGGGGATTGTATAACTTAATCATCTCATGTAAGCCACACACAAACAATGGATCCTGTGCCTGAAAATAATATTTATGACTCTGTTTTAATGAAAGCTTATTATCAACAAAATCAAAAAAGTATGAGGCATTTTTGAAGCTTATTCTGGCATATACTTTGCAGATTTTGATAGGGTTTTTTCACAAAATTGTATTGAGGGCTTTTATCAGTAGCAATACATATTGGTTTAATTGGTTGTATAGTTGTCACAAATTCTCTAAAGAGGCACCCAGGAAAGGATAATTTGAATTAACAACCAGTCCCATATCTCTTGTTGATCATGTGTAGCCATTCCTTTCCAGATATTGTATATACTGGGCTACAGCTATATTTTTCATTGAAAGCCTTTAGTGTGTTAATTTGAAATCGACTTTGGATTAATTATTCTGTCAAATGAAATCAAGGAGATACCTGGGAGATTTTGTCTACAGACAACATCTTTAAATTTACTGGCTGTAATTCTTAATTTTGGTGACCTTGTGAATGCCAATTAGGATTTCTGTATTGACCCCAAAATGACATAATATTTTATCCTGCGCGACAAGTCATAACTTGTAATATTTACTTTAGATGCATAAAATCATAATCATTTTAATCACTTTATAAATTAAACTACACCCTCTGAGTGGGTGCAAGAAATACTATAAGACGGGAGTACATTTACTCAGTCATGCTATATTTTGACTCATCAATCTGTAACCTTTCGGCTTGCTGGTTCACAAGCATTAGAATAAAGAAGCTTACCAAAACGTGATGATCTAGACCAGGCACCTAGAAAGTATGCAAGCTGTTTTACTTTCTCCTTTGAGACAGTCTTTTCTGCTGTTAGACAAGCATTATAATTATCTTTCCGTTTTCTAGGACGACAGACTCTATCTAAGTTACGGTCACGAATGTTCACAGGCACGCTAATCCAGTCAATTGAGTCCAATTTACAGCTGTGCTTCCATAAACACTAGGATGGTGGCGTGTTTGTAATTTCTGAGTGCTTCAGGTAATTTCTGGTATTTCAGTTACTCCACATCTCTGAAAACTCGCTACAACAAACACAGTGGCTGCTGCATGTTTGCAAGACCCACCTTACCCTGTTTTACAAACACTTTTCCCGCCAAGTATTTTACCAGTAATCAAAATCAAAATAGATAGGGCGAAATACTTTTTACTTTGGGGTAGTGGGTTGTCAGCCTTGGCGTATGACTTTACAATCATTGATATTTTATAAGAAAAACCAATGACTGGGGTTCACTGTCATGAAGTAAAATATCCCTTACATAGTTACTTTTATATCTGGAATTCCAACCACTGTCTCTGCGTTTTCTTGCTGCACTCAGGGAGTTGTCACACTTTGAAATGAAATAGTCAAAGATAGTGCTTTATGTAAGATCAGAAAGACGACTCAAATTTCTGGTCAATCCACCTGCAAGAGGATATGTGAGCAATGACGTCTCTGTGTTCATGGAAAGTGGAACATTACAAACTCCTGACCAGTAAACCATCAAGGTAAAAAAGGTACAGTTCATCCCATCGCATCACTATATACAGGTACACTGTATGAAAATAAAAAGAATTAAAGGATACTTCATTTTCTAGGCATGGACCAGTAACTTCAATATAGCATTTTATAATGTAAATTTAGGGACTGGTCAGTTTCTTCAGCGTGGGGGGGCGGGGTGGATTCATGGGGGGGGGGCACCCTGTTTTTGACTTTGGTGATAGGGGGGGTCAACATGTTTTTGAAATGCCCAATAGGGGGGTCAGTGTTTTAGAATTTTGACACAGGCTCATCATTGCCTAAAATGCTAGTGTCAGCCACAAATTTCATCATTCAGTTGTATTTTTCGGCGCGCCCTTCGGGCGCGTAACTTTAATAAGCAGTCATATTTTTCAGCACGCCCAACTTTAACATATCATGCATACAAATATCAGAGATATCTGTATGTTCAATATTTTTCAACGTGCTCTTCAAGCTCATTACTTTAATATATCAGACATTTTTCAGCATGCCCTTCAGGTGCATGACTTTAATATACAAGGCATATATATCAGAGATATCAGGATGTTTCATATTTTCGGCGCGCCCTTCTTTAATAATAAAAGATATATGTCAGAGATATCTTGATGTTTGCTAACTGAAAGTGTACCATTATGAAATCAGCATTTCGTATGAAAAGGATGACAAATCCTGATACTTTTCTGTTCTCTCTATGAGAATTTAGTATGAGAAAGCAACATGCACCATTATTTCACAGTATATATATTTGATACAGTGACTTATTTTAGAGATAGAAAAATGACAAGATATCTTTCCTTCTCATTGATGCAATTAGTTTCCTTTGTGTCTCAAGTTTTCTGTAGAAAGATACTTTTTGTATGAACAAAATAACAGTTAAAAAGGCAGTTTTTGTCATTATAAGCTGTGCTTTTATGGTTTCAATGTTACAAGAAAAGGTCCTCTCAGACACTGTACACATCAGATTTGGCTAAAAAAGCTCTCTATGGCTCCTCAGTAGATTTAATTGGATGGTTGGCAAGTCTTAACACCCATCAAAGTTTTGATTCACTGCTTTTTCCTCTTTGATATTAATGATTGACATCCATTTCTGTACAACAGTTCAGGACATCTGGTTAAGCATAGAAAGTGTGAAATACATTCACAGCTCATTCAAAATACAGCTCATTCAAAATGTACTGTATTCAAACTTTAAGGTTGACACTTTGAAATTTCTATCTTACAACTAACATGTCAACAATTTCATTAAAACATAGAATTTGCAATTTCATTAAAACATAGAATGAAATATAAATATAAATATACGTAAATATACGTAAAATATACGTAAAATAAACGTAAAATGTAAAATATAATATATATATATATATATATATATATATATATATATATATATATATATATATATATATATATATATATATATAAATATATATAGTTTCTTCAATATGTCAGTCAACTTAATGCCAACGCTCCTCTCCCGTATACCCATATTCTTGCCTTAGATGTCATCGCACTTTACCCAAATATAGACATTGATGAGGGCATTTGTGCCCTGAAAGAAGCCTATACACCACAGTTCAGATGAGAATTCAAGCAATATAGACAACATCTTTAAATTGGCAATGTTTGTCCTTTAAAAAAACTATTTCGAGTTTAACAACCAATACTATAGACAGATATCTGGTACAGCTATGGGCACCCCGTTTGCCGTATCTTACGCAAATATTTATATGAGTTGGTGGATGCGTAAGTACTATTTTACAACACCTAATTGTCCTGAAGTAACAGACCGTTTTATCGATGACCTGGCAGCTCTATCCACCTCCTCGGAAAAAGAACTTCACTGTTTTGTCAATCAACTTAACATGCGCCACGACAAAATCAAATTCACAGCAGAGATCAGTAAAACATCTATCCCATTCCTGGATGTAAGACTCTACCTCATGGACAATAGACTGGAAACTGACTTATACAGTAAACCTACCAGCTCCCATCGTTATTTACCACCAAATAGTTGCCATCCACCTCATATATTTAGATCAATTGTCTATTCAGGTTCACTTAGAATTCGACGCATTTACAGTAAACCAGAATGGTGTGATGAGAGATTAACGGAATTCGCCAGCTAACATAAACTCTGCGTCTACAGGACAAAAACCATCAAACAACAGATAACAAAGGCCAGTATACCATCCCGCCAGGATCTACTACACTACAAACCCAAAACACTTTCTGATAGAATACTCTGGGTGTCAACATATGATCCTCGTCAACCAAACCTCCGTCAAATTAGTGTAGAAAATCATATCATCTTACAGTCATCAAGCCGTATGAAAACAGTAATGCCAGAATTGCCCATCATCGCATTTCGCAGACCAGCAACAATCGGTAACATCCTTCACCAAAATCGGCTCAGACATGCAAATCAGCCCAAATAACTCGGGCTGTAAACCTTGTCACACTCCTCGATGCTCTTGCTGCTCAGTCATTGTAAACACCAAAATATTCATATCTACAGCAACAGGTGCCTCATTTCAAATTAAGGATGACGTCGAACTGCAAATCAAGCGAAATTATATATGCTCTAACCTGTAGGACCTGTCAAATTCAATATATCGGGAAAACATCTCAACCATTTCACAAGAGACTTAATGGTCACCGTTCAAATATCAGAACAAACAAAGTCGACAGATCACCGTATGTCGTTCCACACTTTAGGATACCCGACATACCATCTTAGACAATGCTCTTTCAGCTACAATTCTCTGCCTTGTTCGTGGCAAGATCCAGAAACTACAAAACACCTGGAAAGTCTTTGGATCTCAAGAGCGGGGACAATGTATCCAAATGGACTTAATGACTATGAGCCATCAGGCATCCACAATTAGCGTTGTCATGTGACTTTATGATTTGCTATGCAGACATGCGCATTACACAATGCTTTGTTCTGGTTTTATTATCATCAGTGCTTGAAAAAGGTGTGCTAGTCATACCAAAACGTCGCCGTCAATATATATATATGTGACAGTCACCAGTAGAAATCGAATATTATGTCACTTGTTCCAAACGGAGATAGAGCGCACTGAACATTCGCATGCGTACGTACGCGTGTACGCTGTACGTAAGCACATGTCTACCTACGCTGGGATGAGATGATCAAATACGCAAGTAGTCCTTGCTTCCGTTGTTGAGATAATTTCAAAAATGTCAAAAAATGTAGCATTAGTATGTTTTGAACGTTAATAAAATATGGAAAGTAAAGGAGAAGTTCCGCATTGCACGTAGTTGAAACAAGCAGAGGTCGTAGTTCAGGTCATGTCATTATGTGCCCCGGAAGTTTTACATGATGTCAACATTCAGTCATGGACCTCGAGTCATTGGACATGTACGGAATTGGAATGGCATGGCCTTATGGAAGTTATGGCATGGACATGGCTCTTCCTTAGTGAAGGCTGAATAGGTACGTATATTTAATCAGCTAATAGTAATTTGCAACCGCCAACAATAAAATGAAAACAAGACCGGGTGAAATTCAGCTAGCCTTTGCTGAAACACGTTCTCGATATGTTCGATTCACGTATTGATTTTGTGACAGCTGAGCCACTTTCCAAGATCAGTTCGCCGTCAAACACATGTAATCATGTTTCTTGCGGAACACAAATTCAATGTTGTTGACTTCAAGAAGAAAATGAGCGAGATTAGTCTGAGTTTCGCGTCATGGTCATATAGCTATCGAACCCACATGTTCAAAACAAAGGAAGGTGACAGCAATATTAAACACATTCGCTCGGCTCGGATTTTTTTGTGTACATGTAATATGTGAAGACGTCCTAAATCATGTTTAAAACTGGTTGAAGGCTTGTTTAGGCTGCTATCGTTATGAATTATTTCTCAGTCTGTCGCATACCTAGCTATGAAATTCATAACTTTGAAAATAGACTGATTTCACTTCATTTTGACGACATGCCGACTCGGCGCATGGCGCCCCCATTGACTACTCGCTTGGATGATTGACATTCGATGCGTGTCGACCCAATTTATTTTCGATAATTTGTATCACTATGTGTTTTCGTTTAGGTTAGCATGTGTTTTCTTTCAGGGTAGATAATGGTTGCCATGGGATGATCCAGTCCGAGAGTATAAACAGACCAGCTTGCAGTTTGTGTTGTCAAGTGATGCTGACGTGTTTGAACAGACCCATCACTGCAGTCTAATAACGTGAGTATACTTGTCTGTGTTTGTACAGCTGATAATATTATTGGGGGCTAGAGTTTTGTTTCAACTAGTAGTAGTACTGCTCATTATTCAGACTTAAAAAATCTGTTTTATTTTGCCTTGGCACTCAGTTCATAAAGATGGCCTGGGTTTATTTGTATGTTGTTTGCAGTAATTCATAAAAAGCGACTTGATCAGAAAGTGAACTAAAATAATAGAAAGATTTTGAAACACTAAAATGTAAAATCAATTATGTCACTGTTTGTTTTGATAACTGGCATGCAGGTAAGTTCTGTTTTGGTAGAGCATGTGTTCTGATTTTCTGTGGATGATGCAGATATTTAGTAGATTTTGGTCATGTTCCTTTTTTTACTGTCAGAAAACCTTGTTCAAGATTTCTACTTTATGAATTGATTGACTGAATTCTAGAACATTTATGCCCAGCTTGGACTTACAACAGTAATTTGATAGCTAGCTGAATTACTGTACAATTACTTTGTCACTTTAGATCAATCTTGACAGTTGTAGCATGCTAGCAGGCTACACCTACCTATTTTGCGTAGAAAAATTCTCATTAAGATTTGATTGCAAAACCTTTGACTGTTCTTAAATCCTAAAAACTTATTGTTATTTACTAATCAATTTTCTTTTCATTCTTTCAGGTTCAAGTGCCATGTGTATAAATTGAAATTAATTGTTCTGATGCCAACATAGTTTTCCATAGCTGCCTAAAGTCATTACTGTCCACATTTAAAGTAAGTGTACATCATTGTTGTATATAAATATCATGTCACAAAGGTCTGCATTGTTGATTATATACCAGAATTTCCTGTGAGATGGTAATAAAATATGATGTAGAAAATATATTTCAAGTTATTTTTGACATAGCAGACCATTTTTAGCAAATATTTCCAATATGAGCCACACTGAAAAGGTTATGCTGCCAAAAGAAAAGACCTTTGCACTTGGTATCTGGTGTTATGCTGTGTATCTCCTCCACATATCTGTAGTATTTAGTATTATCATAATTGTGAGTTAACATGGACCCGGAATGGCCTGCCATACACCTTGGGCTCCAAAATGCATATCAGGGCCATAAATATTATTTGTACTGTGTGTGTTAATCCAATGCATCTTTGGATCATGGTTCCAAACACAATGACAGGTGCAAGCACAGAACCTTTTACTTGATGTTTACACTTCAGCAGTGTAATTTCATTCAGGAGATTTGTGTGGTATATTGAATGATGCCAGACATTTGGTAAACAGATTTATACACCCGGACAATACTTATATCACACAGAGTCAAATTGAACACAATTCCAGATCAGCATTTCTGTATCATCTTGTGATTGAAGCTCTCACTGTACATAATGTTTATTTGAAGAGATGTCAACTAACTGAACCAACACTAGCTAATGAACTGATCAACCTAGGCAGCTAATCATTGCATACTTTATTTGTCAGTTTGATATTTCCAAGACAGCTGAAAAAAATTGATTTTATTTTGTTCTTATATTTCAGTATGTCACAAGAGGAATCCCAGTGCTCCAGCTACAAGAGTTCACAAGACTCAGACTTTTCTCCATCTGCAAGAGAAATCAGAAGTGAGAATCAGTTAGAAAATTATTTGGAAGGATTTGCAAGAGGGGCATACATGTTAAAACCACAGCTTTCCAGACATTTACAAGAACTTGATAGAAATGAAAAGGCTCTAAGATATCCATGTAGTAAGTGTTCCCCCATTCTCAACAGTGCTAAGGAGAGTTTCACATCCATTATACATCCTGCTGATCAACTCCTTAAACGCCGAGCATGTTACCCACATCCCAAGAAGAGACAAAAGCATCATCGAAACATCAGCAAAGAAAATGACTGGCTCCTCGAAAATGTGTTTGATGTACTTGGGAATTATCAGTTTTGTCAACCATGCGTAGTTCAAGTTTTAGGAGTAGGTTCTGAAAGATTAGCAAAGTTACGAGAAGTTAAAAGAAATCTACAACAGGAACCCACAAAAATAATCACCAAGCAAGAAGTTGTCAATCAGAGACTTGAAAAGACTGTCATAATGCCACGTGCAGTCCAAGAAACCTTTCATCAGTGGTGGTCCACTGTCGGTGAAAATGAAAGAGTGGAAGTCGTTGCAGAGAAACCACAACATGGACTGGTTGGAAAACCAAGTAATCACGCAAAGACAGATCTACAAGAACAGTTTCTCAGCTTTGTTGACATGAACAGTCAACACAATGGCAGATCTAATTCATCATTGGTTCAGTACTTTTTCACACCCAAATTTAGTAGGATTAATACTCCAAAGCCTGATGAAAGTAATTTTGATATTAAAAATGAAATCATCAGTTGTTGGTGAGTTTAACCGTACACAAAATGAACAAGGCAAGTCAACATGTAGTAACTCTTCTGCAAAAAAGATTGCTAGATGGACACAGACCAAAACATGGGATCATGCCACATCAAACTGATTACTGTGATACTTGCAAGGAATTGCTCCAAAGGATCTCCTCAACTACAGCCATCATGAGAAGAAAACTCAGCTGGAAATGCCAATGAAGAAGAAATGACTAAACTTGAAAATAACAAGAAATCAGTGGAAGAAGAATTACAGAAACACAAAGAACAGGCTCAGCAAGGATACAGATACTACAAAGACACTGTAAACAAATGCTACACTCAAGGTAAAAGAATAAGGCAGCTTGAAGATAAAGACAATTTGTCAGCTGATGAGAGGGCCGAACTTGATGATCTTAAAGATAGTTTTGTTGCTGTGTTGTCCCTCGATTATCAAATGACTAAACAGATACCATACTGGGGTAGATCAGCTCAACCAGCAAGTACCTACTACAAAATGAAACTGAATGTTGACATTTGTTGTATCGTTGATCACTGTACTGGACAGGCCCATATTTTCCTGTTTGATGAGAGACTTGGACCAAATGTGCAGACCACACTCTGTCACTACTTACCAGGCATATCAATACTAAAGTACCAGACTGGGTAGGAGATGTCCAAGTTTTCATGGATAATGCAGCTATCAACAAAAACAAATATCTCAGTGGATGGTTACAAGAGATGACATCAAGGTTTAACTCCTGTAGAGCCTCCTTCATGCTACCGGCCACACAAAGTTTATTCCAGACTGGGTTTTTGCCGGTATTGCCCATACTTATCGTGTGAGTGATGTATTTACCATGCCGGAACTTCTAGACATAGCCGGAATGTATGGCAATGCAAATATCCTGTCAGGGGCAGATGACATTAGTGAATGGAGAGATGTTATAACAGCAAAGTATTCTGACTTACCTGGTATCCAGCAGTTGCATGACATCAGAGCTTGCAGACAACCAAATAGTGTGAGATGCGAAGTCAGAACACTGTGCTGGGATGGAGATTGGCAGCAGAGTCCTCAAATAGTAAGTATACTGCACTACTCTTAACTTCTGAAATATGCAGCCATAAGCTGGTACAGGTCAGTTGACAACAAGCAAAATTTAGCATAACTTAGAAATGCTTTCATACAGGTATATCTTTTGAAGTACTGATCAAATTTGTCACGTAGAAGTATCTGGATTTTGTATCTAATTTTTTTTTTCTGATATATAATAGTGTTAAACCCATTCTGCAAAAAAATGTGAGTGTATCCGTCTCATTTACAGTATTTTTATGTTATTCAGTTTGTACAAAGCTATTTATTCACTGTTAATGAGACGATATGCTCTGCATGGCTAGATAATCTGACATATTTGATCGTGTCTTTGCTCGTGTATTTGGTAAATTGTGTCAGGTTTTTTCTGATATTATACCATTGAATCTGTGGAGTTGTTAAAAAACCCTTACTTTAAATATGTTTAGTGTACATGTCTGCGTGTTGATTATTTTCCTCTTATATTATGAAAATGAAATTAACAGGCAACTTTGTTTATAATATTTCATTTGTATTTTCTCCCAGGTAATTGACCCCAGTGCAGATGGTGTACCTGTAGCATACCGTCAACTCCATATTATCTCCACAGCAAAGAGACAACATCTGATCACCATGTACAACAGATGGATACCCGAAGACAGAAGACTGCCATTTCTACCAGACAGACCAGTATAATATGTGCATAGTGACACTGACTTTGCTCACTTTTATGGAATATATGAAGTGACTGTCTTCTTCTCAAATGGACTTGTGATTGTTATATGAAAGCATTGGACATTTTGACCTGAACCCATGTCTGTGTTCACTCCATAGATAGCAGAAAAAATAGTTTCCATGGAAATGTAAAATTATTAAAGAGCTCAATTGAAAACTTTATCCACTAGCACGGGATGTATACAGTGACTGTCTTTCTTCACATGTGGACTTGTGATAATGATATGAAACCATTGGACATTTTGACCTGAACCCATGTCTGTAATCGCCTTACGGATACTGTTGCAGTAAAATAGTTTCCATGGAAATGAACAATTGTTTCCATGGAAATGTAAAATTATAAGAGATAAGTTGTTCGTTTGTCTACTGATATGGGATGTATACAGTGACTGTCTTTTTCACATGTGGACTTGTGATAATGATATGAAGCATTGGACATTTTGACCTGAACCCATGTCTGTATTTGCTTCACGGATGAATCATGATGTTGCAGAAATTGGTTTCCATGGAAATGTAAAATTGTCATGAAGCTCAGCTGAAAAGTTTGTCCACTAGTAATAATAAAGCATTGTATATTTTAAACCTGAACCCATGACAGTGGTACATAATTATTTAATTTTCAAGGCTGTTTTTGCTGCAATGCCATATGTACTGTTGTGGAAAATTAGTTTCCATTGTGAAATCCCAAAGAAGTCTCTGAAGAATATACGACCGGTAAAATTGAAAGTGTTGTCATTTCTCTAAATTTTTGTGTTTCGGATTCTTCTTTGAAAGTATTATCAAAATGGGTAATAATTTATGAGGGTCATTGCACTCGTTTGTGAGATACAAGACCATGAATTTCAACATTTATGAGAAAAAATGCTGAGAGATCATTTGTTCACCCACACTTTTTCTATGGACAAAATCATTTAATGCTGTTTATCTCAAGCTTAAGTGCGATGACCATGCAATTTTATTTTATCACTATTATTTATTTCTTTTGACTGACCTTTTCTGCAAATTTTCATGAAAATGACAATAGTTCAAGTTCATGTAAACCAGCAATTCTAAATGTAATCCTATGAGAAGGGGTAAATTCCACACATGCTTAATACTCGTACATCAACTCTTTTCTTATTCCCATCTGAAAATCGTTACCATGGAAACCAATTTTAAACAGAAATCCATGAATCTTAATTTTTTCATGTCAGTACAAGTAAAACATTCTTCGTGTGATAGTAATTCTATAACTGTAAATGCAACTTTGCTATTGCCAATCAATTTACATGTCTCTCAGTGCAGAATGTGTGGCTGAAGATGTACCGGTACTGTACAGTGGAGTGATGTGAATGTAAGTGCTTCTGTATGGCTTTTTCAAAGGCAAATTTTACATGGAAGTTAATGAAATAAAACTGTGAAACTTTGCACAAACAATATTTGGTTAGTGTTCTTTCCATTTGTGTTAAAAACTCTATTTTGATAAAAGTGACATAACATTTGATTTCTACTGGTGACTGTCACATATATATATATATATATATATATATATATATATATATATATATATATATATATATATATATATATATATATATATATATATATAATAATTTATGTCCACCTTTTTGTTTTACCTATGTCGCGCGCGGGGGGCACACTGTTTTCGAAATTTGGAATAGGGGGTCACCCTGTTTTCAAAATTTGGAATAGGGGGGTCAGCCACTTTTTGATGTCGGCAAAAAATAATCCACCGGCCCCCCAGGCCGAAGAAACTGACCAGTCCCTTAAAGAATAAGACGAAATTTGTATCATACAGACATTTTTATGAGTTTATTATGAAGATTGAGAAACGCTTTCAAACTGAAATACTATTTAGACGATGTCAGTATGACCTTTTTGACCTTTTCACAAAATCAAAACTCCTGCTTGTAACAGTATTTGTACACAGTGGGACAATGATCTCAAGAAAATACTCTCGCCAGGCAATATGGCGGCGATGGAATCAGCACACTGTACATTTCATAGACATATTTTTTCATATTTTTTTTTCAAAATGCAATGTGTGAATTGGAAGAGAGTTACGCTCTTACATCAGGCTGGATTAGATATTAGATGTACGTTACACTGTGGTCACGGTCTATTCGTCTAAGCTTACATTGTACACGATCCGGCAACCGCATCGAAGCCAAGATATTCTGCGCCACAGTATACGTAGACACGGACATTTTCTACGCTTTCACTGTCGCATTATGTTTCGGGAAGTCAAACAAGTGCGATCATTTTTTTTTCATTTCGGCTGCCAAGATGTAGTAGGTAAAAGGAACACTCCCTCCCTCACGCAAATACAAAAATACGATAACTGGTAGTTCGGAAGTAAAGAGGCCCGGATGCGGTCTGTACCGCTTCACATTAGCATAGAAATGGTCGGTCGAGAACAAAATTTAAGATTTTTACGCCGCAGTACTATCATATGTGGTGAAATCAAATATGTGATCAGAATTTTTCATCGCTTTCAAAAAAAAGTTCATATTTTGGAGCAAGAAACTGCAGTTGCAGTCGTGGCCAGCGCGAGACTCGAGAAAGTTGGGGAATCACGACACAAATTGGTTAAAAGCCAACATACGGGTTTGAAAAAATATCTTTCAACAAGTGCTCGTCCTCTTCAGCTCTACTGAGGGACTGGACACAAATTACAGGGGGGGGGTATGGGCCGGTGTTTTTGGGGGGTGGGTCGCCATTTTTCGCGCAAGCATTATTGAAGGGTCGTATAATAAACAATGTATTGATGATGCAAGCAGCCACATTGATTTAAGTTGTCATGATTTCTACTTATCCAACTCCTCTATTGTGCATAACTGTCCCCTATTATGACTCTTTCAATTAGAATTTGGGAGATCTCTTATTTGATATCATTCCCCCATTGGCAATACATTAGGTATAGGTCGGTGTCAAATGTTCATGTCGCCGTATGTACATTTTTTTTTGAGGACATTGACAGAATACAAACTATTCAGAATAGTGCAAAATGTCATCAATAACAACTGGATGCTTCAGGTCGAACAACTTTCGAATAACAATTTAGGATCCGATAACCTATGAGTTATTTGTAGTGTCCTCATAGCCTATAATGTATAGTGAATCAACATTTCGATGAAATTCCAAAATCAAATTTCTTCCAGAACCATGGACTTGAAAGCACTCTAGTCTAATCATTAACATTAATACTAATAATTAAGTTTACATAAATGCACAGATTTATTAAGTTTTGTTTTGAAAAAAATATTCATAATTTTATCATAGACTGCTATGCATAGTGAATCATCATTCAGTGAAATTCCAAAATCAAAGTTCTTGCACAACCATGGACTTGAAACCACTCTGGTCTAATCATTAACATTAATACTAATAATTAGGTGTACATAAATGCACAGATTTACTTAGTTTTGTATTGGAATAAAAATATTCATAGTTTTGTCATAGACTGCTATGCATAGTGAATCGACATTTCAGTGAAATTCCAAAATCAAATTTCTTGCACAACCATGGACTTGAAACCACTCTGGTCTAATCATGAACATTAATACTAATAATTAGGTGTACATAAATGCACAGATTTACTTAGTTTTGTATTGGAAAAAAAAATTCATAGATTTTTTATAGACTGCTATGCATAGTGAATCGACATTTCAGTGAAATTCCAAAATCAAATTTCTTGCTCAACCATGGACTTGAAACCACTCTGGTCTAATCATTAACATTAATACTAATAATTAGGTGTACATAAATGCACAGATTTACTTAGTTTTGTATTGGAAAAAAATATTCATAGTTTTGTCATAGACTGCTATGCATAGTGAATCGACATTTCAATGAAATTCCAAAATCAAATTTCTTGCACAACCATAGACTTGAAACCACTCTAGTCTAATCATTAACATTAATACTAATACTTAGGTGTACATAAATGCACAGATTTACTTAGTTTTGTATTTTAAAACAATTATTCTTACTTTTGTCATAGACTACAATGTATGATGGATGAACTTTTTATGCGAAATTCCAAAAACAAAGTTCTTGTACACAGATGCACGTGTTACCACCCTCTTCTAATCAAGTACAATTATGTCAATTATTCAGGGTCCATATATGCAGAAAAAGTGCATATTATTAATTGTGAAAGAATTTTTTTACAGTTTTTTCATAGACTCCCATGTATAGTGAATCAACATTATTGATAAAATCTAAAAATTACATTTTTTGTACACGCATGCACTTTTTACCTGCCACTTCAAGCAAAGTACATTTACATGAATTATCACACACATATGATTTGAAATGTTTTGGACAAAGCGTTATATCAGCCACATTTTGCCTTCCTTTTGGGAGGGGGATTTCAAAAGTATAGCAAGTCAGACGGGGGTCTTGAACACATTGCGGGTTTGTTGGGGGGTATTGAGTAACAGGGGAGGGTCATTTATTTTCATGCATGGATAAGGGGGAGGGTCACTAATTTTTGTGCATGAACTTTTGAAAGGGTCACTATTTTTGACGCAGCAGTGTTTCGAAAACACCGGCCCACCCCCCCCCTGTAATTTGTGTCCAGTCCCTAACGAAAACTCTTCGGTTTTACGATCTCGCAGCTGTGATCGGTGACGACATGTTTATTTTTAACCTGAATATTTATGTTCTGTAAACTGACCCTTGTACCTCTTGCGACAACAATGCATTGCCCCCACGATGACCCGCCACCTTTATGCAAATCGGCCATTACGACATTTCAATACAAACAGGAGTCAACCATCGTAAGCGAAGAGTGACCGATGTCAAGCCATAGAAGAGTTTGAAGGACAGATTATGAAATGCGTGATATGATAATGTCTACCACTCGATCGTCGTTTGCTTATCATGCTTTGTTATGTATTTGCTTCTACTTTCAAGTCAAGTTGATGTCGGTAAGTGCAGTTTATGACAATTATATTGCCACAAATTACGTGAAGTAGGTAATCCTATATGACTGTGTTCTCAAGATTCAGGAGAAGCCGTGACAAGATCAAAACCGCGCGGTTCGGGGGGACGTCAATATGGCCTTGAGACTATGCTGCCAACGACATTGCTGCAAGTACCGCACCAATATCTCAATGAACCCCAAGACGAAAGACTTTTTGATTCAAAATCTGTTGTAGGGGGGAACTTTTAAAGGTGCAATGTGCTATTAGAGCAATAGTACACGTTCAAAAACTATCCTTTGCTGTAAATCTCTCCTGATTCCGATCGCACTCGATTGATACGGTACGGAGAAGGGCCGCAATTTTTTTGTCTACACTGAGAGTTGCCATGTCAACAGTCGCGTACGTGACATCGCTGTCAAGCCACTCGCTTGCTACCTGTTTGGAGGTACACCTTCCCGTTTAGACGGCATAAAGTTTTCTATAGCTGGTCTAAAAATACATGAACTTTAAGAGAAAAACCATGGGAACACATCACAAACTCAATATGTTATTTCCGTATTAGGCAACCAGAAATATCCGTGTTCTCAAAGTCCTCTAAATTTTTGAGTCCGCGACATCTTTTCGCAGGCAAAATGCGGCATCCATTTTGTTTGTTTACGTTGTTTACCATCTGGGGGAATTCTCCAAAACCGATGACGTTTATCACGCATATCTCGACTTTTACCGTCAAATATCACGGCTGATATTTTACGGTATACGTCACTAGGGTGAAGTGATATGGGCAGGGTATATGATAATCTACATAATGAAATGATATGTATGGTAAATTTCATTCACGTCTTGAGAATTAATATTTTTTGTGATTCTGCTAAGCATAACAGCTAAGCCGGGAAGCTCGTTTGTATTGTTTTGATATCTTAGTTTTTGACAGAGAATGCAATGCTGGGATTTAGAGAATCCTGTCTTGGATGTTACCTTCAATTTACTACGTGTAAAAATTTCTACGTGTAAAATGTGGTGTACAGGTATAAATCATATTCAGAATCCGCAGGCCTTTCAAGTTATGCATGGTAGAATGATGGAAATTTGGTATTCATACCTGCAAGGGGCAATATTGAAGACCTCATTACTACAGTATGATTACCGGTAGCTAACAAAAAATTGCAAATAAGGAATGTTAACGAACCTCCTAGTAAGGTGTAAACTCGGTGGCAAATTGCACAACTACACCATCAACTACGAGGTAGCATACAGCAAATCATACGTTTACAGTGGCACTGTGATTGTATCAGATGTTGTGATGAAGATTTTAAAGTTTCTTGAGTTGCAGATGGTTATTTTAAATCCAATCAAAATAGGGCAAACGTATTTTTTATTCTTCTCAGCTGCTCCCTTATTTTAATATACGCTAATTCGAGCGCATATCGTGCTGATCGTGGGTTTTTTGCGAACCCTTATAAGCCTGTACAAATCCTAAACATTTCGTATTTTTTCGGATATTACTACATACGGGCGGGAGAAGTCAGAGAGAATCACGAACGTGATCAAAACATTTAATTGCTCCTGCAACGACGTTTGAATTTCCATTGAATCTGTAAAACGAAAATTGAACAATTATGTTAATGTTAATATCATTGCAAACATTTTTGCAAGTTGTTAAGTGATTATCTAAGAGTACATATTGTTTCATAGAGAAAACCTTAATACGTCAGAGTTATTTGCATTATAATTGCTAATAGATCTTGCCAAGTCTAGCTAGTTAAAGTTTGAGGTCGTGTAAGTAAGGCGAGCAATAATTGTCATAAAACACGTTTTCCGTCAGAGGGTTTTCTTTCTTGTTTTCCTATGCTATTTGTGAACCAATCTCTTGGCGGTCGTTTCCTTAATGAGTATGGTAATAAGAACAGCATAAAACTTACAAAATCCCTTCTACTGTACTCTGTGACTAGGTCAAAGCATGTCCTCAGATTCACCAACTGGAATTCCATGTTAAACGTCATATCATAAGGCTGATTCGTTGGAAATGCAGTGTGTGCACAATACTTGTATATTTCTTTTTCGCACTAAAAGTGCAGTTTACGTGTTCCTTTTAACTTAATCAGGTTGAATATAATGTGCTTGTCACTAACATGACCCATTATGCAAAATGTACCATGTTTTTATTGGCAAATGAGTACTAGACCGACGTAAAACTATAATTATTTCCGCTTCAAACATAAAGACTTACCTGAACAATAGATATGTCTAAACAGCTTCTAACTAAGCAAGACGTAGAGTGCACAAAACGAGAAATAAACAGAAGACTTATCATAATGCTAACTTGATTAAATTCGAAACACAATCCACTATAACAGCAAGCAAGAGGAACAACACCCATTTAATACACTCTTTGTAACCTCACGTCTTGAAGGTTAAAAATCTTTGATCTTTTTTCAAAAATTAGCAAGACCTTTAAGTATTTACGTCGTCAATAAAAAGCTTGTGACTAGGCAATCTTCAAGTGAAGCCTCTTGAGATTACTGAAAGGTCAGCTTCTAATTAGCATAATAGAAGAATGCAAAATATGGTGCGTGGGCGTGCATAGCTTTGCCTTACTGGAGCTCCACTATATTCCTATTCTGTTGCCTGACTTTTTCATTTCAAGCTAAGGTTGTGTAGCCCGCTAGTGGACACTTTCTTTTTGTGAAATACTGAAAAAACAACGCAAGCAATCGACATGCACGTTGTGGATGCAATTGTCTTCTGAAAAGCAACAAACAAAAATAGAGTCTATTAGTTATCGTCGTTACCTTAAATTATCAAATCTAATATTCCTTATTCTTATCATTGACATCGTGCTATAAAGAAATATTGCTAGTGTATGACATCCTTACATGTTATGGGCGAACGCTTTTGTTAGGTAATTACGATTGCTCACTACTCGGTTCGACGGAATACAGAAGTGGTGAGCTTATCGTACACTGTGTGTCATGATCAAAGTTCATCCTACACAGCTATCGACGACATTTCAGTTGTTTAATAGAAAAGAAATGCTTCTATTAGCAGCTTTTGAAAGGAAACGTACATCGACTTTTTGCTGCCACTGCATGAAAACCCAATAATTCAGATAAATTCACATTAATGAGTTGCCTGTATTACAGTATAATACACGTGAATTCACATGAATCCACATGAATACAGGCTTGCTGAATACAAAAAATGGATTCTTGACTGTATTCATCTGTATATGCACTCTTCAGCTAAAATACAGGCAATAATCCATGTTAATACAGTAAGTATTAAAGGGTTTTTAATGCAGTGTGCAATCCTGACATTTTGCTATGTTTTATCCACACGCCCTATTTTCCCATGCCTTTTTTATTTATAAAGAAAAATACGAGATATATGAAAGAAGAAACAACTTGAGATGGTGGTGATGCTCATTATCCATGATATCTCCAACTAACATCACGGGGAAAAGACAGCCTCAGAAAATCTAGCTTTTTTAGTTTATACATTAAAAATCGAACAAAAACCAATAACGTGGTAACGCTCGATAGCAGTGCTTAATTTTGAAATCTGACACCCTTTGACCTATTGTAGTCGATTTTTTGAAAGGTTCCTGCAAATGAAATCAGGCACCAATGTAGAACTGGTACAACCACAAACTGATGATGTTAAAATCGCCGTACACAAAACGTATAAACCAGATGTGAACTGAATACGCTGACGTGTTTTACAACCGGTTCATTAATAGAAGTACACTTCACAGAACAATAATATATCTGTTATATCACTTTATGTAGCAGGTTTTCTCAACTTCGCACAGAACTCTCAGAGTTCCATCACTAATTACAAAACTTTAGTTAATATGCAGATCAGCTGTTAATTACCTTGACACTGCTCAATGCCTCATGGGACAATTAAATATCTATCAGATCAACATTTATAGCACATTTCATTAAATTAAATTCTGTAATTTTAGAGAAATATCACTCATTATAAAAGTTCATTAAATATGCAAATGAGCCCTAATTAACTTGACACTGTTCAATGATTCATTGCACAATTAAATATTTATCAGATCAATATCTGTAGCACGTTTCACCAAATCTGGTGCCGTCATTTCAAAGTTATATACCTAAATACAAAGTTAATTAAATATATAAATTGACCCTTAATTAAGCTCACACTACTAAATGCTTTACAACACAGTTAGATATCTGTCGGATCAGTATATGCGGCAGTTTTCATCACATTTGATGCAGTTATTTCGGAGTTATATGACTAATTATAAAACTTCATGAAATATGCAAATGAGCTATTTATTAACTTGACACTGCTCAATGCTTCTCAGTACAATTGGATATTTATCAGATCAACATCTGTAGCAAGTTTCGTCAAATTTAATGCTGAAATTTTGGAGTAACACACAAATTACAACGTTCATTAAATATGCGAAAGACCTTTTTGTTAACTTGAAACTGCCAAATGCTTCTCAGTACAATTCGATATTTATCAGAACGATATCTGTACCCGATTTCACTGACTTAGGTGCCGTAATTTCAGAGTTATATACCTAATTACAAAGTTCATTAAATATGCAAATGAACCCAGAACGAAACACCGATTGAAATGAAATTTCACATGCATAATCTTGTAAGTGAGGTCTCTTAGGTTTGTTAAAGGAATTTTGATCAGTCACCTGATTTGGCCGCCATCTTTGATTTTGCATAAATAGCAATTTTATCTTTAAAATCTTCTTTTCCAGAACCAAAATGTTGATGGAAGTGAAATTCCAATTTTATCATTCTTAGTGAGTGCTCTTTTAAGTTTGTGGAAGACAATTGAATCGGTCACATGATATGGCCGCCATATTGGATTTTTGAAAAATACGAATGTAATGTAGTTGAAACGGTCACGTGATTTGGCCGCCATCTTTGATTTTGCGATAATCGCAATTTAATCATTAAAAATCTTCTTCTCCAGAAATAAAACACCGATTGAGCTGAAATGTAGCTCATGTCATCCTCAGAGTAATCTCATCCAATTTTGCAAAAAACATTTCGATCGGTCAAGTAAATTGGCCGCCATATTTGATTTTGCATTAAAGATATAATTACTAGTGAAACCTACAGTAACTACGAGATGATGTTCAAAATCCCTCTTTACAAAAGATAAAAAAGACTTTTCCAATCCCAAATTTGCACATAATATCATCAGAACAAGAAAGCCAACGCTACCTACAGCTTTATTTGATTACGTGTAGCCATTCCTTTCCAGATCTTGTATATACCGGGCTACGGCTATATGCTCAGTTTGAAGGCCGTTTAGTGTGTTATTTTGAAATCGACTTCGGATTAATTATTCTGTCAAATAAATCCATACATATTTCAGAACCCAGGGAGATATTTTTGTCTTCAGACAACATCTTTAATTTTACAAAACTTAATTTTCGGTGACCTTGTGTATGTCAATTTGGATTTTTTTGTATTGACCCCAAGTTGGCATTTCTATCCTGCGCGACGAGTCATCATTTGTAATATTAACTTTTGATGCATAAAAATTAGTAGCATTTTTATCTACATTATAAATGAAATTACACCCTCTGAGTGGGAGCAAGAAATACTAACGGGAGTATATTTACTCCAGTCATGCTACATTTTGACCCATCAATCTGTAACATTACTGCTTGCTGGTTCACAAGCATTAGAATAAAGAAGCTCACCAAGACTTGATGATCTAGACCAGGCACCTACAAAGTCTGCAAGTTGTTTTACTTTCTCCTTTGTGACAGTCTTTTCTTCTTTTGGACAAGCATTATAATTAATGAGTCCAATTTTACTGCTGTGCTTCCATAAACAATAGGATGGTGGTGTGTTTGTAATTTCTGGGTGCTGCTGGTAATTTCTGGTATTTCAGTTAGTCCATATCTCTGAAAAGTCGTTACAGAAACACAGTGGCTGCTGCATGTTTGCACTACACGTCTAACCCTTTTTTACAAACACTTTTCCCGCCTATTTTTTTACCAGTAAATATACCAGTAATAAAAATAATTAGGGCGAAATACTGTTTACTTGGGGTACTGGTTTGTCAGCCATGACATTTGACTTACAATAATTGATTTTATAAAGAATAATGACCAGTGTTCACTTTCATGAAGTATAATATCCTCTACATGGTTACTTTTATAGAAATTCTAACCACTGTCTCTGTGTTTTCTTGCTGTACTCAGGCAGTTATCATACTTTGAAATGAAATAGTCAAAGATATTGCTATCTGTAAGATCAGAAAGACTACTCAAAGTTCTGGTCCATACATCTGCAGGAGATTATATGAGCAATGACTCCTCTATGTTCATGGAAACTGGAACATTACAAAATCCTGACAAGTACTTCATCAGGGTCGAAAAGGTACAGTTCATCCCATCGCATAACTATATGCAGGTACACTCTATGAAAATAAAAGCAATTAAAGGATACTTCATTTTCTAGGCATGGGCAAGTATCTTCAATATAGCATTTTATAATGTTAATTTAAAGAATGAGGCGAAATTTGTATCATACAGACATTTTTATGTTTTTATTATGAGGATTGAGAAACTTTTTAAGAACAGAAATACTATTCAAAGGATGTCAGTATGATTTTTTGACCTTTTCACGAACTCAAAACACCAGCTTGTAACAGTATCATAACACAGTGGGACAATGATCTAAATAAAATACTCTTGCCAGGCAATATGGCAGCGATGGAATCACCACACTTTACAGTTCATAGACCTACTTTTCATATTTTTTTCAAAATGCGATGTGTGAATTGAAAGAGAGTTCTACTCTTCCACCAGGCTGGATTGGATATTAGATGTGCGTTGAACTGTGGTCACGGTCTGTTCGTCTAAGCTTACATTGTACACGATCCGGCAAAACGCATCAAAGCCAAGACAGTCTGTGCTACAGTGTATACGTAGACATGGACATTCTCTACCCTTTCACTGCTGCATTATGTTTTGGGAAGTCACACTAGTGCGATCATCTTTTCCCTTTTCGGCTGCAAGATGTAGTAGGTAAAAAGAACACACCCTCCCCCCACGCACATACTAATAGTTCGGATGTGCAGAGGCCACAATGCGGTCTGTACCGCTTCACATTTGCACAGAAATGGTCGGTCGAGAACAAAGTTCAAGATTTTTACGCCGAAGAACTATTACATGAGGGCCGAATTACTATCATATGTGGAAAAATCAAATGTTCGATCAAAATTTTTCATCGCTTTCAAAAAATTTTTCGAGCAATGAGCTGCAGTTGCAGTCATGGCCAGCGCGAGACTCGAGAAAATGGAGGAATCAGGCCAAAATTTGGTGAAAAGCCAACATACGGGTTTGAAAAAATACCTTTCAACAAGGACTCGTCTCTTCAGCTCTACTAACGACAACTCTTCGGTTTTACAATTTCGCAGCTGTATTCCGGCAATCGTTTATCGTTGACGACATGTTTATTTTTAACCTTAATGTTTATGTTATGTAAACTGAACCTTGTACCCCTTGAGACAACAATTCATTGCACCTATGATATCCTCGCCACCCTTATGCAAATCGGCCACTGAGACATTTTGAATACGTGCAAGAGTCAGTCATCGTAGGCGAAGAGTGACCGATGTCAAATGCATAGAAGAGTTTGAAGGACAGATATGAAATGCTTGATATGATAATGTCTACCACTAGATCGTTGTTTGCGTATTATGTCTGTTTATGTGTTTGCTTCTACTTTCAAGTCAAGTTGATGTCGGTAAGTGCAGTCTATGGCAATTATATTGCCAAACATAATGAGAAGTAGGGTATCCTAAAAGGCTCTGTTCTAAGAGTTAAAGGGAAGCCTGGACAAGAACAGTGCGACATCGCTGCAAGTACCATATTATCTTAATGAACCTGAAGAAGAAAGACAATTGGATTCAAAAATCGTTGTACGGGTGGAAACTTTTTAAGGTGCAATATCCTATTACAATAATTGTAACTAGTAAAAATGTCCTTTGCTGTAAATCTCTCCTTATTTCGATCGCACTCGATCGATACGGCACCGAGAGGGGCAGCAATTTTGTTTGTTTACACTGAGAGTTGCCATGTAAACAGTCGCGTACGTGACATCGCTGTCACGCCACTCGCTCGCTACCTGTTAGAGGTAAAGTTTGCCATTTGAACGGCAGAAGGTTTGCTAGAGCTTATCTAAAACTACTAGAACTTTAACAGAAAAACCATGGGAACACATCACAAACTCCACATGTTATTTCCGTATTTAACAGCCAGAAATATCCGTGTTTCTCCAATCCCTTAAAATTTTGTGCTTCGGCGACATCGCTTCGCATTTGAGAGCGGCAGCCATTTTGTTTACTTACATTGTTACCATCAAAGTGCAAATGTAGTTTTATCCGAAACCGATGACGTTTATCGTGTATATCTCGACGTTTACCATAATATATCACGGCTGATATTTTACGGTAAACGTAACTAGGATGAATCGACATGGGCAAGGGTATATGATAATCTACATAATTAAATGATATGTCTGGTAAATTTAATTCACGTATTGCGAAATAATATTTTTTTTGATTCTGCTTAGCATCACAGCTAATCGGAGAAGCTCATTTTGTATTGATTTGATTCTTTTGTTTTTGACAGTGAATGCGCTGATGGGTTTTAGACAATCCTGTCTTGGATGTTATCTTCAATTTCTGAAGTATGATTGTGGCGCACAGGTACCAATCACATTTATAGTCCTCAGGCCTTTCACATTATGCATGGTAGAACGATGGAAAAATTGGTATTTTTACCTTCAAGGGGAAATATTAGAGAGCGCAACACTGCAGTGTATTTACCGGTAGCTAACAAAAATTGCATATCAAGAATGTTAACGAACCTCCAACTAAGGTGTAAACAAATTGCAAATTGCACAATTACACCATTAACTACGAGGTAGCATAAAGCCAATCATACATTTACAGTGGCACTGCGATTGTATCAGATGTTTTATTGAAGATTTTAAAGTTTCATGAGTTGGAGATGATAATTTTAAATCCAATCAAAATAGGGCATTTTTTTTCTTCTCAGCTGCTCCCTTAATTTTAATATAAACTGTGTTGAGCGCACATCGTGCTGATTATGGTTTTTGCAAACCCTTATAAGCTTGGAAAATCCTCAATATTACGTATTTTACTGATATTACATGCATATGGGCGGGAGAAATTGCTAAGTCAGAGAGAATCACGAACTTGATTAAAACTTTTATTGCCACTGTAACGACGTTTACATTTTATTGAATCTGTAAAATGAAAATTTGAACAAGATGTTAATGTTAATAACATTTTTGCGAGTTGTTAAGTGATTATCTTAGAGTACACATTATTTCATAGAGAAAAACTTAATACGTCAGAGTAATTTGCATAATAATTGCTAATAGATCTTGCCAAGACAAGCTAGTTAAAATTTGAGGTCGTTTAAAGGTATTGAAATCGATCCCAGGGCCAAGGAGTGTCACATGTAAAACAGTGTGTATCTTTGCGTCAGAGGGGAATGAACTATGAGTTTACCTATTTATCCAGTAAATCTTAATCCCGACTACTATCGTGACTATTGTAAAATTTTGTACTGCAGGTCAACATACACATCTCTTGGCGGTTATTTCCTTAATGAGTAGGGCAATAAGAGCAGCATAAAACTTCCAAATCCCTTCTACTTTACTCTGTGGCTAGGTCATAGCATTTACTCAGATTCACCAACTGAATTTTCACATTAAACGTCATATCAATAATAATAATATTGGGTTCTTATATAGCGCACATATCCACGAGTACATGTGCTCAAGGCACTTTACAATTATTATTACCCCTGGGTCACTGGATCTAATATGATACCACTCAACTCCCTGGGGAGCAAACTACAGCTCACATGTGCAGCAAATAAGCGCAGCAGAGCTAAACACACACATTACAACCACTGTCCTACCAGGTACCCATCACTCCTGGGTGGAGAGAAGCAATGAGGAATAAAGTGCCTTGCTCAAGGACACAACACCATGGCCATGCCGGGGCTCGAACTCACCATCCTGTGATCGTGAGTCCACTGCTCTAGCCACTGGCCCATGATGCCTCCTTTCATAATCATATATCATAAGGCTGATTCGTTGTAAGTGCAGAGTGTGCACAATAAGTGTCTATTATTCCATTTTCGCAAAAAGTGCAGTTTACATGTTTCTTTAAACTTAATCTGGTTGAATACAATGTGTTAGTCACTAAAATGACCCATTATGCAAAATGTGCCATGTTTTATCGGCAAATGAGTACTAGATCGAAGTTAAACTATTTCATAATTATTTCCACTTCAAACATAAAGATTTACTGAGCAATAGATATATCTACACTGCGTGCACCAAACGAAAACTAAGCAGAAGCTAACACTTGATTAAATTGAACACAATCCTCAATAACAGCAAGCAAGGGGAGCCACACTCATTTCTTGCAAATACACTTTTTGTAACCTCGCGTCTTGAAGGTTAAAAATCGTTGACCTTTGTTCAAAATTTAGCAAGACCTTAAAGCATTTACGTCGCCAATAAAAGGCTTGTGACTAAGCAATCTTGAACTAAAGCCTCTTGAGTTTACTAAAAGGTCGGCTTCTAATTAGCGGAATAGAAGAATGCAAAATATACTTAGTAGTGCGTGGGTATGCATAGCTTTGCGTTACAGATGCTCAAGTGTATTCTTATTCTGTTGACTGACATTTTTATTTAAGCTGGAGTTGTGAAGCCAGCTGGTGGGCACTTTCTTTTGTAAAATACTGAAATACAACCCACGCAATCGATCGGCACTGTGGATGCAATGATCTTCTGAAAAACAACAAACAAAAATCGAGTCTATTAGTTATTGTTGTTAACTTAAATTATAAATTTAACATTCCATATTCTAATCATAGACATCGTGCTATAAAGAAATATATTGCTAGTGTATGACATCCTTATGAGTCATGGGCGAACTGTTTTGTCAGGTATTTACGGTTTTTCATCCCTCGGTTCGACGGACTACCGAAGTGGTGAGCTTATCGTATGCAGTGTTTCATGATCAAAGTTCATCCTACACAGCTATCGACTACATTTCCGTTGTTTAGTAGAAAATACACAAATAAATGCTTCACATTTTCGCTACACTCCTGACATTTTGCTCTGTTTTTTGTTTTTTGTTTTTTGGTTCATACGCCCTATTTTCCCATGCCTTTTTATTTATAAAGGAACAGACGAGATATATAAAAACGAAACAACTTGAGATGTGGTGACGCTCATTATTCAAGATATCTCCAACTAACATCATTCAAAATCGTACAAAAAGAAATTAAGTCGGCAACGCTCCATAGCAGAGATTAATTTTGAAATCTGACACCCTTTGACCTATTGTAGTCGATTTTGTTTGAAAGGTTCCTGCAAATGAAATCAGGCACCAATGTAGAACTGGTACAACCACAAACTGATGATGTTGAAATCGCCGTACACAAAACGTATCAATAAGACAATTTTTAAGGTCGCACTTTATATAGTCATTACAATTTAGGTAAGACTGGGGCAATAAGTTTAATATCGACAACAATATCCTTCAGATTTTTTGGTTTGTTTTCCTAATAATTCATTTGTGAACTAATCTCTTTGCGGTTATTTCCTTAACACGTAACAAGGCTTTAATTAAATAACTTTTTACAAAGATTCATTCAATTTTGAGTAATTTGTTAACCATAGATTTAAATATTGGTGTGGTTCATTCTGGCTTGGTCAAATTCATGTTTTAAGTATGCTTGTCATAATTTCACTGTCAGACGTGGCACATTTACTTGGCACATGAATACTAGACCGAAGTAAAATTCATTTCCGAAAATCTTACACTTCAAACATATAGATAAACCTAAACAGTAAATATGTCTCGTCTACTTGAAAATAAGCAATTCAGGCCAGAGAAAAAAAAATTCTTGTTCATAGGATTTTTTGGACCAAGTTCCAGGAGCGGCGAGCGATTTTTTTTTTAGGCCGAAGGTAAACGCGGTTCTCTGGCATTTTCGCACAGATGCAGACAAGGCAAGATAATTGTTTCCCTTTTAACCAGAAATATCTCAGACAAGAAACACTGATACTGGTAACTGAATTCAATACTATATTTTCCAACAATAACATAGGCCATTACATTCACAGTTAGTGTTTGCACAACATATTCTGAGTATTTCAACATTCTCTCAGAATAAACTGAAATGTACAGCAAATCACTGAAATCAACAATTCAGTATGTCCTTTAATATTGTCCTGGTGGGACTCTGCATCTGAGTTTTTGTTCATTTTACTTTGGTTCCATGTTTTGGCCTCTTTACCACTGTCTCTACACATTTTACACAATGGTCTAACAACACTGTTCTGTGAATCGGAGTGAAGTTATATAGTCATCATTCAGAAGGCTGTCTTTTACTCGTGTGCACGTTGACTGTCTGAGTTAGACACATTGAACACCACAAACTTCATGTTGAAGTAGCTGCAGACTGACATCTCAGATCGTACTTTAACATCGACGCAACCATGTGTTTTGTCATTGCCGTAAATTTTTATTCATTCAATCGGATGCACCGTCCATCTACTGTCACGATTTTGTTAAACAAATCGCCGAACGTAATATCAGGACAAACACTGAATAGCGTCTTTGGAACTAACTGTTGGCCATCACGTCGAATGTTGTCGATCAAATTAATACTCATGATATGACAGGTACTAACCTTTACAAAACGGGGAAATTTCTGGCCAAATCGACGCACTTTGCGTCGTGATTCGCCAAATTCAGACGTCACAACAACGTGTTGGCGTTCAACTAGGTCCAAAAACGTCAGAAGTCTCATTCAAAATCCCGTGCCCACGAAAACCCGACAAAGTGTAGGGCGCCACCAGCGGCAGTACTAAAAATATTTTAAAAGCGGAAGTAAGAATTTGCCGCGATCAAAAAAAAAAAAATCCAAATATGCCAAAGTAGAAGCGGCGATTCCGATGAACAACTTATTTTTTTCTTCCTGGCCTCACGGAAAGTGCATCGAAAAGGACGGAAATATACAAAGACTTATCATTTGGTTAAATATCAAACACAATCCACCATAAGAGCAAAAAGGGGAACGAGACTATTGTTTGTAAACAGACTGTTTGTAAGCTCACGTCCGGAAGGTCAAAAAATCGTTGACCTATATCCAAAATTTAGAAGGACCATTCAGTATAGACGTCGTCTATAAGTAGTATGTGAATACGCCTCTTTAAGCGTTTTGAGTTAACTGAGAGGATGGCTTGTAATTAAGGTAATAGGAGAAATAGTGTTGTGCGTTGGCCTGCTTAGCTTTACGTTTTCGCCATTGATCTGACACAGCTGTAGGAAATACATTGTATTTGAGTTAGTCGACTGAATTCTGTTTTTCGAGCAGTGAAAAAGAGGAATGGAAATTGTGTAACCCACACATAGACACTTTACTTTGTGAAATACTACAAGGTAATATACGCATTTAGTCAGCACTGTCGATGTAATGATCTTTAAAACTTGACGTGAATGGACTTAGTCATATGGGAACGCTTTAATTAAACAATCAAAATACATTGTTCTAATATTGAGACTGCGATGATGAATATGATGATCCGTTTCATTGAATATAATGACCAGGATTAAATTGGTTGTATATAAATGAAAATATGACGAGAGTGACACACAAAAACAAAGTGTTAACATTCATTAACGAGATTTACTATACACTTGTCTTGTTGGGGCGATGGCTACTTTGTTACATTGAGAGATGTGTAAATCCTCACTCCTCATCTCAGTTTACTTGACTGTGTTTCTTCTGTTTGAGTTGTCGGGTAATTTTTAGCATTTTTGCAATCTTCACAATTGTTCTTTCCGTTACATATGTTGGTCGTTCCGGTACTCAATCTGTAATGAGAATTATTAGCATTAATTTAGATATTTAGATGGCCTTTTTGAAAAAAATGAAGTCAACTTTCCTGTTTTCCTTAAAAGATCAAGCAATATGCCAACTTTTTATCGACATCACAAATTTCAATTTTGGTCTGTAAGTGTGTAATGTAGTACACAATAATGTGAAACAGTTTTCAGAGAAGAATAATATTAATAGGTGAGTGTAAGCTGTATCTTAAACAATAAAAACAGCTTCTATTCATTACAATATCCCTGTTCACCATGATAATCATGAAACTATTTATTGTATCTTGTTTTTTAACAGATGCATCATCACTCTTTAAAGAAACTCCATCAGATACTGTAACAGTTGTAGGCAGAGATGTACAACTAAAATGCAGCTTCAATAATCTGGGAAGTCGCACTCCTCAATGGCAGTTCAAAAGCAGCGCTGGTGATCGCCTTGTGGAAATCACCCACGGCTCTCAAATATTTAATAACAAATATCAACTACCTGGGGATCTATCGAAAGGAGAATATCATTTGTTTATTCCCAACGTAGCACAAGATTTGTCAGGTACTTACGATGCTCACTGGTCGGTTCATCGGAGTACAGAAGAGCTGAGCTTACCGTACTCGGTAGGTAATTCATTTTTCATTCCGTAGCTATTGACGACCTTTTCGTCGTTTAATTGAAACGCGTACGCAAAATAAATGCTTCGATCAATCCCGACATTTTGCTTTTGGTTTCTCCATGCCCTTTACCTTAAAGGGAGGGACGGGATATATGAGAAAGAAGGAAAATCGCGGCGATGCTCATTATGAAAGGCGCCTCCTACTGAACAATTCAGGGAAAATTCAGTTTCAGAAAAATCAACCCTCTGTCGCAGGCTTTGTTTTGACACCTACTTTTTGTTGATTGTTTTTGTAAAGTTAGACTATTTAGACTAGAAATGATCGCTTGTGCTAGGGAAAATCACAACGGTTGTCAATGAAACATTCTATAAACCATAGCGTGAATCATCAGGTCCCAATCCGTGTTGCTCCTATAAACAGATCCAAACAATGCTAAACTCCCATGCGCTTACGCTAAGCATTCTACAAGAGTAGCGGCTGTGATGTCCTTGCTATGACCAAACTATACAGTGTCAAATGTTTGTGTAAAAAGTATATGTAGTCTATTGTTTTATTCATTTTAAGATTGATATGTTTTGTTCACGTCAACATTGGCGTTATTTTTTTTTTTTTAATATGTTTATTTACTGTTTAATAAAGTTACAATATCTCGTATACATCTCGTATACATTCATTAATTGGCGTTATTTTTCGGACTATTAAAGTGCGGTAAAAATTCGAAAAGTTATAGCATTTTTACCTGTTCGTCTTTCAATGTTGGTCACTTGAACCCACTATCGGAATCTTTGAAACGTTATTTTTCAATTAGACGGTACAGACTTTAGTTCTGGACAACTAACCGAGTACGATGTTGTTGGTCATATTAAAACTAGTCCCGAGATTAATAGAATCCCACACCCCAACGGGTTGGGATGGAATGTCTCACACGAGTTGGGGAATTCTGTCTCACACGAGCCGAAGGCGAGTGTGAGACAGAATTCCCCGACGAGTGGAGACATTCCATCCCAATCCATTGGGGTGTGGGATATTTTTCTCACGTCCCTCCAATATCTTAAGAAAATTACATTTTATTGTGGTAGGTTTATACTATCAAGAACCAGCACCCGATTGCACTTGTTTCATTTGTATCATTCCGCAAAGAAAAATGAAGTTCCGTTCATTGATGAGCATATCAACACGTTAACATGTATATTACCGATATGGCAATTTTGTTTTGTTGGTCAGCCACAAAATTCTCCAGGTCATCTGAGGAAAATGTTGCGAAACAGCTCTGGTGGCCATCTGTTGATGACATTGCGTGAAAGCTGTCGTCTGCTACAGCCTCGTGTGCAAATGGCTCGCTCATCGAAGTCTCTCGCTAACTGTATCGCTGTCAAGTCAGTTCTTCTCCAGAAAATATGTCGACGAGCGTATAGCCGATAGTTTGTAATGGCCTGAATTCTCCCGTTACAACATAAAGCGGTCATCCTCCGTGTATTTGTTGCCGACGCCGCGGTGACCGTACTCAATCTAGAACAACCTGTTCACTCTGCGGTTCAGTCGTCTGTCCCCTATAGTGCCAGTTGTACATTACGCGATGTTCTATTCGTCAAATAATTCGTACACTGGGCGCTGAGCAGAATTGACCAATCAACATACGTTTCACATACGAGGTGTTCGGTCGTCGCGCAACAATACAGAGTGTGAGAACAAATTGTTCTCACATGTGTTCTCACACTCCCAGCGCACTGGGGACGTGAGAATAAGTGCTTCCTAGCGCGGAAATATATCCGTGTTAAATGTTAAAGCGGAGTAATTACTCCAAGAACCGGTGATCCTTGACCGCCGCTTTCATAACTTGCGTTTTAATCGGTACAATGGTCCTTAATAACAATGTGCGGCCCTTCGTCTAATTGACTAATTACAAGACATGTTTCCCTTTTTGTCAATTTGCGTGCCATTCTCTTTTTCTCCGCTTAGTTGTTGTTGTCAATTTGTGCTTTTGAACGCATTTGAATATCGCTCAGAAATGAATAATATCTGAATATATAATTTCATTTATAGTATTTTTTCATCTATTGCAGAGATCCCAAAGTGTAGAGTTAGTCCAGATACCACGGTGATATCAGACAAAGAACCCGTAGTATTCACCTGCTCTATTCAAGGCATCCTCTTGGGTGACCTTGTGTGGTTGAGGAATGGCAAAGAAATCTCTCGTCGTACAGCCGCAATCAATGAATATACAACGACCCTTGAAAAAACAGACAATGGTGCTCGCTACAACTGCCGATACGAAAACCCGAGCGTTCCATCTCACAGTTGGCCAAATCCGTCATGCAGTGAAGACATAATAATGGATGTGCAGTGTAAGTACCTCTCTACTTGTCTATCTGTCTGACCATTTGTCTGCCTATCAGTTCATCCAGCAATCCATCCATTCCCCTCCCTCTCTCCCTCCCTTCCCTTTCTTTCTTTACTTATGCATCTATCTATCTATCTATCTATCTATCTATCTATCTATCTATCTATCTATCTATCTATCTCTCTGTCTGTCTGTCTGTCTGTCTGTCTGTCTACTAGCTACCTGTCTTTCTATCTATCTATCTGTCTATTATTAGACTAGTCTCGCATGCCTAACTTCGAACCTACATCGATATCCATGCTTGATGTGAGCCATGCTCGCCGAATGGCGCCGGCTACCACAGATTTTGAGGTATGGGCAGAATAAACTGGCGAAAATACTGTCCAATGGGATACTTCGATGCACGGTCATATCTAAGGCTCAGCCGCAGTCCCTCTATCCACTGTGGCTCATAGTATAATTATTTGTTTCGAATTCAGTCATACAAGTGGAGTGATAAAAGAAGAATTTTGTACTCAACCGATGACAGGGACAGTTCCGACAAAAGAATCCTGTCTTGAGTTGAGATCAGTTAGGACCAAGCATCAGAAAAACGACTACTGTACTTTGATCAGCGCATGACAGTTTTTCCAAACACAGATTTAGACGTAGTGGCCATAGCCTATTTTGCCCAAATCGGCCATTCCCTCCACGTCTGTTAAAATTCATCAGTTTACTTTTCTGCCTACGCACACACTTTATAAATGGAAATCTAGGGAATGGCTATTACATCAGGTTGACAACCCGTCACATGTTGGCAGCATATTCAGAATACTCTATGCATGGAGCTAGCTCCATGCTCTTTGTAATACAAGTGCGATTCCGAATAAAGGAAGACAATTTATTGGTTTCACTAATTTCCCTACAATAACAACACTAACGTTCACCAAACAGGGAAAACTGTGCAGATATGGCAAAGCCTTGTGTAATGATATTCGAAACACAGCGAGATGCAATGACCAAGATATTCCACAATGCTTGCCCTAAAGGATGGACGTACTAGCTCCGCTCCTGGCTCCGTGGGTTAGTGTCCATGACTAACCATGGAGGTGAGAAGAGAACGTTTTACCTCCTTGGACTGACGTACGCGTGACATAAAATAAAGGTTACTGTTAAAGTAAGTTTCAGCCAAGGTATCAACCGATGGTCAGCTATAAGCCCTACGGCCGGTATGAGTAAAGAGTGCTTGGCAAAGACTATACTGTAGCCGTATTGTAGCCCTGCCATGCAGAGCGGAGTAGCGTGTGTGTAGACGCCAAAGAAGTAACCTAGGTACCTCTTTTATCGTACATATGGTCTTTGGTCCTTGCAAACTTTGCAGTCAAACAAGTCTGTGTATGGTGATTTGTGTTCGTCCACAGTGTTTCCCTCCATTGTGGTGCAAGGTACATAGTGAACGGAACATGTACACAGAGGTCCTCATAGCGTCGTACCTGTGGTGCATCAAGAAAAAAACACATGATAATTTTTGCTCTTTAAAGAGGGATTGAATGCATACAATTAGCACCTTGTGGCAACTGTTTAGACAACACTAACGGACCCTGAAGCATTTCCTCTTGTATTAACAATCCATGTAGGCACAGACCTTGTCCGTGATGTAGGGGAAATCATAGTTCATATTTACTCGATGGATCCACTATGTGGATTGGTGGACACCCTGGAATTTAAATTTTTTTCTGTTGGCCCAGCAAATTGTATTGCAAATTTGATTGTATTTTTATATTTACCGAACTAATACAACCGTCACATACTTAAACACTTTGATGTCGATTTGTTGCAGTTCTAGCCCACTCCCTCCCCCGCCACCAACATCCCCGACGATTTCTCTATATTCTTGTCGCGAAACATGCGGGTTCTAGCGTGGCAATTGAGACATTTGTTGCATGGAGCTACCTCTGTTGTTAGCATCACGTAAAGGTGAAAACATATGGCCGAAGTTTGGATTTTTCGACTGCTATACTGTGCTATATATTCAAAGTTTCTATGAAGATGAATCTTCAGTCACGGTTCTAATGTATGTCACACAATTTCTGTAGAGTTTGCTGTCTTATAGCGTCTGATGTAAATCAACCCCTATGTAAGACCCTACTAAGAAGGAGGTCATCCTTGACATTAGGGAAAGACTGCATTAACTTGCATGGTACCTGAAACCCGGTCCTTGCCTGACCAACTCGGGTGGCAAACAGAATACTTTTAATCCCCCATGGTCTGAATGTTCCATTGTTATGTGTTTCTTATTCAGCTGGTGCCACTGTAGGTAAGGTACATCTGTGAAATTGATCATCTGATAACTAAGTAGGGAAGTAGGATGTTCCTTAGTTAATGGAGCTTTCCCGTAATGATAAACAAGTAGACAATAGTTTAGCCAATCGAAATAGAGGGTGCAGCAACTTTGACCAATGAAAAGTGAAAGCTGATTCGATGCTGCTGTTACAGTGATGTCAATGTTATATAACTCTGCAGAATCGCGCTGAAGCTTTATGAGTCGCATTAGTCCTGTTTCATAAGTCAGATCCATGACATATGTACCAACATCAGTGATGGTTCATCTGGTAATTTAAGGTCCATTTGCGTTACGCTGATTGGTGGGACCTCATGCGTTAGGTCTCATTACTATGTATTGTTCACTTTACAGCTCCCTGATTGGTTAATGTTTAGGCCCGGTCCTCCAGTGTTCACTGCCTCATTATGCGATGTCCCACGTACTTCCTGGCTACCGCTGAAGTAATACGTTATTCGTGATGTTCACGGATCGGCCGAAAGTTACAACGAAAAATGCCCGACAAACCTTCATGCGTTAAATTTCCATGTTTTTACTTATCCCTGTCCCTTTATGCATTACAGTAGACTCGGTTCAAGTCTGTGATTTGTTAATGTTTGAGTGGAGTGAACGCAACGATATGTATTTTGCTTTCATGTGAAACGCGCGTGTGAGTGGAGTGAGTGGACGCGATGAGTCGGGTGAACGCTATACAGGGGAGTTTCACCCGGAGGTGAATCCGGCAGAAACTAACTCACTATCCTGCGCAGACTCAAAGGTAACGCATTCAATCGCTGGGAAAACATGGCCTTGGCTACCAAATTCCGAATAGTTTTGTACGAAATAGGAGAGACACAAGAGAAACTATTGTAAATGATTTTATTTTTTTTAAATTCACCGACTTGAACCAAGTCTAGCATTACAGGCATGTTGGCTCGTTGTTTTCCAATTGTTGGTTACGTACAAAGTTCACGCTTTTCATTTTCATTTTGATTTGACGGTGGCATTGGCCGCATCGACAACAGTGAGGCCTGTGAATGACAAGAGGAATGACAAGAGGAAACAGTGCCCGTTGAAGCATTAGTTTGCACAGGCCCTAACTGTTGTGTCCATTCGATGATATTGATATGTGCTATAATGACATTGTCTCTGCTTTAAAATCTGCAGCAGAGAGGTCTATTCCGAAACTGCGTGTTCCAATAATCATTCTGTCCCAGGTTGGAATACATTAGTTAAAGATAGTCACGAATAAAGCCCGAAGTGACTTTCTGTTCTGGAGAGATCATGGGTCTCCTAAATCCGGGCCTTTGTTTGAGCTAATGCGCAAGTCGAGGGCGTAGTTCAAACGGCAACTTGCTCAATGCAAGAAAGCCGAGATAGAACTTCGTGCGCAAGCTTTAGCAGAGAGCTTAAATAATGATCAAAAAGTGTACTGGAAAGAGGTTGCTAAGCGTAAAGGTAAAACACCAACTCCTTTATCGGTAGATGGTTGTACAGGTGATGCAGAAGTTGTGAATATGTGGAGAAATCATTATAAGAATATTTTGACAAAAACTTGGTAGACTTTACACCTGTTCTACCTAACATTCCGTTTTGTCAGGATATGCTTGTGCACCATGATGAAATTAGTGATTTGATTACAAATCTGAAAACAGGTGCATCATCTGGTATCGATGAGATCACCCCTGAACATCTAAAATATGCACCGTCTCGGGTGTGTGTTCTATTGTGTCTCTTTGTTTCACGGCCATTCTTATTCATGGTTTGTCCCAAGGCAAATTATGACGACTGTTTTAGTTCCTATACCCAAAACCCAGGTGGCGATATTTCTGAAAAGTCTAATTATCGCCCCGTTGCTGTTGCAACAACGGTTTCTAATTGTTGGAGAGGGTTGGTTAAATCGCTCCATGGATTGCCTTTCTACTACCAACCATCAGTTTGGATTTAAACCAGAACATGGTACTGATATGGCTATTTTTGTATTGAAGGAGATTTTGAGTTATTATAAACATCGTAACACGCCTGTTTTTGTTATTTTTAGGACGCTTCCAAAGCGTTTGATTATGTTCGTCACGACGTTCTTTTTTCAGAAATTGATGTCAAGGGAGTTAAGCCTTACTTAATTAAAATTCTGTTCTATTTATACACATTTCAAGATTTTGTTGTTAAATGGAATGGTACTTTATCTGAACCATTCCAGTCTAGAAAACGGAGTTAAGCAGGGCGGAATTTCATCACCGATATTTTTAACAGTTTACTTAGATGATCTCAGTAGGAATCTCTCAATGCTGTCGTTCGGATGTCTTCTTGGCGATTACAGGGTGAACCATTTAATTTATGCTGACGATATAGTTATTTTTTCTACTGGAGCTAACGGTCAGCAAATTTTAGTCAATTGTTTGTGGTCATTGGCAACACAAACTCGATATTTTTTAATGAGAAAAAGACAGTGTATATGTTATTTCAACCTTGGTGTTCGGAAACTCAAACCCGTTCCAATTTATCTAAATGGTAGACTACTGACTTATGTTATATTTACAAATACCTTGGTCATATAATATCTTGTGACCTTAAAGACAATGAAGATATTCAGGCACAGACTCGTTTTTTAGCTCACATGTGTAAACACGTGGGCTAATGTCATAGCAATGTCTGTCTGTCTGTCCGTGTGTGTATATATGTGTGTGTGTTAGTGTCTGTGTGTGTGTGTGTGAGTGTACGTACGTATGTATGTATGTATAAGTGGCATCCTACCTTGATCGATCATCTCAGAAAAAGTGATATCTGTAAATTTCACATATGTTTGATTGTACACTCTGTCGTTCCTGATCTCTAGCTCGTAATTTTCTTCCACACAGGTTCGGAACCGTTCGGGTAGTCTCGGTGAGAATACAGTATACCACCTCTCGCTTTTGTTTCTTCATCTTCCTGGACTGTAGCGCACAAAGGTCAAATAAGTTAGAAATGGAATCATGGAATAGACCAAATTATTTCGAAAAAATAAAAAAGATAGCATGACACCAGTAATATCAAGGCAAGGAGCTGGTCGATGGAGAGGAGATGGGCATTTTTGCATGGCTTTTTCATAGAAACTTTTGTGATGCTATCCATGGTTTCACAATGGCTATAGAGAGCGTGTTCTCGTTTTATTTCCGAAAATCAAAATAATATTGTGCAATTTTAGCAGTACTGTGTACTGTTCTGTACTGTACTGTACTGTGCTGTACTATGATGTACTGTACTGTACTGTACTGTACTGTGCTGTACTATAATGTACTGTACTGTACTGTACTGTACTGTACTGTACTGTACTGTTCTGTGCTGTGCTGTACTGTACCGTACCGTACCGTACCGTACCGTACTGTACTGTACTGTACTGTACTGTATCGTAGTGTAGTGTACTGTACTGTGCTGTACTGTACTGTACTGTACTGTACTGTACTGTACTATACTGTAATGTACTGTACTGTAGTGTACTCTGCTGTTCTGTACTGTAATGTACTACATTTTACTGTACTGTACTATAAGGTTATTCCCCAATACCGGGATTTATGTCCAAGTACACCTTGCAGCGGAGTATTGTCCGAGACGCGACAATACCGTAGCGTACGATGTACGATGACATAAATCCTTGTAATATGTAAATAACATTATATTTTACACCTTTTTAGTCCAACTTAACAAGAAAAGCTTCCAAATTAAAGTGCCTTTTGGACGGGCTTTTTTGATGCCCGTCGCGCACCGTAGTGAGCGATCGCAAGGAGACGGGAACGCTTTGAGCGCGACTGCTGAGCGCACAGAACGAAATTTCAACCCAAGCTGTGCAGTGCACATGGTAGAAATTGTACGTCAGCAGCATAATTTCACTCGATTTCACAAGTTTTGGACTGACCCTGATTTAATTCCTTAAGTAATGAATGCTATGAAGTATATATTTTTCTAAAAAATGTAAAAGTTTCTCTTTGTTTTCCCCGTGTTGACGAAAAGGGTTGTGAGGGCAAAGGTCAAATACCGTTCAATAATACCTTAAGTTATTGTACTCCACGTCAAAGCTATTGGACTTCGCGTCTTCTGATACCGAAAGTGTATTATATTGAACTGTACTGTACTGTACTGTACTGTACTGTACTGTACTGTACTGTACTGTACTGTACTGTACTGTACGATAATGCAGTGTGCTGCACTATTCTATACCTGACGGCTCTACGACATTCTGTACGCAAACTTATGAAGACCTGAGCGACGAGGTGTTGCATTAACACTACAGACTTTATCTTTACTTTTCAACCGTTGATATGTGTCCGGAGCTACTGTCAAGCAGTCAGCCTAAACATTAAACAAATTACGATCACATGCTGACCTGTGTAATCAGTCCTCGTTGATAAGGGTGTACCATCATCTTGAATTGGCGTGACTACCAAATGGAAACCCTTGGCAGTGATCGACCCGTCTGATCTGAACTTCAGGAATATTCGCCGTCCAGTCGTTGTGATGGGTGCTTGAATCTTGTTCCCACAATATATATACCGAGATGCGGACCAGTTTCGTCACTTCCGTCGAACACTGACAGGTAGTCTTCAGTACATCCCTCTGACATTTCCAACTCAAAATCTGATGAGTTCAGCTATGTAATGACATACCGGCAAAGTAATTTATCACCTTATAGTTCAATAAAACGGGTTTTTCATATAAACTTACAACTATCAATACTGGTAACAATAGACAATAAGAAAAAATAGTGATTGAATTAATTCAAAAATAGTAAAGTGAAATTGCGGCAGTTAGCTTTAACTTGAACGCATTATAATCTTACCATTATAAGTTGTTCCAATCCCGTTTCGTAGGAATATTCACATATTTTGTAGATCGGGTAATCTTTTGGGTAAAAAGGTGATTTGACATCTGTGGCGGTATTAATGATTTTTCGTTCTTTGCATTCAACTAAAAGAAATTAAGAACAGTTTTTCAGCTAGAAACGAAAATTGTATGTTTGCAGACGCATTGTACAAGGATAAATGGTGTATTCGTGATAAGGTTTCTGCAGTGGAAATGTCAATGATTTTGTGTGCTGTGATTTTGCTTTTTTAAACGTACATACAAACAACGTACCAAGAAACTGGAATAAACAAACAAACACACACACAAACAAACAATAATGAACGTTGGAAAACCATGCCAGGCAAGGAACAAAAATCGAGCGGCTGTCAGGCTGTCGTTTAGTCAGGGCAGTAAATATGCTTGATGTGAAGTTTGCATCAGAACATTTCTTATACAACTCGAGATCATGTCACCGTGCTTCAATAGTTGATTCTGCCATACACGACGACAATGAGTGTTTAATTGGACGGGGTATTTTTAAAGGTCAAGCTGCATATTTATTACGACTTTAATGTAATTTCGTTATTTGTTGTCGAAGTGTGTTCCATACTCTTTTCTTATTTAATTGCTGTGAGTCGCCTGGGCGGCACATGCGACGTTATATTATGTTGCCCTATTGCCAATAGCTATGGCCGTGCTGATATATCGTGAAGCATTTTACACCGAAAACTCTAATCTTTAAACCCGCTGGTGTAAAGTTCCTCAAAGATTGTCGAAGGATGACGAACATAGACATCAATACACTTTATGGTCACATGGCAAGATTTTTGTGCTGACGTCATTGTAAAGCATATATCTGCGAAAAGTTTATGACCCAGCAGTGGTTGTCATGGTTGTTTTTGACCCGATATCAGTATTAAGCATGGCTTAACCTGTGGCCGCATTAACGATGCGTTATGCCAAACTTGCCATGGTGACAACAATACTTTGTAATTTCATTTAACGTCGTATCAATCACCTCTGTTTGCTGTTGATATTTGAGAATCAACGTCGAGTCGATTTCATGTCCATAGCATTCATGGACCAGTGCAACATTTTCCAAAGGTAAATGTACACATAATGGTATTACATTAGGGTAGTCTCGTTTATTGAATTGAATTACGATTAAGAATAAATCACGAACTGATATGAAAACTTGTACTTGTACTACTGTCATTGGCCATAGACAATCACATAACCGTATATCAAAAAGTCTTGCTGTGTGAGAGACCCTAGCAAATTTGTGAATAAATTTTGAACATAAGTTTAACAACCTGAAGTTTTAATGGATGCTCTATTTCTACTATGCTAGCTTGCTGATTAACTATGCATATCAAATAGAAAAAATACAATGGTTTTGTAGCAGTGATTTATTGTGCAGCAATGCTGTGCATGTGTCAAAGGGTATTTTTCTGCACTCGGGTCAACTCAATTAAATAACAGTGAAAAACAACAATCGGCTTACCTTGACCCCGGGCTACCCTTTTCAGAAACAACATCCGGCGCCCTCACGCTAACGCTTTGTATTTATGGGAGGTCAGAGGACGCTTCCTGCAGTAGAATTGATTATCGGATAGTGATACGCTAATAACTTAACGGGATTTTAATGAAGTTGCAGCTTGAAGGACGTAGCTACGATAAAATGATTAAAGGAATACAAGCACGAGGATATCGTACCGAAGGATAAATGGATAATAATAATAAAATACATAAAATAGTAATATGTTAGATCACGTTTAAGGGTAAACATGTTATTTACTTTTATCTAAATATCCGAATATCACTTTACTAAAAGATGTGTAAAACTGATATAATTGATGTATTAATCACAATGTTTAATACAGATGATACAAAAGTAAAGGCTAGTAGTGTAGGAGCAACTACTTGGAGACATATGCAAATGAATCGTATTTTGTAGTCACCCCTTATATATAAGAAGCAATATTTACAATAATCTGACTACATTGGTGGGTATAATAACTCGTCCTTAGTGGCAGTCATTAAAACTAATAAACATGCACTTCCTAAAGTTATTAAAACTAATAAACACGCACTTCCTGAAGAAGCTTTGTTTGTCATCCAAAACCTCTTTGAATTAATGATACGCAACACAACTCATATTGTAGTTTTTAGCTCGCAAGATACATCTTAGGACACGAAAACAAACAACGATTGCTTATATCCTTTTCGTAACGGGTACAGGAAATTCACTAGAATAAATTCACTAATCGGAAAAGTATTGTCAAGGAGAGATATGTGTGGCAACATAAATATATATATTTTCCCCTCTGTATTTGTAGCCGACAGTCATGTTTGTGTATTGTGATTTTTGAAAATAAAGGTTTTGCCGGTAGTTGACATTGTTGAGAAACACAAAATTTTTCTTTTTGCCTTAACTTCTGAAAAGACCTAAACGCAAAACCTCAGGAGGGGATCTCAATCGAATGAATCATGAACATTTTTACGTGAAAAGCCACGCAAATACAGAGAAGACCACGTTTTATCCTTTAAAACGGTAACAATGTGTAGAAAAAAAAATCTTCTTGAAAGACGTGCTTGGTTACAATCCATTTAACATGAACATAACTTTGATACTATGGATTTATTTTGAAACTAAAAAATTTAACCAAATAGCAAACAGTAAAAAACACAAATACACAATATGACCAAAATCATATGTGTAATGATTGAGTGTTAAATTTTAAATAAAGACCGACTATTAATACTTTTTCTCTTTTAAATTTTGATAAAGCTGTTAAGTCTAAATTTTCTTTGCAGCATATAATAATCTATTTCTGTAAACCACTGATTTTAAGAATGATTTCATTATGCAGTGATACAAAAAAGTAATTGAAATATTTAAAATCCAATCGTGCACATTTTTAGACTTTACACGGCGGCTGCCAGTACGATGAATTACTTATATTAGTGACGTATTATACGTATTATAATCTTTTGAATTGACACTATTGTTGAAAATAAGACGAAAAATAAGCTGAACTATTATTGTAGCCTACGTATTTGTACTTTTGGTCTATAATAAGAATGTGAGGAAAGTATTTCCCTTTCGATTAAATTGTATTTTTTTAAATGTACGTGTCAACCTCATCAATAAACCAAAGATCAGCCGATTTAACTAAGCGATGTTAATAAATAAATATTTTTTTTATCAACAATATGATTCCTACTTTGAGCGGCTGATGATATCAAAATGATAAAATAGGTCATAAAATGTGCTTTTACAATATGTACTACAGAATATACCATTTGAATATACAGCAAAATGCAATTGTGCCTATTTTTATACTTTTTACGGCTGCTGCAACTACTGTGACTATCTCATTTTATGGTCATTAGTAACTTATTTTCGATTCAATAATTTTCGAAATTGGCAATAGTGTCGGAAATAAGAGGAAAACATAAAAACTAAATCGGATGTAGTATATTGGACAATCATCACAAAAAATACACAGCAGACACAGAAAGCAAACGCTAAGCATCAGTGTCGCACTTATACCCTTTAAAACGAACCCCAAAACGACGTATACAAACACATTCTACAATGTACATATTTGTGTAATCAAAGAAACATAGTTAAACTATTAATAATCCTACGTATATGAACGTATGGTATAAAATAGCAATGTCAGGAAAATATTGCCATTCCAATAAAATTTTACTCATATGTAATTATAGATACCGTCCTCCCCAATGAACTCAGCATCAGCTGGTTGGTAAAGGTTTAAACCAATCGATGATCTTGGAACTAGTAATTTTTATCAACAATATAAGACATATTATTATTGTGTGGCTGATGATATAAAATGATACAGTGGGACTAAAATCTGCCTGTATAATATGATTGTTTATTTGCACAATATCCTAAATTCGATAGAACAACAATATTTCGTTGCTGACATACAATGAATTCAACATCAGCAGACTGGTAAAGTTTATACCAAGCAATATTCTTGAATACAATATTTTTATCGACTATACAATACGTATTTACATGCTATGTTACATAAAAATGATAAACTATGTACCACAAATGTATCGTTCGAAGCTATACTACATATAAGAAGCGATTGCTTTGCTAGGACCAATCTCCTAAATTCAATAGGACAACAGTCCTTTTTATGCTGACATACAAAGCCAGGATATGTCACACGGACGTCGTTTTCTGTTTTAAATGTCCATACATTGGCACTATCGAGCTTATAGGTTTTTCCTCATCTAAACTGTGGTCCTGGATTTCAGGAATAGATTGTTCCCTTACACCCGTTCCGTATTTGTCGGTCATCAGTCTGTATATGCCATAATCGAGCAGGATACGATTCAGACAGTTAGGTAGCTTATCAATGTGTCTGCAAAGGCACTGAAATGTGAAATATTTCCACAAGAACACAATGATAGGTTAGTAAACGTTCATATCTTCAAAAGTACTGCATGATCCTGTATTATGTAATACCCTGATAGGTTAAAAAGCGCAGCATTGCACGTAAAATATTTGCTCCGAAAGCTGAAAGGGCATACTATTGCAACGAAGATTTCTTCTAAATCATTAAAACTATTCTATGAACTGTGATTACCTGACAGCAATCATCAAAAGTATCGCATATTCCAACATCCTACCATGTAAATGATTAAGACTGCGTGTACACGAAAAGCGTTTACAGAACAAAATGAGTACATCACATACATAGAGATTTGATATAATAATTACAGGAGTGTTCACATATTCTGATCCATCCCTTTCTCAAAATGTTTGTATACAATGGACTCAATACAAGAGTGCCATAGTTGAATGCTATCAAATGTTACTGAAAGATTTTACAAAAAGTTCGTTGCGCACTAACGCATTCAGCATATTAAAATTATATTATTAGTAGTATTATTTAACGCACCTCGCATGGTTTGGGAAACTAGTGAGTGTTAGTTGTTTTCTTTTATGTCACAGGCACATGTATTTTTCTATTTGAGTCAAAGTACTTACAACTTAGTCCACATTACTCACATATGATGTGACACCCACACAGATGACTACCAGTAGAAATGCGACTCCTAAAGATATGTACAATTGTTGTGCTGTACAGAGAAAGAATATCAACTGATTAGCCTAGCTCTAATCGTGACATAGTACGGCGCCAGTTCATATGCCAAGACATGAATTTTCTACGTTTCGTCTTTCATGTCGAGGTAAAATGATGTTTTTTTTATTTGTAGAAAAACATTAATAGGGGTATTCATGTTTAATTACTGTGATGTTTGCTGTATCATTTTTCACGCCTACAAAAATACACTGTCGTGAAAAGATTACATAGCTTAATAAAGTCTTTACAATCATAAGCCTTAAGGTTTCTTAGTTAAACTGAAAATATTAAAATGATCGAAATGATAATTTTTTCGAAATATTAGTGATATCTAAGGCCGATTATTGAAATGAATCATGCATGGTGTGAGCTGAATATCTTTTTATCAACTAATTCATGGTTTAATATTGTTGAAATTATGTTATTTATCAACCATAAATCGTATACTGTAAATTAACAGATTCTATAAAGAAGTTAAGATTATATTCCTATTTCTTAGAATATATACTGTGTGACCAACCAAGAATTGCCTTCAAAATTACTTCATGAAATAAAGGATAATCATTAAAAGGTAGATGACTTACCGGCTGATAAGTAAACTAATTCGCTACTGTTGTCCAACCCCGTCGTAGATGTTTCTGTAGCAAAAAAAAACAAAACAAAACAAAACAAACAAACTAAGATGAATATATCCAGTGCAATGATAAATTATTTTTCGAGATGTATAATATCTGAGTACGAAGAAATTTCTAAATTGGGAGAACAAATACATAAATAGGATTTACTAATAATAAAGACCATCGACGAAATGGATTTTGTGTAAATTTGGAATCACTCGTTGTACCGTTTGGTGATACTTTGATACTCTATTCTCAATAAAATTTGTCATCTCTGTGATCAAGTTTGCTGTTTCTTGTTAAATTGATGAAATTTGTTTTTTCAGATTGCTGATTGTCATTCTAAAATAAAGCAGTCGACACCAGCTACATTCTTCTACCTCTACTCGATCGTTTTCACAAAAATCACATTTAATATTAATGTCGTTGAACTGATAACTGGAACAAATATTGCTTTATTCGATTGCAACACGCTCTTTCAAATATCACAGTGTCTCGTTGACGTTGCGACTCAAACATCACCTGGCTGTAAAGATATAAGCGGTGAAAATTCGAGGAGGATCATTGTTATACCGAAACACATAATGACAATGATCAAAATAATTTCAGTTGAAATGGTATGTAGACCCTTTCTACGCTAAAAATACAGAATATACAATTTTATAAGAGACTCTGTCAAACAGATCATGATTTGTCCGATGACTGTTTTTAATTCTTACCAGCATAATCAGTAGTTGTATGTGGAATATCAGATCCATCGCCACAGTGGTCGAAAAAGTCTGCAGTAAGATACCTCGGTATACATCGATTGTTGTTACACAGGAAGTCATCAGCGCTAGGGCATAAACCATTTTTATCTGCTCCACAAAAATAGAAATCAGACTAATGGACCTGATCGTACATCTGAAGATTGCTACACGTTATCTTAGATATGGAATGGAGCTCAAGTGTCTTATCACCCTCGCTTAATACGTGGAGTCGGGGGTTGTAGGAGGGATTAAGTAACGTGAATGACGCAATATGGATATAATGCATATGGTAGGAGTTGTAATTTATAGGGAATGACGAAGTAACCCAACAAAATGTCTATTCAGAACTGACGAATAAAATATTCTACAAATTGATTATTAAACACACTGATTGTTTACCAGTATAAATCTTTGTCAATTATGTAAGACATTTGAAATAATATAAATATGGAGAAAACGAAATATGTTCTAATTGTCTACTTGAATTTTCTATTTATATTACTATTTTTAGATCACAATTGAAATACTCTATTGACTTAATTAATGTACATGTTGAGTACTCAGAAATGTGATAGTAAAAGTGACCCACTAAATCATAACTCACCTGCGTTTGTGTAAAGTGTGTAGCCTGCCAGTAATTTCCTCTCATCTTCCACTAGTTCATCAGTCAGATGTAACACAAGTGTCAGTTGCCGTGTATATCAAAAGATGATCCTTGGTCCCCGTCGCAAACTATTCCAACAAGAATATTATTCTCGTACACGTGCACACGTTCACGTTTGTCATCGCAGTGTGTGGTGATGCCTGAAAGACAAACATTGTAGAATATGACTGTAACGGAGGGACAGTGACTTTCATGATTATCAAGTGAAAATCTGCAATGGCTACTATTTGTTGTGGTTATTATGTGCTGGGTTATTATGCTACTGGCAGTTATAAGTTCAATTTTGCATTGCTTCAAATACGTTTATCTGTTCAAATATCCACAGATATATTCATCCAAATGAAAAATAACGAAAAAAACTGAGGATTAATGAGGGCATAACAAGTCGAGGATTTACCTGAGTCAAACTGGTCTGATGCTGTTGGTCGTGGTGTTCCATTTTTCAACCAACAGTGTTTGTATACCTTGTCGTACGCGTATGATTTACAAACACTCTGTTGTTCCCTGCACAACTCACAGCATTCATGGGCATCGGTTATGCTGACATCGTTGATACTGTGAACGTCATATATTTGCGCCATTTCGCCCTGTATTGGCATCAACATTGCATGCTGGGTCTGTTCATTTCGGAAAGATATGGAACGAAAATGTTAATTCAAACAAAAATATACTGATCAGTCAAGAATTGCGACTTGTATCAAGAGTAAAGCACTTTGGACCAGAAAGAAATATGTGGTTTTACCTTCTTATAATTGAGAACATAAAAAGCCATAATCTACATCACGGTCATAAGTTCCATGGTGACAAGTTCGATGTAACACAACCAACACACCACAGATAGAAAACAAACAAGTACCAGTACTAGAGAAAAAACCTCTATTGAGTGATCCTGATTTACAAATTGCAAGAGAGATGACAGATAGTAATGTATGAAAAAAGATGGTTAATTATACATATCAAAACTAGAGGAGTCATATTATTACCTGGATCGAGGACTCCTGAGAGGATGACGTAATGAAATTCCAGATGATTCTTCAAATACTTATCCTCCGTTGTTAATGAAAGATTATAAGAACGAGAACGAATGTCAGTGCCATGTCGATGTAGATTTATAAAGCCACCTTTGCCCTTGATTTCTGCATCTTCAATTACTGTACGGAAAGAAGATTCAATGTCAATTGTCACCTTGCAGAGGCATGTAGAAAAGGCTAATGTTTAACAAACAGAGAACCGTGTAAAGATGTGTACATCAAAGAATGACACCACTGTTAATAGATGATATGCATCACCAGGAAATTAATTCAATATTCTAGGCTGGCGTATTTCCATTTAACTTTCTTAAAAGGTCGGCCCTAAAAGGAACAATATACCCCATCCCAAAAAGAGGTTGGAAGATTTAAAAAAAGAAAGTAAGAGAAGAAAAAGTTCGAGGTCACTTACCAGATAGGTGTACGATATAAATCTTATTTACTCACTGGAGTAGTTAGTCCTTGTCGAGGAATGTAATCCGTTGTCGACTATCGGGACGAGCTTGATTTCGTATCCCTTCCCAGTTACAGTCCCATCAGACACAAAGCGGATGAAAACACTGTTGCTACTGGTCCTTAGGGTTTGAGGAATTTGATTGCCACAGAAGACTCCAAGTAAAGGGCTGTTTGTGTCGACGCCATCGTATATGGCGACGCTGTCCTTTGAACAACCGGGCGAGTTTTCCACATCAAGCATGATGGAATCAATCTAAAACAAATTGTACGTTCAAGCCTATGAAATTGACGAACACTGACCAAAAATAGTTAAAACATTCTTTTCGTCTTTATGCATCAACATGTGAGTCTCGCCAAAAGTCTTTCTGATTCGACAAGCGCACTCGGTATTTTAAAATTGTTTTAGACTATGGTAAGTCGGGCCACTAAATCAGTATAGGGCATAATATTGCCCGATTGAAAACTAGCCGTATTTTCTACCCTGGGTTGGTAGATCTGCTGGTGGACAAAATTGTCCCCTAGGTTATCGTTCGTCCAGTTAAAGCGATGAATTCATTTCTTCGCTTCGATAAAGTTTGTATGTGCGATGTGTGATAGTGAGCATGCGTGCGTGAGTGCTTCACGAACTCTACAACGTGTTGAGCGGTCTCAGTCAGAATAATGTAACAACTTAGCCGGCTATTGAACCACTCTTTTTGGGAGTGGAGATTTAGCCGAGCGGTTCTCTCTGTGGCCTCTCTGCTAGGCGACTGATGCCGTATGTTGTGGGTTCGAACCCGATTGAAAACTAGCCGTATATTGCATGAAACTATTAGTGTTATGTAGCCAAAAAGAGTTCGTTAATATAACAGTAACAACAAAAATTCATCATTTCATCAAACATGTTATGGAGTCCATACGCAGTTTTGTCATGAATTCAAAGAAGATCATAACTCACCTCAATCAGTTTGTTCTTAGATGTATCGACTTTATAGTTACAGTAAGTGTAGGTATCGTATTCATGAGGGTGATTTGGTGACGTAATTACCGTGTATTCCTCAATAGTAAGATCTTCGTCACAGGTGTCTGACAACAAAGAGAATACGTTATGGAGAGTTCAGTAAGTATCAATCACCAACAAATCCAGGGCCGAGCTCTCGACAAAAATGCTTACCTTTGTGTTCACAGTTTTGTCCCTCAAACCCTTTCAAGCAAGTGCATGTGTAAGTCCGAAACCGTCTTCGCATGTTCCACCATTTTGACAAGGCTGAGACATACACTCATTTGATGTCGTGATTCCTGCAAGGCAAAGAGATGACTTATAAAAATAACGTGTTTTGTAATGTTTTGTTTAAAATCTAAACATACAAATGCATACTTCAATAGGGCACACGCAAGGGTCGGTGCAAACGTTAAATTTTAAGGAGCAAAGTTTCCACGTAAAAGCTAACCTTGCTCTCCCTCTCAATCTCTATGCTCTCTCTGTCTCTGTTACTCTGTCTGTCTGTCTGTCTATCTGTCTGTCTATCTGTCTGTCTGTCTGTCTCTCACTCTCTCTCACTCTGAGAACAGAATTACAATATTTATTCCCATTTATTTTATGTTATATATCAATGTCACAACCATACCAAATGGAACAGGATGTAATTTTAACGGGCATACGGACTAAATGCGGACACTATTGTAATTTCCTGTCGACAGCGCCTCACTATGACATTTGTTACCGATATTCCTTGGAAGGTTAAATATGTTATATCACTAAGATTTAAACCAGTGACAGTGGCATAATCATTTCCAATTTAGCCACAAATGACCATAACTGACGTTTCGACCATACGGTGCCAGAAAAAGCCACATAACTGACGAGGCTAAGTAACAATATGATTAACCTCACCATATTCGCAGTGTAGTCCATAGAAACCACTAGCACATTCGCAAGTGAATCCATTAACTTGGTCGATGCAGGTAGCACCATTTACACAAGTACCAAGGGCACAGTTTTCTGCGAAAGAGATCAAGACATTACTGAAATACATAGGGACTTACACAAGCCAAGATAGTATTTAACGACATATTCAAAAACTATTATTTGAGATAGTATGTTATATATATATATATATATATATATATATATATATATATATATATATATATATATATATATATATATATATATATATATTACATTACATTACAAATACATACTACTATACATATTAAAGAAACCATCGATCAGTTTTTTCCAACTGTAAACAAATATAGCTACACTGTAGCGATTTGATGGTATACCAAAGACAGCGAATAAATGGGTGAAAACATACCACATAAATGCTCATCTGTGTTATCACCGCAGTCATTAACACGATTGGAACTAAATTGGGATAATTGGATTGGCGCAACTTCTCAAGAATTTTAGAAAATGTCTAATCTTACACCATACTTGCTTACCATCTTTAAAAATTTATTCAAAATTTACAAAGCTGTTGAAATGTTATGATTAAGAATCACTGCATGATAGTATCTAATGCAATATTGTTCAAACATATGAACAATTTTCATATGTGAATGAAAATATGTGAGCTTGTCTGGAGTTTCTTCATTACTGAAACACTAGTAATAATCTCAGTTTGTCACTTTTCCTCGACCAAAATGAAACTGTTCTATTGATTTACAGTTAAGTCAATCAGGGTCATTTAAAAATGTGCCCTGACTTAATTTAATGTTTATGAAGCCTTAAATTCACGAAAAAGTCAAGGATATATCATAAGTGCCCTGACTCAAAAGTCGTCAATTAGAGAAATTTTAAACATTTTGTTTCGTTTCTTTAGTACATTTACACAAAAATAAACTTTTTTCATTAAATGAATCCGATGAAAGAGGTGTGCAATAATCGTTGTGTTTTCGTAGTTTTGTCGATGAGAACAATATTTCAAAATTTACACTATTCTATCATTTGTAAAATTCCAGCTTTAAAAATTCCGATTTCGTTACATTTTTCTAATAATTACTCTCATCCAATTTTCCCAAAATAGTTCCAATCGTGTTCATTATAATTATCACATTGAACACGTGTTGACATGCATCTTCCAGTTCCACAGAGGAACAGACCTTGTTCAGTAGGACACTCGCCCTGATTGGCTGTAATAATTATGAATTGAAAGTCAATGAATCTCCAGAACAAGGTTAATCTGTATATATTGGAGACTACAACGGTTTTTCATAACCACAACGTCATTAACAAGATTTCGCCTTATACGGTTTTATATATTTCAGCCACATTGATGGCGTAGACAAAGCGATCGAAAGGTTGCTGCAATAATAGTACGTCTTTCATTGAAATAACACGAGTTCTCTTTTGAATGTGTTCAAGGGAACATCCCGTTTGATTCACACATGTCTTGAGCCGGACAAAATATCGTAGTAACCCGTCTCAATGTGGTTTGTTGCTTATTGAATATACGTCTTAATGGAAAAAAGATGTATAATTCATTATTAACGCATTTAAACCGGTATAGCTTTGACTTGTAAAAGTCATGTGTGCAGAACGCTGCTGGTTGTTTTTGTAATTCTTTTAGTAGATTTACTGCTGGAATATGAAGCGATATGTTTCAAATAATTTAATATTCTTGCCTGTGATAGCTGTTCATCAGTAATAGTATTATACATTCATCATTGAATTAATCTATTTATGCATTTGGTTTTATTTAACTCACCGGCGATGTAGTACTGAGAATAGCGGGCCAAAAACCCGTAAGCAAGCTGGACTCTCACTCTCTCCATGTAAAATTGGATGAATAGAGTTCCAGTGTCCGGAGAGAACAAGACCTGTCCATCCATATCGCAAACAACTCCAAGCTCGTGTCCATTGACGCCATCTTTGACCAAGATATATTCGTCTGTTCGTAGACATTCTGCAAAACGACCATAGATGTAGGAGTTAAGGTAAGCGAGGCGGCTTGGAGTGCCCCTTTGTGACCAAACATTATATAAGAAAGTCCTTCATGTTATGTATGTATTTAATTCGACAAGATAAAGGCCGATAACATGTTTATAGTTTTATTTTAACAAAATCGCGATACTCGAGAGGGTATAAAGCATGACAATTTTCATTTATATTGGCGAAAGTATTCTGAGGAAGTTGTCAACAGGCATACAAAATGTGTCGATCGTAGAAGTACTTTTGCCTAAGGTCAGGCGAAAGATCTCTGACTTAGAGATCTTCATATTATTTACAAATAAGAAACATATGCAGGCTACCGGATGTAAATGAACAAAGATTCGATTAAATAAAAGCAAACACATAATAAATATATTATACAGAATTTAAGAAACACATTTCCGAGGACCTAGATCACATGACCAGGGTTCAAAGCGCTATCGATTCACCGATGTCTCGTCATGTTTCTCAATATCATAAAACCACATTGATCGATTTAATATACCGCATCACTAATAAAGGTATAAAACGATATGTGAAAGTTGCCCTCACTTTCCTTTATAATCAACACTTAATACTTCACATACCTCCATCAGAAGAACGTTTTTGCTCTATATTTACATCTATGATCTGCAGATAAACGCCGGTGAAGTTTCCAATAGTTTTGATTGCAATGTCACACATGGACTCCTTTGGGTAATTTGGACTTGGGTAGCCGGTATGTGATTGAACGAATCCGTACAATGAACTGGCAGTCGCATCCCTGCAAACTGATTAAATGTATTTGAAAACTTGTCAGTTTAGTAAGTATCACAAGTTCCGAGTAGTCAGAGATAAAACAAATTCTGAAAATTTCACGACTTCTATGCAAACCGCTATCTAATTATGGATATTTAAGTTTCATGTGAACATTTTTCTGTGAATAAATCTGATACCGCCGTTGGAATGCCCATATAGCACAGCGAGGGAAGATACGACAATAACATGATTGTTTGTTTATGATTTTGACTAAAGAAAATCACTTCAGCAACTGTTTCTTCTTTCTCATTCATTACGAACAGGTATTCTAAAGGTTATGATTGGATAGCTCGAATAGTTATTCATTGCAGTAGAGATCACAAATGTTCCTATACTGGTACTACACAGTGAAGTTGAACAGGTTTATGCCATAACAACGTCGTTTTATATTTACTCAATATTGACCTCATTACAATAGACGGCAGACGTCTATCGTACAGAGAATAATATAAGAGATGTTCAGTGAATCCATTAGTTCAACATAAGCGTAAAAGAACCTTAGCGACTCTATGAGAATAGAGCAAATACCGTTGAAGAAGAGAAACATTAACATAAGAGAAGTAATATAAATTGTATAAAATGATGAATCGCATTCCCATCAAGTAAGTCCGCAACAATATCATCTGTACGTTTGGCAGCGGACTCAATTTACTTAGGCAGTTGGCAAATCATGAATTCATTTTGAACCGCCTTGAATATTTTTTTTTACATTTTAGAATAAAGTGAATTTCTAAATGTTGTTTTACCACGTATATCGATGTAATTTGATGTTTCACAGAAGATATTATCCGGGGATATCACCAAGCTACAGCTGTGATTTTCTCTGAGGATATTCCCCCAAAGAACATGTCATGTCATTTGTGTGTTTGTTACATTGCACCTGTGTTTGTGTCTATGTCACTCAGCCTGTCTGCCAAACAGACTCCCCATTCAAGGATTTCCTGTGTAATTTAGAAATAACTGTACATGTTACACCCTTTTCCTTTGAAATATTAATTATTCATACCTGAAAATGTCATAGGGTATCTGTAATCAACTGCCCTGTACGTTGCATTGAATCCTTGCTTGGTCTGGTAGTGATCACTGTGGAAATCGACAAATAAAGTCGACCCTGTAGAGTAGACTATGTTCGGCAGCTCGTCCCCGCAAAACCTTCCAAGCAGTGGATAATTTGCATTGGGTCCATCGTGAACCTTCACATAGTCCGTTTGACAGTTTTCTGACGATCCATCCACTGAGAAAGTTTGGAAAGCTAACTGAAAATACAATCGTAATATTGGAAGCCATCACATGTCAACCATTTATATGAGTCTAAAGAACTGGATTTGTTTCAGTAGCATTTCAAACGAGGGTGTTCGCATTAGATTGCAGAAAGATGGCGCTGTTCTTTTGTCCTTTCCTTTACCTACTGAAGCCCCTTTCTACGACAAACTAGTTCAAGTAGGGCCCGTAAAACGTAATTGTCGCATTACACAAAGAAGTATGCCGATGTATGGATTCAATACGAGGTCAAGACGACGGAAGTACAACGAGCTCTTTGGAGGAAACAAGGTCAAATAATATATATGGCAACAGAATGAATAGACTCGTAAACAAAGGATCGGCAACAAAACATCTGGGCGTTTTGAAAAGGAAACGCTCACGTGACCTATCGACAGATCCTTGACTGCACATTGACGGCATGACAAACAAATCTTGTTGACACAAAGCTTTCAGAGAGGTCTCCGCATGACATTTACAACACTAATGTCGTAATATTACACTCAGTATGTGCAGTCATATGACCAGGCGGAATTTCAATTTCGCTCATACACCAGTGTCACTTACCTGTATTGATTTGTTATCGTCTTGACTAGATATACAGTAAGAATAGTCAGTGTTTGTATCATAATCGTCAGGATACTTTGGTGAGTTGAAAGTCCCTGAATCTCCGGACAAGGAAAGATCACATGTTTGGGCAGCTACCGCATCTTTGAGACAAGAAAAGTTTTAAAATGATGTATGAGGTGAATTTTGATAATACTGACATGGTGATTTTCAGGCTTGAATTATGTGATAATCTGCTACCAAGTATACACGCGTTTAAGTTCAAGTAAGTACAGAAATAATTGCCTTAATAGTTATCATATTGTTCCTGTCAGTGTTCTTTTAGTTACCGCTCCACTAATCGCATCACTGTTACATCAAATAGTTTTTCCTGCACTTAAGTCAGCAGCTGCATTGCCTTGAGTTTGTCTTTCGAGAGTAGAAAGCTACAAAGATGTAAATTATTGTTGGATTATGATGAGTAATGATCGCTGCAAAATTGCTATACGGTATGCGCTCTTTGGTATAGCTATGGCGTTTCAAATATGAACATCAACGGTTTGGTAATAAAGGCTAGAGCTAGAGCACTGATTAGTTGCTAATTCTATAGGCTCTTGGCCAAGGGAAGAACTGATTTAGATATGGTGACACGCGCCGCTGTAACCCGAATGAAGGCTAGGTAATACAATACCGTACACTCATGCTGTTCAGTTTGATTGTTTTTAGTATGCTTTGATATTTGCTCTTCAACAATAAACTACTAGAAGTTTCCAGGGCGAGCTCTATGCAGAAGTATTTTCTATCAGTGACGTCACAAAAGAAAAAAATGCCATTTTATACCATGCAACTTGGTTTTTTGCCACACTTTACTTCTTGCCCACACTCTCGCCCTACATCAGAGGATAATACTACCCTTTTGTCAGAGGTGTGCTGCCCCTGTGCTTCTTTTCTTGACCTCACGCCATTGTTTCTAAACTTCGGACAACATTCTATACATAACCAGGCGCTTTTCGAAATAGTGCTTTGGGTAAATACCTTCCGACGTCACATTTTTACTCATGTTCTTCTAGTCACTTTACTTATCCTGACAATGTTTGCGACATGCTTTCGGGATAATCATATAGCATGTTATCAATGAAAATAGCATACCTCAGTCGTTAAATTGCACTTCCAATCACCTACCAGTTTTAAACTGTGAACTTCCACAGCTGAAGAGTATAACGAGAAACAATAGATGCGCCATTTCTTCTTCATAGTTTAATACTCATGAACTGTATGATATAAGCGATAAAAAAAGGAAATGCGAAATCAAAGAAAAGACACGACACTTAACACTAAAAGACATGAAAAATGAAAAGTACAGGGTCAGGAGCACATTAATTTATGTCACAACTGGACGATACTTATGAAAAGTTTCTCTAAATCCAACGAAATCTGAAGTTATGTTAAAGGGACATGGTAGCTGAGACGTTGGATTGGAGTTTTCCTATAAACAGGTCACGGTACCGCCAACTAAGATGTTCGTGCAAATGGGTGTTCGTACGCAGTTTTTCAGCTGCCGGGTAAATTACAAAACTGATCACCAAGCTGGGAGAAAAAATCGATATTTACTGCGGGTGGGGAAGAGATTTCATTATTTTCAGTGGGTGGGAAGAAAGCTTTTTTACTATGGGTACAAGAAAGTACGTAGAGGTGGCGGAAGCAATGGTTGATGATAGAGCTGGAGGGGAGATTTAGCGCCTAACGTAGAGAGGAGCAAACCAAGGTATACTGCAAGCTGCTGGCACGGTTTTGTGTTGATTTAGCTTCCCTATTCGGCATCAAGTGGTCAAGGGGAATGTCAGTGGTGAGGAAAGGGCAGTAGGGAGCTTGCATTGCTGGAGGGCAGCTGTGGGAATCAAATTCAGTGGGAGGGCACATTTTCCGTGTATGCCAGTGGAAGGGTAGTTACGAACAGCTCTACTTTAGCCTCCAAATTTTAGGGTGAGGTCAAAATTGGTAAAATTGGTATATCAGCCTTCAAAACATGTTTTGTTATGATTTTGCGAAATTAATGAAATTTACCAGTTGGCAGCACCAGTATAAATTGTGGTGTATGCCAATTACAAGTTCTCGTTCTCCCAACTGAGTTTGGTAACATACATTGATTGGCTTCAGGTTGCTGACACATCGCCTATGTATTGAAATGCGCTGTTAATAATTCCATTTATATTCAAGTCCGCACCAGTTGTCATCAATAGCAAACTAGTGTACATATATATGGACTGAATTGGCGAGCACGAGTCGAATATCATGTCACTGAACCTGCTTTGGGGATTGTATGAAGCAACTGTGGTTCAAATTAAAATAATCTTCGTGATAACAATCATGAAAAGCTATATCTTACTATTAAAGTAGCTTTACTATTTTAAAATGTTAAGTGAGTTATTGGTTAACTGGTTTAAGGTAAATAGTATGCGGATTCGAAAGAACCTTAAATTAACGTCTTGTGCGACGACATTCATGGGATCATTAATGAAGTCACAGTAAAACTGCAGCAAGAGATATCTGAAGTATCATCATCATGTGACGCAATACCACAAACATAAATATCGGCAAAAAGGAAGTTCGGCTCCTTTCTACATTTGGAAGGTGTCTGTGGATCGACCAATTCGAAAGTTATAGTCTTAAAGTAGTTCGTTCTTTAATTTTCCTTTCAACTTTCTTCAGTCTTATATTGATCGCACTTTCTTTTGTTCAACAATATATTGGAAACTTTATATAGTCAAGCTCACTTGAATTGGTAACAAAGTAAAGAGTCCATCTTTAAGAGTCTAGTCACGTACGTGTTCCCATTGTGTTACAACCTTTCTTTCGAGCCTCCATTGTTGTCATTCTTGTATTTGTACGGTGCTGGAAAGTCCCATCTCGTAATGTTTATTCTTGTTAAGTAAGAGCAGGGTCTGTCGCGACAGTCGGCAAATCATTTACTTCCCTTGCCCAAGATCTTTGCGATCATGATAGTCGTTTTCAGAATTTACCTTTAATTATGTTCAATAATTAGACTTTTGGCTAGGATGTATGCTTGGATAAGATATCGTGAGAGCTGACTAAAGATTGAAAACTTGCAATTGCAGGACAAACAACTTGTATTTAACAGTCGTAGGAATTGAAACAACATCAAACGTAAGGAATGTATACAACCATATTCAATTTGATCTACCGAAAACAGAATGAATAGACGAAATATATATAGCCCAAAGCATTGATATCCAGACACATCTTCAAATAATCGCCCCTGTAAATGTTCACTAATTTGACTAAGATACCACATTTTCCTCAACATACTTGTTCTTACAGAACTTCTGAAAGTAAAATCAGCCTACTTGGTTTGTCACTGAGCGGGTAGTTCGCCTATAGCGGATGACATGAAAACAATGAAAAGATGCAACTTTAAGTTACAAAATTCCTTTCTAAAATTACTCTGTGGAGGCAATTCTATGCAAAGTAAATATTCAAATATCCCAGCAAGATACTGGTATACATGTGCAAATGCTTGGTCATGGATAGGGAAATTCTAGTATGCCAAGAAGGAGAGTCTTGCACAGTTGAAATACTCACTATGACTGCATACTCAGGCAACTCTCAAATTCACTCAAATGGGATATTTTTTGATATTTTAAATCGGTTGGCCAAATTTACGATGTCCTTGTTGTAACCAGTAAAATTATTTGTACGTTGTGCAGCCAGTGTGCAGGCTCTTTGCTTTTTGTCAATGTAAGATGAATAGAAGTTATTTACATTGTTCCTTTTTTGCCCTTTGTTGTAGCGGGCCTTGACGAGTGATCGCAGCATAAGATCACAGCTATTTTTGTACGGGGAAGTACCATTTCTTGATGTCACTTTCTATGCAAATATAATTATTTTCAGAAAAACATTTTTTCCTTTGCTGAGACAGAGAATTAGCCCAATCAGCCCAATGTGTTGAATATTTCGGAATTCAAAAAAACAAATTAAGCTCTACTGTTGTATACACCACTTACTGTTTCACCCACATACAGCCGCCTTTTAAATAGGGTGTTTTGTTATTCTAAAGAAGTTTTACCTTCCCTTAATTCTAGCAAAAAAAGTTTAAATTATGAAGTTAATAAGTTATTTTGTCTATGATTCCAGTCAAAATGCCATCAATCGATGAAATTGAATACTTTCGCGTTTTATCCAAATCTTCGGCAACAATGTTAGCGCAAAGAAGCATATTTTCATCTATTCTTCTGTGGAGGAAATAAGTAGAACAACTTTGAAACTGTTTCTTGTTCACTATAGTTTAAAAAAACAAATATGAACGGCGATAGAACGAATCTAACGCTCCAAGGAGCAAGTTCGAGCTGGTATTTGATGTGATTGTGCAATAAACTGAAATATAGAGGGATAATAACGGTAACCATACTCACTGGCTAGAGATAAATTTCCCCTTGTTCCATCTCTTGTCTTGAGACGTTTGCGCAGACTGTCTATCAAATAAGACTTTATAGGAGGAGAAGTTCCTCAAGTGTTTGTTTTAGGACCCTGTGCAGGCCGGCGTTTCTTATGAGTATCAAGAGTTAGCCCCCGGGATTATTTACATACAATGTTCCTCTCAGTTGTGGACAATGAAAGTACATTACTTAAAAGGAGTTCATGTTTGATGATGCCGAATTCACTCGGATGACGAACGGCAATCAAGTCTTACAAGTGGGGGCCTTTATCTTGTTTTTATTTCGTTTAGAGATTTTAAGCTTTATAATATAATGAGTATATGCCGTAGTTCGCTATGTGAACCATTGATGGTTTTAAAGTGTTTGTGTTTCTTAAACCAGTTAGCAGTTTATGATGAAAAAATATTTAAACACACCCAAATCGCCTCTTCTGAAAGGACGTTTATACAAAATATAAAGTTGATAAATTCGCGGTGAGCGCTTTAAAATTATGAAAAATGCAAATTAGGGGACTATAGCGGGCAATGAACTTATATGGTAAGTATTGTGCGCTGACAGAGAGTAACTAACGACATGTCAGTCACTTGACTTTCTTTTTAAGTGTAGTTGATCGGTTCCTTGATTATTTAATAACAACAACCGATAAGTTTTCAGCCAGCCAGTTGAGTGAAAGTTTCAGAAACATCACACAGTAGCCCCTCAACTTAGCCGAAATTAACACTGACAGAGTGATAATGCGTCTCAAGTGTGTCTAAAACGAGAAGGGTAAACACGACATCAAATCAATTCCAGCAATCGTTGTCAATCGTAATCAATCGTTAGCAGTCATAAAGTGTTGAAAGGTAACTCCTGACGTTTTTTTGTTTCTCTCGATTTTTAACTGAATTCTTTTTTTCGCTGTTTTCAGCTGGAAAGTGGCCTAATAAGCTCACATAGCCCTGTTCGATGTAATGCGTTACACCCGTCACGCCTGCCACACAGACCAGTAACTGTTTTTAATGCAAATGAAAGGTTGAGAGTATAATGTCACAAAAGCGTACCGATGTTTCTGAATTTACAAACTTTGCCTGTTACCACTTCCACAGACGCGTCGCCTCTTTCGCCATCCTAGGATTAAGCACGCGATATCAGAAATATCCTGGTCGATTTTTACACGACAGATTTGCAATCTGAGAAAAAACAGGACCGTTTTCTAATTCGACAGATTGTACAAATGGCTCTATTCGGAGGCAGATATATTTAGCGATCAACACACTCGTAACCTTTCCGTCTGGCATGTTGCCACTCACTTTTGACCTACACGTTTTCTGTGCATGTTTACATCTTACGACTACACATACAATCAACAACACGTTACAGCGTACATCTGCAAACATTCACGAAACACAAGGCGTCATATAACTCTCGATGTGATATAGTTTTATTAACTTGCATCTTGTCCACACATAATCATACACACGTAGGTCTACGACTTGAAATAAATGTATTTGTGTATTCGGCCATAATAAACTATGGTTAGCTAACCATGCCCAGTATAGTTGATGGGATCCATTAGCTATGCTATTTGAAACCCTGAAGTATTTGATATCGCTCAGACAAATTGGTCATTGTCTCCCCAAAAAGTCAAAGAACATGATGCATATTCTTAAATATGTATATCTGCAACAAAATGACGGTCACTATCTTCAAAACTTTTCTTGACACTACACATTGTGACCGAAGCGTGTAATGATTCTTAGTGAAACATTAAAAACTAACATTATGATTTCACACTTGGTGACTGGCATTTCAAAAACATAGAACACTTTGTCTCATAAATATACCTTGTACAATCATAAATAATTACAATGAAGGAGATTTGTTTAAAATCTGACCAACATTTTAAAAAAGAGAAAGCTGACCATAAATCTTAGAGAAATTCATTTGAACTATCTTGAACTATTAAAGTTGTATTTAAAGTCACTCAAACACAAAATGTAATAACAATAAGAAAAGGAAATACTATCTATATTTAAATAGCGTGTGTTTGCAAAAGTATTCAAGTATTCCAAATTCCAGTTTGTCCTAACTGCTCCAGAGAAATATTTTTTATTCAAAGCTGAATTTTCTATATTTCTTATTGTTCAAGCTGATTAACATTTTTATAGTATGAAACGTCTTTTTCCGAAAAACGTTCAAACAATTTGACGTATACGATATAAAATGCACTTGTTTACAAATCCAGTATAATAAGAATAATCATCATATATACCCATGCCAACATCGCTTCCTCTTAGTAAGTTTAACGTAAAATATCAGCCGTAATGTTTCAGGTAAACGTCGAGATATGCGAGATGAACTTGTTTTAGAGTATTTTCAAACCAATTCGGTTTGATGGTAAACAACGTAAACCAACAAAATGGCTTCCGCTCTCCAACTGCGAGGCGATATCACGGACCTAAATATTGAAGGGCTTTGAGGAACATGGATATATCGGGTTACTAAATAGGGAGGTAACATGTTTAGTCTTGAAATGCTTTCTCAGGGTTTTCTGTTAAAGTTCTTGTATTTGTTGCATCCTATAGCAAACATTCTGCCGTTCGCACGGCACGGTCTACTTCTGAAGAGGTAGCGAGTGAGTGGTGTGACGCGTAACAGCGATTTCGCGCGCGCGACGCCTGTTAACATGATAAATCTCAGTGTAAACAAACAAAATGGCGGCCCCTCTCCGTGCCGTACGACGATCGAACGCGATCAAAATCAGGAGAGATTTAAAGTAAAGGATAGTTTTGATCGGTTACAATTGTAATGGCATATAGCAACTAAAAACATTCGCCCTGTACGACAATTTTTAAATCCCGGTGATATTCCTCTAGGGGTTCATTCAGATAAGGAGGACTTGTAGCGATGGCGTGCGTGATGTTGACTTCTTCATGTAGTTTATGAATGAAGCCTGTTCACACAAATATTTCGATATCTATGCGCAAAGCGTAATAAAGTAAAGCCTCAAATTCTAAGGTTTTTAGTAAGCATTATTAAATTCTGGGCATTGGTATATGGTATATTGCTTATTACCCAATATCGCCTGTTCATTGCGTCGTATCAACATTCGTGTCATTTGTGATGCGTCAGACACTCGACAGACAACACAAATGACACTCATGCTGATACAACACACGAACAGGCGATATTTGGTAGATACCTCTTATAACAATAATTGGATTATGATGATGATGATGATGATGATGATGATGATGATGATGATTATTATTATCTAACAGCTAAAACGATTAAACTCGTGAGGAATATGCCTCTGGTTTGCTACAATTTTGCAAGCACAAACAAAACAAAAAGAATTACAGTAACACATCACAATATATTGCATGACAAGACTTACTAATATTAATTAAAGCTTTATATTCGCTAAGAACTAAGTTTTATACAATTTGCAATGTCATTGTTAAAATAAATCTATGTACCTGTCAAAACATCTTCTGCACTGTATTGGCAACACAGTTGGACTGATAAATTGAGAATCAGAAAAGATTGTTGAATTAAGTGTTAATGTCTGATGATATTACTCATGTGCAAAAGATTTGCCCGTCCCCTTGATAGTGCTGTGTAAATTACAAAGGCCACCATTTGCCGAAGTATATGTTGTCCTAGTTTGCTCTTGTCGCGAATGCTGTCAGATGATCACAAAGGCAAACTGTCGAGGTCAAGTTAGAAGCCGGTGATACCTGCGCATAAATAAAAAAATGGATCATTGTTTCAAATATTTACTCGATTAAAGTGCTGCGTGTTCTACATTCACTGAAAAAAAATGTGATACGTGACAAACCCATGATATTTCTACATTTACATGACAGAAAAGTGTTATTAGTTAAGGAGGCAAATGTGTTTGTTCAACAATTGATCATGAATCATTACCTTGCAACCATCACTGTTCCAGGTGCCAGACATCTCATCCAGGTAACCACACATGATTTGCTTGACGTGTATTGAAAGACGAACATCATGCTCTACATAATATAAAACAAAGCAGAAAGAATTGACACTGCATATTGTTGAATAATGAACAAAAACAGATCACTATCAAGTTATTTGTTAGTAGAGGAGACAATATATTTCATTTTTAAGTGATATTCTCGATAATTCAGTCAAGACTGCATTTGCACTTACCATCATGATTGTGTACACTTGTCAAAACGTGTAGAAATCAATAACAGTGTGTGTTATGTAATATTATCGAGTGGTATATTTTACAAAAACGAAAATCATTTTACATTATTCAAGGGCAAAGCGCCACCCGCGTCACAATCAATAATCATTCCTTCGGTGATTACTGTATCGGTTTTTTATTCAATTATTACTTTCCTTATTTTTCTCCGCAGATTTACATGATCGCATCTTCCACATTTATCATCATATTTGGCACCTACCCATCCGTAGATCAAACGTATCAGTATTTTGATTTCACTTAGAAACATTGAACTTTTAAAACAAAGACAAACAAACAAGAAACAAACACTCAAAGGCTCAAGTGAGAATCTTCCTGTCTGTCATACGATGAGCACTTCGTTTGTGTTATACTCTACGCCTTTTTCTACCTCTGCCTGGGTGTCTCTATATGCGATGTAGATAATTTATAATCTCTGTGTTATGTAAGAGGTAACAAAATTACAACTTACTTTGTGGTAAGGCAACGGTTATTTTATATATTCCAGTCGACGAAATTTCTCGTTCAGGGATAAATATACTCGATTGTCCTCTGTGAAACTTGGCATGAACAGAAAACTGGTAACCACTGTACTCAGTGGAATCAATGACTCCGCAGTCTTTGGAAATGTTCACCATGATGTTCACAGAAATTTCCTTGGAGCTCTCCAAATAGATAACTGTAGCATGTGACACATATGATATCTGTAATTGACAATATAATTAGTGCTTAATTGAAGTTAACTGATTTTGATAAATATTGCAAAAAATATGCGATCAATTTGAAGGTCTATCAAAATAACGAGTTTCATACTCTTTTCAAATTGTCAAAACACAGACGTGCAAACGTGGTTTTGCGAGGGCACACACACACACACATACGTAAAATCACTTACGTGGGCTTTTGTCCTGAAGTATGTGATGTCATCAGCTTCAATATATACACCATTTATCAATACGTTTGTGTCCGTTCTGGGAGGGTCAGATGAGAATATGATGCTGATATCTTCTTTTGTGTTATTCACTAGACGTTGAACATAAAAATGTATTGAAGGAAAAAAATGTACTTGAATTTTAGAAGGAAGATACTTTCTGTATTTCAAAGTATCATTAAAACATTACGGTATTGGCTCTATGATACCTTTATTGCATACTCATCCTTACTCTGAGTAGCACTTTCAGAAAGCGACACGGCACTTCTTCTTGACATAAGGTACACACAAAGATGAGATAACGTGTCATTTCATGATATTAGTCACTATTAATTTGCAAGTGAAAACTGAAAAGTAACAGGCTTTATGAACTCTCAGAGTAATTACTTGCAGGATGCGTGATACATACTTAAATTCTCGTGGAGAAAATAAAAGAAAGCTACAAATACACAACATATCGTTGCATTAAATTTTCTTTTCGGCTAGTGTGAGGCGGGAAAAGTGAAGGTGTTTGCCGTGTTGGTACACGCATTATTATTAATGGTAAGTATTAAGTTTTACCTGGTAGCTCATTGCCTTCTCTGTCTGTGAATGATAAACTGAGGACATCATTTGCGTTATTTCCACGTTGAAATAAGCTTCCTTTCAGCCATATAATCTGTTGAAGGAAGAGTAACCTTTACCTGTCAAATTTCCGACTGATAGATTTGCATTATAGTGAGCTAGATGTGGAATATGATAATGAGAAATAACAAGTTTCATTTTGCAAAGTAAACATTACGATATTTGATATTCATCAGACATATTGTAGAATTCAGTGCAATGATTTAATTTGGCCCCAAATCAAAACGCCTAAATATAAAATGATTATGAAAGGCATTAATGAAAACAACCGCAGAATGAAAATACGATTCATCAAGAGACACAATAAAATGACCAAATCAGCGACTTAAAACATGCTGAAAATGTTTACCGAAAGCAGGCATAATTTTAAAAACAAAAACTCTGGCAAAGCAGCAAAAATCCAAACAAATAAAACTAAAACCTAAAAGTGACTAAAATAAAATACAATGCCATTATGGCACATTCGACCAACGAGGAAAACATATCAAACATTACAAGAAAGGCATATGAATAGTAATATGGAAAGAAAAATCATATTATAAAGTTGAAACCAGCGATCAGCTTAGAGAAATCAGTACCACTCAAAATAAGGAAAACTGACAAGATGCAACAATCAACAATATAGACACAGTCGTCAAAGTAATGTACCAAGGGGAACATGACGCATATTGAACAAAGACAAGTTCAATCATCTTATCCTTAAACACAAAAATACGCCACATACACACACTAATTGTACATACAGCCAGAGATACGCAAAGTGCGAAAATTCTGAAGCTTTTGAAGCAACAACGAACATATACATTACATATCTAGACTCATGCACAATACAAATCAAATCTACAGAAACACAGAAATAAAACGAGTTATCTGATAAGTTTAGCACAGCTAAAAATCAAAACAAAACAAAACCACAACGTTAAAGAAGAAAATGCAAAAAAAAATAACGAGACAAATCGAAATCTTACACTTACACACACACACACACACACACACACACACACACACACACACCCATCTAACAATATCGTTTAAGAGAATAATCTAAAGATGTCATTGGTCAAAATCAAAAGACATACAAACAACTTACGAAGGCGTAGAAGATAAGGATAAGACATACAAATAGAAATAAAAAAACGAAAAGAATCATAAGAAGCTAACACACGATGGCTATTTCTTCAAACAAAAACTGACAAAGATTACACAGATTCAGGTGTTATTGTTACATTTCTAAAATCACCTTTGGAGCATTAATATTGACTCAATCAGGCATTTATATATGAATAACTTTCACAATCTACTAAATCTAAGTGATGCAAGGACGTCCCCTCATTAGTCTCGAAGTGCTCGTCAAATTCATCGAACGTAATTTTATTTGTCTTGATTTGCAGAGAGCTGGTATAATTCTTATGTTTTTAGTGATGTTGCTTTTTGACATCTTGCACCTAGAAAATTCAATACAAACAGACAATTTACACCAGATCATTGACAGGTGAATCAGGGCGCACAAAACACTCACTCGCTTATTGACTTCGATGTTTGTTGTTTCTCTACTTACAATTCTGTTAACAGTGGTCTGTTGTGACAAAGTCGGAAATGAGTGCCTCTCTTGAGGTAATGTAAATCCGTTTCCATCGCCCATCATTACTGAAGCGTTTGAGAGTTTCTCCACAGGATCACTGTCTAAGTTCAAACGGATGGAAAGTGTTCCCACTAACAGGAGACCGCTGGAAGGATCAATGTTCCATAACACAAATTTTGCCAGACTATCTGCTGCCTTAAGAACTGACTCAATCAACACATCACTGCCATGGTAGGTCTCCTCGCTTCCTGCCGTAGCGTTCTGTAGCCTTTCAATGGTTCCATTCATTGACTGCAAAATGTCTGAGTGGATTTAAATTTATATTTATGAGAACACAAATTCAATTTCCGATAGTGATTCGTATCACTGCATGAAAAGCCATAATACTTACTGTATTTGCATGGATTATTGTCTGTATTTTAGCGGAAGAGTGCATATCCTGATGAATACAGTCAATAATCCATTGCTTGTATTCAGCAAGCCTGTATTCACGTGCATTCATGTGAATTCACGTGTATTATTCTATAATACAGTCGACTCATTAATATGAATTTATCTGTTTTATTGCGTTTTCATGCAGTGTATAATATTATTGACATTGAATAAAGGATAGAAATTGCACTGATACAATAGATAACTGCAGGTAGCCAATTACATCACAGCTGTACTAATTGACGTACACTGGCTGTCGGTTGAAATTTGTTGATGACCTTTAAAATAACTCATCTTGTTGCACCACTCATCTCATTGCTCTGATCGGGATATACAGCCCTGCCAGAGATCTCAGATTAAGTAATTCAGTACGCTTTGTTCAAGTGCTTTGAAACTTCAATAAGGTTTACGGGCAGAGTTCACTCTCTGTCTGCGCACCTTCTCTATAGAACTCGTTGTATGCCAGGCTGTGCGTATTTGCATAAAATAACCATAGTAATTCAATACGCACAGGCAGATGTGAAGGTGTGTGACAATGCAATGCCCATCGGAAGATGGTCCCTGCCATATTACTGGCGATATTTTCCCATAATTGAAAAGACATCAAGTCAACTGCAACTCCGCCACTGCTTTCATCCGTTTTGTAAAAAAATCGCGTGAGTTATACATGGCGACAGTGGCTTTTTCCGTAATAAGTGACTTTAAGGCAGTATGTAATAAAAATCAGCCTTGGTTAACATCCCCTTTAATAAAGCAAAGCAATTGAATATCTTATCTTATCTGTTGTTAAGTCTAACAATATGGACCTACCTTGAGCCATGACCTTGATTTCTTCTGTGCAAACATTAACAACAGTAAGATTATTGATCGCTTTTGATAGTTTACCAAACCTTTCAATAGCCTTTTAAGCATGAAAAAAGGAAAAATTATTGCTGTGGGAAAATCTATAATAGAATTATATCAAAAGAAAAAGTAATTTTTCATTTATTTTTCATACAAGTACAATAATCAAGAGCTTATTTTTGTATAATGATATTTTTACTAAATGGAATACTACATGGCATATTTCATGGTTAGCTTTTCCAATACGTTTAATCGACCATTTTATAAAATAAAATGCATTTCAAGTATCCTTGTCCCGAATGTGACATGACAGTATTTAGAATACACAGTGCAGTCTCCTTAAGTTGATGCCAGTATTTTATCTGTGGAGACGATTGAACGGTATTTTCTTTATGACATTTGCTATCAATATCACTTTTTAGGCACGTGTATACCCTCAGGTCCCTAAGCAAAGTAATAAATGTTATTTGGCTGACCTGTGATGAAGATACGTTCGGCTGGATTTCGTTTACATCTTCAAATAAAGGACGTGCCACAGCTTTTGTATATGTTCCATATAGTGTAAAGCAAACATGATTGTAAACCAATTATATTGATTAACTTGTACTGTCATGTCTGACCGAAACTCGAACAACTATAATGGAACGAAAAGGTAAGGTTGGGAAGAACATCGATCTGTCTCTGCAACAAAGTCTAATGTCTCGATTGATGAATGAGATACAATCAGAAGTAAAAGTATGAGCAAACAGACTGAGATGAATATATCAACATAGAGGCTGAAGTTAGTAAAATGAAAGGAGTGAGTGATTTTTCCGTGCATTTCCTAAGTGACATTAGGAAAATACATAAGCGAAATCTAAGTGAAAGTTCATTGACATTGTTGATCAATATTAGTGAGACTTTGACGTTCAAAAGGTCGTTAACGCGAGCAAACTGAGTTTAAGATATAAATTGTCTATATTCCTTTGCCTGCAAATGACAGAACTAAAACTATTTATAAACATTCAAATACAAACTGTCATTTTAATCTCACCTTTCACAGTAACATTAAAACAACAGTAAGCAGTATTGCCTGAAGGATCTTCAGCCTCATACAAAACCGTGGTTACACCGACTGAAAAATTACTTCCAGGTTCATGGCTTCCAGATACACGGACAGTACCAGAATTGTCAGATGCATTCGGAAGTCTCCATGTCACAGACGTAGTTGGCATATCGAGATATACCTTTGTTTCAATATTAGATGGGCAGACAACATCAGGTCTCTTGGCAGCTGAATACAGACATAATAACAAAACGGAAAATTAAATCAAAAAAGTAACAAAATCATAGAAGGCAATCCATGTGAGAACAAATTATTAATATAGGTATGAATCATAATAATTAAAGTGTTGTTGATCGCGTTTTGACGACCAAAGATAGCTGAACTAAAAGCCTTGTTAGAAGAAGAACTATCACCTGCCGATAAATTGCCCATAATATGTATATTTTTTTCTAAATCAGAAGAATAGAAAATCTCTGTTTTGTAGTGATGTCGTACCACTAATAAAAAATCTGTTGACATTCTAAATGGCCTTCGACATACAACGGTATTTCTTTGGGAAAAAAACGAAAACAAAACAAAACAAAACAAAACAAAACAAAACAAACAAACAAAACAAAACAAAAAAAGCAAAAAAAACTTTGCGTACGTAACTTTGTATTATTAAAGTAATGTAAACTTTGTAAAACTTAGGCAAAAGTTACAATGCTTTATATTAACAACATATTAAGTTTCTTTGTCTTTTTTCCCCGTACAATGTTTGCGACAAATCGGCCGTTCATAGTCTGAGAGAGGGCTTCTAGACGTAAATACTTATGACAAAAACTCCAAAAATTTCTTGGTAACGGTGTTAGACATGAAACGGTATTGCAACAATAATTACGCTGAGGCTAAATTTGATCATATATGGATAAAATAAATGTGGTTAGGGTTTTTCTATAATGAATGAATAAAGGGGACGAAACAATATGTAATTGAAGGCTCAAAATATGAATAAGTGAGAATATAGGTACATTGTGACTGCAGAGTGTGTTATAAGCAAACAAACTTTAAGTGAAAAGGTACTCCGACAGGACATTTTGACATATCATTGTTATATACCTTGAACCAAGCCCGATATTACATCAGGATTTACACGTTTCGATGGACACGGTTCTTCAACCAGCACTTGCCTCTCCATTCTCCAAATTTAGCATACGTCCAGGCTTTGCATGTAAATGTTTCAAGGCTGGCGTCACAGCAATCCTAGCGGATATTTTCTCAATGGGCATGCGAGCCATGTCAGATCCATAACGACCAACACCGTATTCTAAAATACATAGTGGCCGATCTGAAAAATACAAAATCATACACATAAAGCAAGCTTGTTATAGTGGATAAGCCAATCAACCCCCCCCCCCAAAAAAAAAAAAAAAAAAAAAAAAAAAAAAAAAAAAAAAAAGAAAAAAAACCTAACCCAAAAACAACAAAACAACAAAGCAAAACAAAACATAAATTAGCCCTTCCTTCAAAATGTAAAAACCTTACCACACAGCAAAATATGTTAATAGAGAGCATACAGCTTCAATCAGCTTTGGTCACTCGTGTTTTGATTACAATAGAAAGTGGCGGAGGATGTAAGACATTTTCAATTTCAACTCTATTGCAATATCTTAAACAGGAGCTATGATTTCTGTAGAAGGAGTGCGGATCAGAAACCATTGTGGTTCTTCTGCAATACCAAGGAATAAACGTTAGACAATTTCCTTAAATTTCCTAACACCTTCTTTGACGAGTTTTATTCCTGCAGAAAATTTCCTCTCATTATTTTGACCATTCATCTTAGGTACTTATTGACACACCGGTGAATCCTTAATTCATTTTCGTAGAATACTTGTTAAGCGATTTATCTGAACAATTAAGAATGACCGTTCGCTACTTTCTTGTTACAAGTAAAAGCAAAATTATAATTACAATAGAACGTGTAAAAAGAGAAATAAAAAATATAAACACATTGTTCAAAATCGAATACCGTCAACAATGACTGATAATTAAGTGTTTACTGTGACACCCTTGTTTCGAGCACTGTAACCTTGATTTACTGTCAAAAATAAAGCTCCTTAAATAAACAAAAAATACTTTACCAGTTACGGTATCAAAGTACGTGAACTTTCACCAACAAATGTTTATATTCATCGTAAAATGAACGACTTTAAAACGTTTTAGAATCGACTACCAAGTGTTTATAACTTCAATACGGTAAAAAAATTATACCGTTTAATGTTTGAAAGCAATGAGTCTAAATAAAGTTGACAAGTCTTTGACTTTACCTCGCATACAAATGAACAATCTCTCTAGTTTACCATTGCTTCTTTCGACATTGTATAGGGAACAATCATCTGCCAGTGATTTGATGATTAACTTTTATCTAGGTCGCCATCTGGTCAACCAATATCCGAAAAATTTCTCAAATCGATAACAGATTTATCTATCACCCAGTGCCATGGGAGTTCTTCCATTCACCACCAACATACAATCCATCGTATGAAAAATTAGGGCAAAGTTGACTGTAGACTTTATCCAGTTCTGCCTTTGAGTGAAATATTGCCAGATGCCAGCCGTGATGTTCGCAACTGTGCTTTGCGACTTCAAATTGTTGTTGAAGGTCAACTCGAATGTAATCAATACAACGTCAAATTAGATGAAACTTGATACAGATGTTGATCTCATAGTGTTGTAAATACTTCATTAAACTTTATGAAATATGGTACCGGTGATAATCTATTAGTGTTAAGATAGTATGAAAAAATGTTTTGCAACATCCTGTCAACTAATTCCCAGTTGACTCATTTAATGACCTTAGGATAGTGGCCTTCATTGGTTTTATGTTTTTCATTACCATGGAACTCATTCTTGGCCATTGAGTGCCATCTGTATCAAAGTATTTTTATCACAGGACCTGTACCCATTAACAAGTGGGGACTGTGTCATCAACGATGACTTGTTCCAAAACAGAAAAATTACGGCTGTGAAAATTTCTTTCTTCGTTGGCAATTTGCAGTAAAAATATATGATTAATAGTTATTCATGTTTATACCAGTATATCCTGATATTGTTTTTCAAGTACAGCCAAAAGAAAAGTTTGTTTCTCATCCTCATTCATGTCAATATAGATCAGCCAGTTGAACCTTTTATTTCTTCATTTCAAGAGGAAATTTAAGTGAAAAAAAGCTGTACAGATATCTCACTGTTATATTAAGCTGTCAAAATTATGCATTAGTGCACAAAAAATCAAACCACAGAACTGTTGCTGTGCAACAAAATCCCCTTAGGCATCACTGCTGTGCATATATTTCTGCATTCATTCCTATGTTGTTTTCATGCTTTTTGTACGTTCTTGTTGGTTGAAAAATAAAAAAAGTTAGAAAACTATGTTGCTGCGTCATTTTTTGCTCACGTGTTCACACGTGAGCATATGGTTTAGCTATATCTGTCTGTGTGTATACACGATATCTCAAGAACGGCTGAAAAGATTTCAACCAAACTTGGTACACATGTTCAGAACCAAAATGGCTAAAACTTAAAAGGTTTTGATGGGCGTGGTTTTCATGTTAATGAAGCTATCTCAGTTTTAATTTTTTCTGTCACGTGGTTGTGTATGGGAAGCATGATGACTATAGTGTTATATAGCAAGATTTACTGCACCAATCACCTTGAAACTTACCATGCCAGCTCTTATCTGAATAGCAATATAGCTCAAGAAGCATCATGAAAATAAATTCTTATTGAGAAGTGAGACATTGGGCAGTATCATGTTAATTACAAGCTAATTTGCATATTTAATCAATTTAACAAATTAGCACTGTAAATCAGGAACTTGTACTCTAAACTCCACGAAACTTGCTGGTGCTATTGTTTGTGTACATATAAAACTGTATCAAGAGACATTTCATAGTTTATAATTACCTCAAGCTAATTTACATATTCAATGGGATTATGTAATTAGCACTCAAAATCAAAAACCTCTGAACTCCATGAAGTTTGTTAGAGATATTATTTGTGTAATTTTAAACTGTATCTAGAGACATTGTTACAGGTTTTTATCAACTACAAGCTTATTTGCATATTAAATGGTTTAAGCAATTATCACTTAAAATCAAGAACCTTTAGTCCGAACTCCATTTAACTTGCTTGAGATATTAACCTTTAGTCCGAACTCCATTTAACTTGCTTGAGATATTATTTGTGTACTTGTTAAACTGTATCAATAGACTTTTCACAGTTTTAATCAAAACCCTTGCTTCTGACGCCATGAACTTCCTGTCGATATTGTTTGTGTACATAGTTAACTATATGAGAGACTTTTCACATTGCAAATCAAGAGTTTGTGCTCCAAACTCCAGAAAACGCCAGAATATTGTTTGTACCTATCTATCTATCTATCTATCTATCTATCTATCTATCTATCTATCTATCTAGAAAATTTGTATAGCGCCTAATATCCAAAGTTAAACAATGCTCAGTGGCGCTTAGAGTTACAATGAAAATGCTCTCTGGAAGATTTAAGTTTTTAAGCGTCTTTTGAAAATGTTGACATTAGGAGAGGTTTTTATGTCCAGGGGCAAAGAGTTCCAAAGGACAGGAGCTGCTACAGTGAAGGAGCGGCGACCATAGGTAGTCAGATTCCATCTAGGTGTGTGCAGAAGGCATTATCAGATGAACGAAGAACACGTGATGAGGCACATGGTGTTATTAAATTCCTGAGATATTGTGGAGCTTGTCCATTTAGGGCTTTGTAAGTAATCAGCAAAAGTTTGTATACAATGCGATGATGTACTGGAAGCCAGTGAAGTTGCATAAGTATGGGGGTAATGTGGTCGGATTTCCTGGTCTTTGTAACAATTCTAGCTGCTGTGTTTTGGGCACGTTGTAACCGCTGTAATTGTGTATCGGGCAAGCCATATAGTAGAGCATTGCAGTAGTCAAGCTTTGAAGATATAACGGCGTGGACGAGGGTGGCACAGGAATCTCTGGACAAGTACTTTCTGATACGACCAATTTTGCGAAGGAGGAAGTGAATAGCACTGCAAGTGGCACCAATATGTTGTTGGAATGTATGGTTGTCATCAAATATTACACCGATGTTCCTCGCAAATGAAGTGGTTTCAATAACACTGGAACAGATGTTGATGTCAGTGAAAGGCGCTGGTGAATGGTCAAATTTAGATCGAATTAAAATGACCTCCGTTTTAGAGTTGTTTAACTTCAGCTTGTTTTGTGTCATCCAGCTCATAATATCATTAACAGTTTCTTCAACAGAAGATACGGCAGACGTGGTATTGGATTCTTGAAAGACAGGTAAAGCTGATTGTCATCAGCAAATTGATGGAACTGGAGTTTATGGCGGTGGATGAGCTGTCCGAGTGGTGATATGTAGATTAGAAACAAGAGAGGTCCAAGAACAGACCCCTGAGGAACTCCGTATCGCAGCATTTGAGGCAGTGATCTTTGTCCATTTAATGTAACTGACTGGGATCTGTCTGTGAGATATGAAGGAAGCCATTGAAGAGGAGTAGATTTGATCCCAAGATTTGATAAACGCTGTAAAAGTATGTCGTGATCAATGGTATCAAAAGCTGCAGATAGATCCAATAGAACCAGTAAAACAATTTGTCCAGAGTCAAGAGCAGTGAGAATGTCGTTATGAACAAGGAGGAGTGCTGTTTCTGTACTATGATATTGTCTGTTGGCAGATTGAAGTGGATCGAGTAGATTGTTTTGGTTCAAGAAGTCTTTCAGCTGAGCAGCAACGACCTTTTCAATTACCTTCGACAGAAAAGGTAAATTGGAGATTGGACGGAAGTTTTTGAGAATTTCTGGATCCAGGGTTGGTTTCTTTATGAGCGGCCTGACGACTGCAGACTTCAAAGAATGGCGTAAAAAGCCAGATTCCAGTGACAGAGTAACAATCCATGTGATAATCAGGAGTAGCTTATCAAGACACAGCTTGACAAATGATGTTGGAAAATGGATCCAAACTGCATGTTTTATTCGGCGAATCCTTGATGAGCACAGAGATTTTCTCCTCTGATATTGGTTGAAAATGATCAAAGGATACTGGAGAAATGACTTCCATATCACCAAAGTCATCAGATGAGCTTCGAGCATCAAGGCTTGAGCGGATGTCTGTGATCTTTGTAGTGAAAAAGTCACTGAAACGGTTACTTAATTCCAATGCAGATGTATGGGACGGAAGCAAATTATTATTTGGTGACGATGAAATTGATGATACAATTTTGAAGAGAGACTTCTGGTCGTGAGCATTCTTTTCAATGAGATCTTTGTAATAGTTTACTTTGGCGTTTCGGATGAGGGCATTGGTATTTTTGCAGGAATCACGGTAAATTTGACGGTGAATTTCAAGTTTGGACTTACGCCACTGTTTCTCAGCAGAGCGTCTAGTTTTCTTGGCAACTGCAATTTCGAACTGCAATGGATGTATACCATTTACAATTTGGTCTTACAGTGACGATACGCTTTTTTATGGGTGCATGCTTGTCAAGACGTTCACAGAGTTTTGAATTATAGGTATGAATGGCATCATTCAGATCACGTGGTGGATCAGAGAATACTGCAATGCTGTCAAGGTCTTTCAACAAATCCGTAGTTGAAAGTTTACTCAGTTGTATCTAAAACTGTATGAAGAGACTCTCCAAAATTTCCTATCAACAAATTTGCTATTTTGTATTTGTGATCAAACGTGAGCATTTTCAGTTCATATCTGGTTGAAGATGTCAAGATGAAACACCTTTTTTTCTGCCACGATAACATATCAACTGATATCAAAAATTAGACCAACAAATCATTCATCATGTGTGTAGTTGGTTGCTGTCTAAGGTTGAAGTGACATTTATTCTTAATCTGGTATGTTCTTCTTAAAACACACAACAAGATCTTACTTTGTACTATAAATACCATGAGTGTATAAATGGCCCCACCTTTCCTCTTACAGATACACACACATGGTCTTACTGTGTACTATAAATACCATGAGTGTATAAATGGCCCCACCTTTCCTCTTACTGATACACACACATGGTCTTACTGTGTACTATAAATACCATGAGTGTATAAATGGCCCTACTTTTCCTCTTACAATACACACATATGGTCTTACTGCGTACTATAAATACCATGAGTGTATAAATTCGTTGCATATCACATTCAATTTTGAAATTATAAACTTTTCCTTTTTGTCAACCAATATACCATCATCTCCAGCTTATGATATATATATTTCATAACTTCTTAGTTACAGTAGAGTATTCAATGCATATGAAGACTTTTGAGTGAGACACGGACTGTTAGCACAAAAGTTAGTGAGGCAAGGATTCTCAGAAAGTAGATTGGTGAAATTGGTGATGTACATTGACTAGTCATTGCTGCAGTGCTTTCTTTTCATCTATGTCCCTATGTTCACTCTTCTGACTATATAGAGAAAGGCGGTACTAAGAGACTCCAGGAAAATGATAAAGTAAGAGAGTGGATGTGGCAGGACCACCAATCAAGTTCCTAAATATTTTGCCAAGGAAATAGCAACAACAATGGAAGTTGATGTGGTTCTTGTCAAATTTGACATATGCAGAAAAATAAACTCTCAAAGGCCTCACTATGTACTATATTGTAAAATGGCCACACCTTTACTGCTTATGGGGTGCATATAATCACATCCCTTGGATCCATAATTAAGGTCAGCCCAGGATGGCTTCATAATCTACACTGCTACAGAAATGTCATTTATGTTTATTTCTAAAAACTTTTATGATTTATGTGTAGTCTGACTGGAATACTTTAGAATTATTTTGTTTTTGTGGTTCTAACACTAAAGCAACATAGGGGTCCCATAAGTGTCATTATAACTGGCGTCTCACAAGTCATAGTACACGTGTATGTGTGTGGTGGTGGTGTGTGTGGTGTGTTTATATATATTCGCTTCTTTTGTGTATTTTTGTTCCGGATGATGCTAACCAAACTTTCTAGATAAGTAGATATGTCTTCACACATAATCTTATGACAACTGTTGTTTATTGCACAAACAGTCAATCAATACAAATTAAAATGTGAGGCGTTCAACGGTAGTATTTGTTTTGGTATATTCAGTTCACTCATTTCCTAAGAGCGATTCCGTCTAGTATTTTTAGTGACACTTGACAGGCTTAAAGTGGGGAAATGACAATATGGTTAATATTAAACAAACGCCTGTGCATCGCAAACCCTCTGAATCTGAACATCTTCAATATTTTTCCCGGAACTTTATCCTAAGTACTGACATTTTGTCATTACAGACCTGCTACGCAGTAAAAATTAATCAGACGATGCATAATTTTCAACTTGAAGGTTAATCAAGTTTCTCAGAAATCCTCATTTTTCACTTTTCCATGTATGGGTCAAATGACAATACGTATATTTTTATGTGAACTTCGGAACTAGATGTTTAATTTTCTCTGATTAATTAAACACATTTTTCTCCCAGATCCTCCGAACGTCACCATAGTTGATTGGAGCCCGAACCCAATGAGGGAAGGGCAGACTTTAGGGCCGAATGTCAGGTAACCGATGCTAACCCTGACAGTATAGTACACAAATATTGGATCGGTCTCGATGGAGAAAGGATTTCCAATAGCTCTTCACTTTCACTCATGAACGTAACCAGACAGGACAGTGGTGGCTATACCTGTGTCATGTCCAATGTCTTTCATAATGGAGTCAAGGGTAACGGAACAGATACCGTAAAGTCGATGTACAATGTAAGGCCATATTTCTTTCTCAAATGTCAACCGCCAATGCTCATTCGCATGACAAAATACAATGAAGCAAAACGATAACTTAGCAAAATGTATGAATGAACAATAATCACATCCTCATTTCGTCAAAGTCATTTTTCTGTTAATATATTCTCGAGTTTGTAGGTAGCGTTTGTCTTAAACGTTTTGTAGTGTTTTATATGCTTGTTTGTTTGTTTGTTTGTTTTTCTACAGCAGATGAATTATAAATTTAAGTGTGCTATTTAAATATTAATGATAAATTTAGGCAACTGATACCAAATAAAGCAAGCGCTTGACTCTAATTTGACGACAATTTGTGCACAACTTCATTCACTTGAGAATATAATGAGAATATAAATGTTTTCCCTGCAGATTCACCGAAGATTGTCACTGAAGAGACCAAATTTGAGGTAAAATTAGGCAAAAATGTTGCCATGAAATGCGAGGTGCATGCATTTCCGCAGCCTATGATAATTTGGCTCGATGAAAGTGGCGATCTTATCCAAGGCGAGGAAGAAAACAAAATGATAACGAATGAAGTGACTGACGGCAAAACGACGGTTACGAGCACTCTGACTGTCACCGTAGCTGATGAATCGTATTACGGAAAATACACATGTATAGCATCGAATAACATTCTGCCCGATGATGAACATACGATGGAAATAGTTAAACCAGGTGATTCGAGCTGTAGCTTTGTTAAAGTGTGTGTTATGGTTTTGATTTTAGATCTAGAGTGTCTTATGTCTTTATTACTCTCAATTATGATCGGAAGTAGATACAAAATCCCGACCCAGTTTCAAATCCGAACTATACTATCAGTAAATGTTCAACAACGGTAGCTCCAGAGTCAGTAGGATTAATACAATGATTAACATCTTTAATTCATGGAACATTCCTGTATTGAAAGTGACTGTACCCTCCAATGGTTACCCTAATTTTGAATTCATGTTTAGGGTTGACACCTATTAATTTCTTTATGGCAGAATGTAGACTGGCCCACCGCCCGTATGTTATATAATTGCTCGTTCTAATATTGAAGGTATTCGGTGGCAACGTAAACACTTGAATGATAACCAAAATCGTCTCTATTCTTTAATTGCAATGTAATTTGATAATGTGATAATTTTTGATAAAGCAGAGATATTAAACAAACGGAATAACTTCATTCCTCAATTATGCTCTTCATTATTCTACCCAGGTTCAAATTCAACCATTATCGCCATCGCGGTTTCAGTCAGTGTTTTTGTTGTTGTCGTCGTTTTGGTAGTCATCTGCTGCTACAGACGTACACAAAGCACAAAAACAAGTGAGTAAATCGACAACTCTACCGATGCTTGTGACAACTGACCAAATCATTGTTTCCCTTTATTGTAAACAAAGGGATAGAAATTAAATAAAGTTAACAGATATTGGTGACATGCACTAATATATAAAATTTTAAAGGAATCAACCCATGCACTATATGCTACCCAATTAAAACGCCCCTTTCCAAATAATGCAATTGTAGTAATGTAATAATTCCGTTGTCCTATTGGCACTTTAAATTGCTGTGGCAAGTTGATTCAACAAAGTGCAATTATAGCGCATGTCCTTTCAGTTATATGTTTTTAAATTGTGTAATGCAATGTCAAAAAGGTTGTGATGACGTCTGACTTTCCAATATTCAGAAAAGCGACATTAATATGTCTTTAGATAGATTCGTTACTTATGAGATTATTTCTCGGCTTCTCTCTTCTGTTTCTTTTAGAAAACGCCAATGGCGGGTAAGTCATCCACGTGCTTTTTTATGTAATTATGATATTTTACGACATATTACTTTGTTTATTCGAATACACAATCAATATTTGTAAGCCCTTAATAACTTAAAATGTGATCGGAACTTATTTAAGATGTTTACATTGGAACAGGTTGTTATTTTGGTTATTCAAACCTCGGGTAACATATACGTACATTTGTTTTGTTTCACATATTCGTCATTTTCGATCGCTTACATAATACCTAAAACTGCAAATGTCATGAAACATCAAACATGTAGATTTCAAATAACTTTCATCGAAACGATAATTTAACAAAATAGCTAATGCGTTCTGTTCAACCGGATATTTTATAGAAAAGTCGGTGAGGAAGATCACGCTAAATTAGCCGAAATCGATGAGAACGACAGAGAGGAACCAGACGGTGGATCACTAGACAAAGAACGTAACCCGTATGTCGGTAAGATGACGTCATTTATTTTCCAAGCAAGACAATATTTCAATATTGTTACACAGGTGTGCTGTGAAATGTTTATCTAATAAGGGTAAATGAGATAAAACAAGTCCACGTTTTACGCTGCAGAATCAACGGCGATTTCAACGACTTTGACTGAAGGAGAGAAAGGGTCATCGGATGGAAACCAGGCTCTAATGAGTCCAAGTGATAGTAAGCATTTCAAACGCATCTTAAATAAGTATACATCTATTATTCTTTTGTAAAGTTTAAAACCAATATTGATCTCACTTTGCTGTCTAATTTAAAGATGTTTAACCTACATACACCTTCTTTGTTTACCTAATTGTTTGCTTATTTTTAGAAGGATCGTGACCCTAAGGGAGATGTATCCTATGCGGATTTGGATCTGACTGGGAGTGGTGGCCCTGGTCAGCAGAGACAAAACAAGCCTCCTGAGACAGAGAAGACGCAGTACGCATCGATAATGCACACATAATCGAATCCATAACGAAATTTATGGTTAAAGGCAGCTTCCTCGATCACGCTTTGGCTTGCAACTCTGACATTGGTAATATAACTTAGCTGCAATCATGATTACATAATGTAGTGTGAGTAAAAATCCTAGTTTACAATGCTTGATATTGACTCGATCATGTATTTGTCGGTTGACTTCAAAGGTCTCCCTTGTACTTATCTGATCTCATACTTTGTCATTTAATTGGCTATACCCTCAACCAATCACTTTGTTTTACTTATGTTGAATCATGTAATTCATTTCAAATCCACGTAATATTTTCGTTTGATTCAAAAATTCTCAGTTAAGAATGTGTAATGTTACAGAATTGATTTTTAAGCTTTTGATCAAAATACAATCTTACCATTAGAAATTATTTACCGGATTTGTTTAGGTTTTTATATCCGTCAGAGATTTAATGCACTGAAATCATAATAAAATGATTAATTATGATTAATTCTGTAATTTTGAGAATATCTAAAGCATTATAGTTAAGGGAAGTATATTTTACAAATGAAAATGAAAATGAAATTTGTGCATAGTATTTGTGATTTGCTTAGTATACTGACATTTATTCAGATATAGGAATCAGCGCATCATCGAATATTTTGCATGGTCTGTTATTTACTGTTATACTGAACAAAGCGATTACGTATTTTTTTCACGATGTGATTTATAAAATATTCGATATGGTATTTGATTCGATATTTAAAAAATATTTGATAAAACCTAAACAGTTTTGTGACATTTCCAATGAAAAGCAATGTTTGAGGATGAGAAAAGTTCACATGTTTTAGATTTCTACTTTCAGACATTGGATTACGGTCCACAACTTAACGTCAGACTACCCTTCCAACTGTATTCCTAGATTATTCAAAGAGACCCGACATAAAATTAAAATTTTGCCTTTAAAAGGAAATATTTACCTATATTACTGGCAAGAAAATGACACTGTTTAAGGAAAACGTGTAATGCTTACGACTTTCTACAATGTAATTCCCATGTCATCCATGTCATGTCAAACTCTGCTTTGATAATTGGATTACAGATCCCTGTGAGTTATTTTCATTGCAATTGATCAAATCATAATGTGCATGTAAAATAGTTGTATTGTTTTGCATATATCTCAGGCCAATATAAAGTTGCCAAATCGTTATTAATTGAACCAAAAGATTCTTTTAATAACCATACGAAATTTGATTGTCGCCATATGCAAACGAGCAACACTGATCTATTTATTTGACAATTGATTTCTAACTATTTTGTTAATGAAATACAAACCTTCGCTCCTAGTAGTTTCCCTAGTTTTGCCTAAAAATAATACTAAGAGGCTGAAAGTCCTCTCATGTCTCTAAACGCTGCACTTGATTAGGGTGGAATATGCAAATGTCTGATTGATACCACATTCGCGAAATGTGAGCATTCTTATTCTATCATAATTTATTATTCATGGAGCTCTATATTTCGCCTTTTCAAATATTAATGTAACTCAGTATGTTAAGCCAAGTTTAAATTTATCATGTATGAATTGCAGTCATTATTTATATAGATAATCTAAATAATCGTGATTGATAACTAATGTAAAATTACAAATTGTCAAAAGATACTAAAAATAAAGAAAAAAAGATGCATATTACTCACTCAAGTGCCAACTATTTTTGTGTTTCTCATGTCAAGTTTAATGATTTTTTGTAACTAAGTTGAAAACTTGGACTCATATTAAAATACCTCAATGGTATCAAGTCCAATGTTTCCAATATGCATGCACTAAGCATTCTCTCCATAGCGCACCGCGTTAGATTACAGCAAACTCATGATATTTAGGCAAAGGTTAAACCGCGTCTATTGACATAAACAAACACGGCACAAGGGCTACAAAACGATAAATAAAACTCTGAATGCTGATAACCTAGCATTGCAGATGCCATAGAAAAGCTAACCTTATCATCAATCTGCTGTGAACTTTGTTTGCAGTTATCCGAGACGGCCGAATGTTTGGATTAATGATGTCGGAAAAAATTCAAAAAATTGTTTATATTATTCTATGATATAAGAAAAGAAAAATACTGGGATGTCAACGTCGATTTCGCTTTTATGAACTATTTATTTCGTTAAATTTATGGCTGTGTAACTGATAACAAGCACAGTAAATTACAAAGGCTAAGTTTGAATTTAGTCGACTAAGATATAAACCAGAAGGACACAGGTGAACTTTGATAAGGTCGGGCGATCCAGTCTAACTTTTGAAATTATTTTAACACTGAAATGTGAAATGCCCTGCGCTATCATTTACAACTTATTATTTGTGCGTTTCTTAAAACATTTACAGCAGGTTACTCTACGCAAACCTTCAGAATCGTTGTGTCCGCGTTTTTTCATCATTCCTTCAGTGTTTAAGGACTGAATTTTACCACATTTTGCCCGTGTTCAAAGGTGACACACAACGCGAACTTTAGGGTATTTCGAAACAGTAATCATGGTCGATTTTATCGCTAAGTTGTCAATGTTTATTGGTTTATTGGTATTCGCGTCTTGTTTGTCCTTTCAATAAGCAGACAAATATAGTTCGTTCTTTTACTAGTACTCTGCGAGTAATTTGAAAAGAGGAAGGGTTGGCTGGCAAGGAGAAGTGTTCAATAGTACTTGCAGGCAGCAAAAAGGGAAGGGCAAACTGATTGGACATAGATACGGTTACTTGTGGTCTTGCGTTGAGGCAGAGGGAAGTTGGGACTCTTTGTTATGTATAAAAATAGAGTAGCAGGGTTCTAATGGATTGTATGAAGAAATTATATTAAGTTGAAAGGACGTGATTTTTTTTCAAATCGTGGCCGGGGACGTCCTTAAAGATAGTTTAAATTACAAAAAAATATTGATGAAGAAGCGGTATGTTTACGTGTACGAAGGACTGTCAATATACTTTAAAATCTTATAATCATATTGTCAACTGCGATTTCGCTTCCTGTTCCCCCCTTGGTTTAACTCTTATTCTATGTTTAGCAATATTACCATATGAAAGCTGTCGACGACACTATAAGCTGGCGTTAACTTGGTTTTACCAGGAAGAATGTCTAAACCTTCAGATTTGTGCAAAATTGATATTCATGACATGATCGACTCGCCCTAAGCTTACAACTGATAGAAACATTTCAAAGATAAGTTCTCAATTCTTAAATAAAGGGCTTGTCTCGAATTAGTACTAAAATCAATGGTAAACGTCACTAAGAAAAACGCATTGTTACTGACCTATTATCGTTAATGTAATGAAATATACATTTTTTGAATCGGGTTCCAATCACAACATACGGCATCAGTCACCCAGCGGAGAAGCAGCAGAAAGTAACACTCGGCCAAAACCCCAATCTCAAAAAAGAGTAGTTCAATAGCCGTCTATAAAGTCGGTCCATTTTTCTGACTGCAACCCCTCCACACGTTGTAGAATTCAGAAGCACTCACGCTCACACACACATTATCATCCATCACACACTCAAATTTTATCCAAGCAATAAATGCATCGTGATACTGGGCGAAAGACGAATTCATTTCTTAGAGGAAATAGAACTAGTGACATTCATCTTTCTGTATTACCAAAACATATTTGCCTTGGTACAAAGCTATTTATCCCATGAATGTCAAATCGTTAAATCACTTCCACGTAAAATTCATATGCCGAAATTGTCGTCCGTCCGGATTACATTAAGTCATGTGTAAGCAGACTGTAGCAGTCTGTTGGCAGACGATAAGTTGGTCTTCACAACACAAATATGCAACGTAACGAAGGAGAATAACCAGCTAAATTGACTACCGTGCAAGCATGTATTTGCGCTACAAGTTTAACGCCTTTTCAAACAATTGATTTCGTAAAAATGGTATGGTACTGTACATTAAAGCAGATTTGCACACATATTTTTCGATCGTTTATTGTATGTGTACCTGTGTCCATGAGTATTATCAAAGAGTGTACACTGTGACTTTGCTTTACATTGTTTTATCCCTCTCTAATGCTTTGTCTGTCATGAAACTACTGGTCATAAACTAGATTAGTGGAAGCATGGTAAAAATCACAGTGGCACTTATTCAGTTACAATTGGAGCTGTTAGGAAATACAGAATTTTACATCCAACGTTATATAGGGAGGACATCTGACCCAAACAGTGACTCAACAGGTGCGGTGTTGTTTGAACAAACACTCAGGTTATTTATAGAATCCCTGCCAGACTTATACAAAGGGACGACAATTACGAACGACTGACCTAAGAAAGCAGCGAGAAACTACAGCAAAGCAAACACTGTAAAATCAGTAACCGTTAAGGGTGAACTCATTGAGGGTCACAAACGTCGATAGATGGTTGCGCAGGGCATGACCATTTTGTTATTAAGTGGTGGGTCATCGAAGGTTTATGTCATGTTTCACTTACTTGGTATGCCGAACGTCGCTTGATTCGAGAGAAATATGTGGTTGCGTTAGAATTAAAAAAAGTCTTCTGTTTGTGTTTATTCCTATCGATTCGAAAGCAATAGGTTTATTTCTAACACTAATGATATTAATTGGAAATTACTGGACTTGTATTAAATTGTTAGGTTTTTGTTTATTTTGATGTTTTTTGTATGGGTTTTGCATTTGGCCACATTTCCATTATATTTCTCATTATTTGATATACCACCCTAAGAGGTGGTGTCATCACAACAAAATATTCCTTCCTGAAAATATTAAACGCAATTCACTTCTTAATGATGATACCCATGCCTTCAAAATAGCATAACAATAGCTACTACAGCGTCCCGTTTATTTCTTTTCACTGTCTTGTTTGTAATCACAATATACAAATCGTACTGTACTTCAATTAAAGAGCGTTAGAGAATAAAACTATTCACCATATAGTTAGTTATGATGCCAGCCATTTTAAATAGTACAGTACCTATGTTGAGAGGCGAAAACCTGATATTTAAAGGGCGTAGTACCCTACTATCATAGCCATACTGAATAACCCACTTTCGCGAAACACTGGTTTATTGTGATTTTCTTTGTTTATAATATTTTATGCATCTGGACGCTCTGGACATGATATTCGCTAGATCTAGACAAATTTTTGGCCTACATAAATAATTTAATAATTTTTTCAAGGCACATTCATTTCAACACACATTAATGTATTAAATCATTAAATCAGCATTAAATCACCACCATGACTGCTTCAACCTCATTTCAGATCCGCTAAATTAAATTTTACGATAAAAAATCATATATATTATTCCCTGCCTGCGGCAAACGAAATGTGCTGATATGAGAAATGCTGAACCCACCAGGTTGTGCTTATACAGCCCTTAAAATGTGGTGGCAGTGCAAAGAAACTGGGACGCGGAAATGTCCTTGAAAAAATATACCATATATTTTCACGCTACAGCGATTGTCTTACACTCACTTCAGAGGTCAGCGTACCAGGTGAGGCCAGGCATTTTAACTCTTCGTCAAACATTTATAATGGGGTCATGGTCTGCGACGGATAGACAATGATGACGAAATGTGTTTTTTGCCGCTGAGGGCAGTGCACACATCACTAAATTCATATTCCTTTCATAATAATTGTTCCTTCTCCCATTCAGTATGTCCATCAATCGCATGTTTTCCTATAATTTCCAACCCCATACCCTTTGACCTCGAATTCATTACAGATTGTTTCTCATGTATCTTTATCGAAGTCTTGTTTGAATGTCAAAATTGCAATTCATCCCGTTGAAGACATATTTCTGATTGTCAAGATTGCACTTGTTTTCAAATTCAATAAATGCATATTCACATTTACTAGAAAATTGTCATCGGCATTTATGTAGCAAAAAACGTGGCCAGGTATTGATTATCAAATTGTTACACGTTGCCGTCAGCCAATTAATATCCTCTCAACACGTTCTATCATGAAATACAGGTCCATAATAATGCGAATCAGTCATTTAGAAAAACACTTGGATATTGTAGGCATACTGGTATTTATTTTTGGTTGTTTGCTAACAGTGCACATTGTCACCCGGTTTCGTTGTTTTACGACCATGTCAGATGACGGCATTGCAGTTGGATGTTTTACTTTGCATAATCCTTTGGACGACTCAGACGAGTAAGTAAAGGCGATAAAATTACAATGTCTCGCCTGGGATAAAATTGCACCACTATTTTTTCTTAAAGCCCTTTACGGACCGACAGCAACGTCGAAATATGGAGGACAACGCGGAAGAGGTTTCAAAACTTCAATGCATCGTAACATGAGATTTTTGCTGTGGACAACTATAAATGCTTCCATCAGAAGACGATATTCAAATTGTACAGTGATTTTGGTACAAAACCAATCTGACTTACCGAAATAGCAGCAAGAAGCCCGCCTCTGCCAAAGTGCAGGTCTAAATAGATGTGTAAACAGGACAGGTGTGACAAAATACGATGTTTGAAAAAGTCCCGGTAAAAGGGTTGTTATGGTAGACCGGAACTAAAAATTTGCAAAATACCTAATTGTATGTCGAAAACGAAAGAATGAATCGCAAAAGCGTAAGGGGGCAATGTTCATATGAGGGTTCCTTATGCACGGCGGTTATTCAGCTATTTATCTGTTTATTTATTTCTCTATCTAGAGTGTTTATTTTGTCTATTTATTTATACTATTTTTTTCCTACGAAAGCCCACGTCGTTTATATACCTGTTTCAGTGGTGCCTTTTTTTTCTAAACCCCATAGAAAATGACTCACATTTGAAATTGTAAAACATCACTTTATTTATAATGTGATGATGAGGCGCCTTGATGTGCGACATTACCATGTGGCATACTTGTCAGCCCGAATAGCTAAAGAGACACCATTTTGCTCGTAATACGGTGCAAATCTCTTAACTTGAGTTAATTTGCTAATCATTTTTGGAAGAAAATTCATTATTGCATTTAAGTCACGTTTGACCTTGGATTTTGATAGAAAAAGTTTAAGGTTTTGCGATTAAACCGGAGATTAACATAACAAAGACTGTAGCACAACAATACATACCCAATAAAAATATCAAGATATGAAATAAAAAATGACATCTCACCTTCATTAAAATTAGACGGAAAAATACTGGTCATTCCATGACAAACAAATAAAATATTCAATATTTTTCTTGTCTTCGATTTGATAAATTGGCGAGTTATTTAAACTATATGGAGTACACACTCGACTTTCTTCCTTTGTCACATCTTACCACCATGTGAAAGGACCTCATTGCTCACTGGGCCCCTGTCTAGCAGTTCGCTATGTAGTCAAACAATGGGGGTATTATCATGTAACCATGGTTTGTAATATTGAAACGCTATTGTATTTTTACTTACTCATATGGTGAACAATTCCAATATTTGAATACCAAATAAACAAACGCAACTTTTTCATAGTAAACATAAATATGTTACCGCTAAGATACATGATAGCCATCCACTAAAATATAAATGACTCCAAATGAGTTTAAGCAATGGTTACTTTGCAAGCGGTATAGAATAAGTAAAACAAAATATTTGATTTACAATGGCAGATAGGAATAATTACAGAGAGCATAAAGCGGATATCAGCAGAATGCCATTGACGAAGATAATGTTCTTGAAGCTACATTCATACACAGATTAAAAATTACAGTCCAATAACCCTGTCTCCTTTCAAACAAAGATGGTCCCACCTCCATGTACGCTCTCCGTTCGTTTTGCCGACCACGCTACGAACAACCTAAAGTCGGAGATCTTTAAACGCTGTGTTTGTGTAGAAAAAACATTCTGGTAACTAGATCTCTATGTTTGCACTGCTGGTGATATTGAAATGCCTTCACGTCATTTGAAGACTTAACGGTATGTCCAAAAAACTCTGTTTACTTGTTGATGTATTGATAGAGGTCAGGATGCCGTTTACCATTTTCCACAATTGTAATGTACATCGGTGCATAATCGATTCTGATAATGATACCACATTCACCAATATTTGGCAATGAGAGGATTTCATTTATATTATGCTGACCATTTAAAATGTGGTCCGTTGACGGCTGGTCTCTTGACCGATTGTGAACGTCACAAGGGCTTATTGAATGTATGACTGTAAAATGAGTAGGTTGAAGAAAGCACTCCCCTAGTGCAAAACTATTGACCTAAAACAATGGGCTTGGTCAATGTTTATTACTTATTTTACCCAATAAGCCACAAAGGACCACCAAAATCTTTTACGTTCTACTGTAAAGTGACTGGCTCATTCGAGTGACATCCTCTTAGAAGTACTCCGACCCACTTTCAACTCCATGTGAAATTGATGAATCTTGATTTTGATTATTTTGAACAAAAATGGCAAGCAAAATGCACGACACATTGAGGGACGCTTAGAGTTAGCACGATATTACATAGCAAAATAAAGTAAAGCGAACGTAATATTTGTACATGAATTTGTGATACACATCTTAACAATATGAATTATACATTCAGCTTGTTATAATGACGACAAACTTGTAGATTCTTCTCTGCACATTTAGGTACTGAGTTTTTAGTCTATTGTCTCCCTGAATATACCAATGTATACCAATCTCTCTACTCAGGCAATTGATGAAACAAATATGAGCTTTTATAAGTAATTTGATCAATACGATAATAAATTGATGATACTTAAAGTTATGTGCGCAAGGTGAAATACTAATAGAGAGTATGTGAGTGCGAATGATTCGTGAGCTCCACAGCATACATGTGGAGGGGTCGCATTAAGACAAATATGCAACAACTTCCTCAGCTCGGTTACTGAACCACTATGCTTAGGGGTTGGGATTTAGCCTAGCGGTTTGGACTTTGATGTCTTGCAAGGCAACTGGATGCCGTTCGTTATGATTCCGATTCATCGAAAATCTACTGAATTTCGTCGGATTTCTAACGTAATTATTTGTCTGACATATGAACAAACTTCTTGAATACACAATATAAACGTAACAACAAGATACTGATCGTCAGTTGAATGTTCGATTAAAAAACTGGAAGACACGCATTTGTAGACATTGAGGCATGAGCGGAATAATTTCCTAGCTGAGGAAAATACAGAATACGTGGTATACCTAACAGATATCCGTGATTTCATAAGTTAAAGTGAATACTGAGTAGCATAATATGACAGAACCCCATGGCCGGTGAGTGCAAGCGCGCCGTACTAGCGGTATTTGCACGAGTGCTGCGGGGTGTATTCGGCGGCAGTCCTTTCACGAGCGAAGCGAGTGAAAGGACAGCCGCGTGCACTCACCGGCCATGGGGTTCTGTTATTACTACATATGTTCTGTCTTTTATTTCAATCATTTATCGAGAGAATCGACGATTAGTCAAGCGTAATACTTGTCTGTCAAAGCTTCAGGGCGACCCTGCGGAGTTATATAACATTGACATCACTGTAATGAGGCATTGAATCAGCTTTCACTTTTCATTGGTCAACGCCGCCACACCCTCTATTTTGATTGGCTAAACTATTGTTTACTTGTTTATCAGGATGACGTAAGAGGAACGTCGAAGGGCTCGAACTTCGAAGTCTGCTTGCAATCGCTCACACGTACACATACGTAGCAACATGCCATAGATAACGAAGAGAACTTTGAACATGGAAGCGGACGCTTTTGATGTTTTTACATGTTGAGCTCGAAATTCTTCTAAATGATCGATACAAATAACAGCTTGAAGATTTTTACGGGAAATTTAACAATAAGATACGGCAAATGTAACTTGTCGAACGATCAATTTCAGTGTTTACCGTGGCACACAAGCGCTCAATGTTATCAGTAGCATGTAGCAGGACACAAAAGCACAGAATAAACTGCATGCAAACGTGACATTCTATTTTAAACAGGGAATAATCGCGCCGGTGAGAAAACTACAGGCAAAAACGACTCTGAAAATGTTACCTATTTAATTGGCTCCGCTGCGCCCGCAGTTACGTGTGTTTCGATGTATGATGGCCGCCGTGGTACGGGGGGTACGGCGGCCACCGTGCATTCATGGAGCTAGAAACGGACGTCGCCCGTTGTCAATGTTTTTGCTTCGCTGACAAACAAACTGCTCTTCCGGATACTAAAAATCATCCTCACACTATAATAAGTACATGCAATTTTCTTTGTCTTAGTTTTTAATCTGTAATGTCATGCATTTTACTATAACGAGCAGCGAACAAAAGTGAAGTGAAATCTTGTAGACGGCATTTGTTGTGTTTACAAACAAAAATAGTTCCGGGTCAAAGTTGGTAAATACTCATTAACATAAAGGTATGGCATAATGTTTTTGGTATTGCACTGCAGTGCAAATACCGGTAGTACTCGCGCGCTTCGATGCAAGTAATCTGTGGAACATATGTAATAATTGTCGTTCTTACACAGTAAGAAAATAAAACTAAAAATTAAATTGTCTATTACAGGTGGGGTGGGATATTCCAAAAGAGTCTATTTAATATATATCAGCCATTCAGAGGAAAGCAGTGAAGATATAAAAAAAAATACCCAGAGGTACTCTACCATTTTAACTATCATCACATTATTTTACGCGGTGTGAAATATTGCAAAGCAGTTCCCAGACGAATCCGGTCGTGGTATCGAAAACACTCCTTTCCTATTAAGGGTTGTGTTGTGTCTATCAGGTAATTATTCCATTTAACAATATTAATTTTGATATCTCATCATTTCACTTACCGAAAGTAAACGGCTCCAAATTTGAAGTTAGACATATTTCAGGCTTAACAGCGAGCGTCTCAGGATGTAAATTCACAGTGTTCACGTCAAATGTGAGCAAAAAACGCCATAAAATAGCAGTGGTCATCACACGTGAAGGTACTTTTACCATGAATTCATTAACCCTCTTGAGGTATGATGGCAAGTGAAGCAATAATTATAAATAATAAAATCAACGAAGTAATGTTGCATGTCGACTAAAAATATTTTCCTCTCATAGCGCAAACATGCGGATTTCTTGTGTATATGAAACGTTCTACATGCACAACTTTGCTGCTGATTTGCACTTTGTGTTAAGAGCATCGTCCTTTAGTACAAGGCAATTCTGCAAACTAACATGTCAGGAAGGTGTATCCAAGACAACTTACATTGAACTCTTGATTGAAAGAAATCGAGAGCAACCTAGATCTTGAAAACCGCTTCATAAAACTATTTTATTCTCCTCCATGTTAAACTGTCTAATTGTTGATTATAATTGCGAATGGAGGCAAAGATTTTCGCTGTTTCCTGACTTTAAGTCACTATCTATCTTCGCTCGTTTACATTTACTTCACATTGTGACCTATATAGTTTTGTCGCTATTTACCAACATTCACAATCTAGAAACAGTGTTATTGAATTTATATTCTTAGTTTTACCAATCACCTCTTGATCATTTAATTTTACATTTTTTTTCATAACAGTTAACGAAATCCTCACCATGTACACTTCGTGATTGTTTTTATTTTTCAATGCAGAAGAAATACCATGGGACGTGATTAGTTAACACGTAAACCTGCATGAAAAAAAAGAAAAACTTTCCGTATACAACTCATTACCACCTTATTTTTTCAACAACATTTATTCACTTAGTTTATGAGACGACTTCTGTGTACACCTAAGAAAAAGGTATGCTTGTTAATTTTCTTTGTAAGTTGTTGTCGGGCCGGCTAAGACGTGTCGACTGCTTATCTGGTATATAGTTAAAAGCTAACAAATATTGCTAGTGGAGGTTAAAACAGCTAATAACTTAAATAGCTCAACATCCAGCCCTTCTTAGAAGTCGCAACTGGTTACCCGGTAGACAGCTAGTAGACAGCTAAAAACAGCTAATAGCTTAAATAGCTAAATAGCTACCACTTCAAAAATTCGTGGATTTAAAAAATTCTCAGTTGCAATTCAAATTGTAGCTCAGCTATATGTTCGGGCCTCTGATTGGTCTGATCATTCATTGTATTGACCAAAGACACGTGCACGCCTTCCTAAATAGTACGCACCTCTTGTTAACCAAGGGCGTCAAATGAGTCTTACCAAGCCAGAGATCGGGACCTATGCGCTATGAACGATTTGAGGTCCGATTATCTGCCAGGAATGGCACATCATTCTTACCGGATCTGATTAGAGTCTGATGTAGAGATAGGTCGCATTTTACGCTATCGTATTACGGTCTTTTTATGCGGTCTTCCCCACTACATTTGAACCTGCGCCGGAAATACCATTGTTTTTTTGTTTTTTTCAAAGTAAAGTACTAAATTAATCACAGAGCGGCTTTCTCAGCGCATTAGGCTGCAGATTGACACACACATAGTAATCAGAATGCCGCCTGAGTTATAGCCGCAGAGCGAAAAGTCTTTCACTGGATGTATTTCAAGCAAACTATGTTTAGTTATGAATTGTAACGAAAGTCAGATGTTATCCAGTTGAAGGTTTGTAAAGGAAATGTTACATACTTCACACATCGGATCCACCGTTGTTAGTGTTACGATGTAGTGAATGAGTGGATGTGTGGAATAAGTGGCGTGGCGAGACACCGCCGGTGTTTACGGGCCGAAGTGGGGTCCCTTCATCAGTCGCCTTGCTGTTATGTATCACATCCGTTGGTTTAACTGTAGTCATCTACTCTCTAAGAGGAGAAGCCAGGTTCGTTATTGACAGAGCTCGCCATTAGATACGTTCATGCAAGATATGGCCGGTCACTGGGCCCATGACCGTGCATCGCTGGCACATAACGGTTGGGGACGTCACGAGAGCAAAGTTTTTTGCAGTCTGTGAGCCGGTTGAGTTATTCGAGTAGGGATAGATCGGAATCGAGCTGATTTCGGCCGAAAGTAGTTAGAAAGGTAGTTTTTCACGCGTGGTCCGATTTGGAACTGCATGTCACTGCTTTTGTCTATTGCAGTCAGCAGCACTGTGCTAAGAGGCCGCATAACGCCGGGATCACCGCATCGTACACATAGTAAGTGTGTGGGGTATCACGATTTTGTCCTATCATCGACTGGAGTTCTTGACGCTTGGTTCAATTGTATTTTGGCATATTTACAGCTTGGGTATTGTCGTTTGTTGTGAAAGGCTTTTTCATAAATATTGTTCTGCACATTTCTTTTTTTTTTTGACTTTCGCTGGTTCGTGTGTAACGTATACTAGCAATGCGAATTCTTGGTTGGGTTGAGAAAGTGCGAGATTTAAACGGGATTTCGTAAGGCGCAGGTTCAGATGTAGCAAGGAAGGACTGCAAAAAAGACCTAAGCATGATAGCACAAAAGACTGACCAATCTCTACATCGGATTTTAATTTTGCATTAACCATCATTTTTTCGCCCGGTAATTATTTGCTGGTAGAATACACTGTTTAGTCGTAACATACTTCTATGGAATGTAGTTTGTACATAGTGAAGGTCTAAAACTCTTAAACCATATCCTCACTGTGATTTTTGGCTTGGAAAGGAAGTTTTTATGGCATCTCAGCTGGAAGGTCAGTGGCTAACAAGGGCCCGGCGAAAATTATCTGCAAATTATCATACAGTCTCCCGCGCAGAGTTATTCTCACCTCAGTCTTAGTTACGGTCGTATCGAAGCTTGTCATCTGCGTCCCAGGACAGCCATGGGGTAACAACAGTTCAGAAACAGTTATGACGATCGCGTTTAGCGCTGATGAAATTGAGAGCTATGGTGTAGTGAGAAATCCGAACTTCGCTCTTTTTACTCAGCCTTCTACCAGCATTGCGATTTTTCGCCCAGCAATGCAACTACAAAATGACGCAAGAAACCGCAGGTAGCCATATTTCTTGCTCTTTGTAATGCTCAGCGGTACCGGTACCACTGCAATGTGAACCCGTTTCTATGAATTTGACGTCACTGATATTCGCGTGATTTTACACTTGTAGGGGCTTCCCCCACGACGCCATATTGTATTTTAGCAACCGGTCGTATGTTCTCTGGAAAATTTTCATCTCTGAAATTCAGTGACGCAAGAAACCGCAGGTAGCCATATTTCTTGCTCTTTGTAATGCTCAGCGGTACCGGTACCACTGCAATGTGAACCCGTTTCTATGAATTTGACGTCACTGATATTCGCGGGATTTTACACTTGAAGGGGCTTCCCCCACGTCGCCATATTGTATTTTAGCAACCGGTCGTATGTTCTCTGATGGTACCTGAAACCCGAGTTGCTGCCTGCCAACTCGGGTGACAAACAGAAGACTTTTAATTCCCAAGGTGTTAATTTTCCATTGTTGCGATTATCTTATCGAGCTGGCGCTATGATAGGAAGGTCATGGCTATAACGACTCACTCAATACCACGGGCACACACATATGCTTGCACATGGAACTATGTTGACAGGAAAAAGTGAACTGCCCTTTTTTCAATGCAAGTAATCTAGTTTATTCTTTATTTAGGCTCTAAACTAAGTTTTTGAAATATAGTGAAACAAAGTATCGTTCTTCGTTCATTTTCTTTCAAGGTTCCTATTTTCGGACGCTTCACTTCTGTAACGCGCATTGATCATATATGCAAATGTAATCAGAACAGCATGGAACGTTCTTTCCACGTGGCGAGATTTTTCTTGCACTTGAAAACAACGTAACGAGTGAGTAAGGACTCCAAGAGCTTAGCGTATCCTGTGACAATACATCTCCTATAGAGCAAATTTAAGTTAATGAATTGCTAGCGGGATCCGTCTGTAAACAGTATGGCCACTCGTACATATTATAAGAAAGGAGAAATAGTAGAGGCAGTTAACGAGGCCGGTCGGCGGACGGCACAATTTCAGTGATTTAATTCACGGTATTGATTTCACAATAAAACGAATTCGCGAGCTTACCATTGATTTTTGGTGATGTTGAATATAATTGAAAAAGAGAGATAAATTCCAGTGTTCATGTTTGATAAAATTCCAAATTGACGACACCCAACGTCAACCTGTACGACACCGTATGTGTACAACACACCTGCAGTCGATTAGTCGATTGTGACACAGTAAGCTTACACATAATGCAATATCGGTCGATCCACAGTCCCTCTATCCATGCATTTCTGCAGTTGTCTTTCCTATTCTGCTCAGTTAACAGACATGATTTCACAGAATATTACACAGAAAATATATTTTATCATATTTGGAGGCACTGAATACTAGCATTGCAAGAGAAAGCGACGACAAATTTTCCGGTTTGATTCTAGCCGTTGCTTGTGCTACGTCAACACACTCGCAGCGATCAACCCCAGAAATTATCGCACACTATCATCATTTACGATGGGAGAAGGATCACGAAAAACAAACACCGGTTTCAGGATATGATGATTTCTGTCTTCGTGTCGTAGATAGACGCAGAGAACACTTAATAGAGCCAAAAACAGCGAAAATTCGAGAAAAGCGTACACACAATCGGGACTGTGGCATGCAGGACAAACCCAAGCTACGCATTATCACGTGACTGCCCCTCGTATCGCGGTTTGGCTGTGCGGTCCAGGTGATTGACACCTTTTACAATAGGCGTTTCCAGACCAGTGGATAGGGGACTGTGGTCGACCTGAAATTTGACACTGTGATCGACGTAGCGTTTCAAAAGTACGAAAAATGAGACCAAGTAATTGTTTGTTTATTTAGATTTGATCTAAATCTCCGGCAACCAACAGACAAAGTCCTACTCTTACGCAGAAAATCAACGTTTTCAAGCGTAGACTCCCTCGTAGACTTTCCCTTCCGCTTAAACCACGGCCCCTCCACAAAACGCGATGGAGATCTATGATCGACTATGGATGGATTGACGTGGCGTTTCTAAAGTATGAAAAATGAGACTCAGTAACTTTTGGTTGCTTTACATTTGATCAAAAACCTACCAATCAGACACACAGGCGTACGGAATGTTTCCTAGATCGTCGTCGGATGGGAAGTGACTGACACTACTGTACTGTGAGGCCGAAGGCCGAACCTCGGTACTGTATAAGAATTACAGTACCGAGGTTCGGCCTTCGGCCTCACAGTACAGTGTCATTCACTTCCCATCCGACGACGATCTAGGAAACATTCCGTACGCCTGTGATCAGACAAGGCCCAACTCTTACGCAGAAAACAAAAGCTCTCAGGCGTCGACTTTCTCTTCCGCGTTTGAGACTTTTCTTCTCTTTCGCGTTTTAGAGAAACAAACGTCGGCTTTATTCGGAAATGGCCGGCTATTGGTGGGCGTAACGTCAGTCCAATGGTAAGCTGCATCCGATGTGAACGTCGGAATAATTCGGGCTGTAGTCGGGAAAGCAAGGATGACCACGAGAGCGATTCCCAGTACGGTACACGTTTACGTTTACGGTACACCTTTCCGCAATGTGAGTCTGAACTGAAATTGAAAGAGTACGTTTTAGTAAAAGTCCCGTTTTGTTGTGCCGAAGTCCTGTTTTGTTGTGCTGATTTTCGCTACCGTACTTTCTTTTATAGAGGTATAAACATTCATGCAAAAATAGCTTTTCGTATGCAAAATCAGCGTACGTTAATTAACTGCATTTTATTTGAAAGGGATTCTATAGTACCATCGTTTTTGTAAACTCTTCATGCAATTTTATGAACTAAATGATGACCTCAAAGTAACAGCAAGTGCTGGACGGCACTTTTAACGCTGGTTGAAATCCTGAGTGCCGGAAAAGGGGGGGGGGGGCATCATCAAGTCAGGCGCCGACTGGCATTTGCCATGCTAAAAGTAGTCCCGGCAGTGCTAATGTTTTGTTTACACTAAAAGATAATCTGTTCGCATATGTTGACATAGAGATTAATCCTCTGATAACCAACTCGGGTTACTCGGGTACGTCGAAGTTAATGGAGCGTTCCCCTCATGTGACGCAAGAAACCGCAGGTAGCCATATTTCTTGCTCTTTGTAATGTTCAGCGGTACCGATACCACTGCAATGTGAACCCGTTTCTATGAATTTGACGTCACTGATATTCGCGTGATTTTACACTTGCAGGGGCTTCCCCCACGACGCCATATTGTATTTTAGCAACCAGTCGTATGTTCTCGGGAAAATTTTCATCTCTGAAATTATAAATTGATCCTACTGTCCAGACTAGTGTGCATGTCTGGTATTAGTGTGGCTAATGAACTAATCGATCGGCCACTGCGTTTTCGTCGCCCCTCGAAAAAGCATTTGCTCTGTGGGGATTTCGCCGACACACGTCTAGCCGACCGAGCCAGTATTGTGGTGCCTTCACTGTACAGGCAATCAGAGCCAAGAATTCAATACATTGTTGTGCAAATTCTCCTCAGCTCATAGGGGTCAAAGGTAGTCAGGTTGCTATGGCGTCTAGTTTGTAGTGATGTAACGCCTTTAGAAGTCATCTATTAGCAACAGGATGTCTCGCATTGACACGTCAGACTAGTACATAGTCCTAGAGGTTATTTGAATTTAAAATGTTTTTGAGGGTATTTAGGTGTCATGAAACAAGTAAACATTTCAATCGTGATTTTTCCCTACCCATGTAGTTTTGAATGCAGCCCAGTGGTGAGACATCCCGGGAAGAAAGGAGGTTATTAAGGGTTTTATTCAAGTACAATGCAAGCACATATTTAAGTCCACTAACCGACAAATAATTGAAAAAAAAAAACTTTCTTGGTCACGTCTTAAGAAATATTAAATTATGTAAAATATTTAATAGTTCTCTTTTTAGCTTCTTCCTACAGCATTGTTGATGTCGGTTTGAAATATAATTTGTACAAATACAATGGTCTGCATTTTCATTGAGTGGGTCGGTTTGATTCGTTAACTGGCAGGATACCTTTAAAATAGATTCTCTTTTGTTCATATTTACGAGACGACGGGTAAATATATACAAGCAAACACGAATAAAGACAATGATTTATTCGAATAAAAATAGCGTGGATGTCGTAAGGAAACATTGTCACAGAGATGAAAATTCATCTTGATATCAGAACCGAAACAAGCGTTCTCCCCAAGATAACATTATCGTTCACCAGCATGCGACAATATATTTAATTCATGTTCCTCTTTCAGGTGGTTTGTAAACATGTAAAATATCTGATCAGCGGCATAGTTTGTTATGCGCTTAGACAATGCGTTAAGAGCTAAAGTTCAGTAAAATCTTTATCGAATTCAAACTCAAAACTTAGGGCACCCAGTTAGTGCGACTCGAAGTCAAAGTACGAAAGGTCATTATATTATCGACGGGCTGCTCTGATGTGATGACCCAATGTATTGTTGAAAGATTATACGGTGCTAGATTGGTCGACCTAATTTGACAAACAAGAATCATGAATTCTAAATTAGACACGGTTGATGCCAGATTTCTTCAAAAGTGTAAAGCACCATCTTTCAGAACATTCTCGGCAACATAGGCCTCACGAAACAACTTAACTCCTAGTTATCGCAGTGTTATTATACGCATTGCAATCTCTCAAAAGTGCTGAGTTACAGTCATAAAGAAAGGAGTTATATTACTGTAAAGTATGTAATCCTGACAGGCTTCCTATATCCATTAAGTTGAAGTCTTTGTTTTAAAAAAATGGATTCTCCCTTTCATATGTTATCTTTTATATGTGAAAGCAAACTGTATGTTATTTGTTGGTATGTATTTACACTAGGATCAGTACTAATTCTGTGTTTGTTTGACATTTATCGTATTTTTAATTACCCCTGCCTTTGCAATATAGATTCAGTAATTTATCGATCTAACGTAGACTCATTACCTACAGTAACTTCCTCATAGCCGTTAAAAACATCTATGTTCATCAAGGCAGCTTTCATATTTTGAGGGGATCCCTTGACATGTGGATGGAAACTGCCAACATGGTGCACATGCTTGTACTAATAATATAATATTACGAAGAGCCAATGGCTACAGTAAGTGATTACGAAACGACCACAACGTGCAACAACAATTTCAAGTATTGAATAATGTATTGCAGGCCTGAGAACGTGGTTTACATCTAACAGGCTTAAAGTGAATGATAACAGGACTTAGAAAATCACGTTTTTCATCACGCTTCAGCAATTTGTAAGAGCAGTTCCTTAACCGTGTAAGTCTATCACAATTTTTAAAACTCTTCCAGTGCATCATCAGTTACACGTAATCTTGGATTTATGCTAGCTTGATTCGGAACTTATTGACGGGTCATGTTAATATATAACAACCAACGCAGACTAAGTTTTACCATTTGCCTATCTGGGAAGAGAACCCGGACGCCCGATACTAAAGACCCTCTCTCTAACCACTACGCCACGTGGAGTTGTCTGTGGCTGTCAGTTTAAATTTTAATCTTGAACTTTTCACAGTATGTCTAACCACGCGTTATATAATAAATGGAAACTATAGATGAATAATGCTTATTATAATATAATAATAGTGATATTTATTTCTTTAATATGCATTACACATACGTCTCAGTGCGCTTTACACATTTAAATCGATGAAAATACCAGCAAAGTAAGGCAAGAAACGGAACATGTAAAAGCAATCAAATGAGGTAAAATGCACATGGTTAAAATGACGAAAATTTCTGGAAGTCAAAGTGAAAAAAATATATTAAATTCTACAGAGTTAGCATTAGTTAACGTTAAAAATAAATTACGCATCAACAGTTATTGAAAAATGGTGACTCTTCCAATACATTGGTAATGGTGTTTTATAGTCTTTAAATCGAGCTTATTAATATATATGTTAACGGACTAAAATGATATCTCTATACCAATCATTTTATTGCCTTCAACTAAACCTAAACTTGACCCTAACACTATACAACTAATTATGTTTTTCTTTTTTTTTTACATTTTTGTCGTTGTTAGTCAAAACCGGGTTGCATCGGCAGTTACACATATCTTCAGCTTCATGTTTTACTGGTAGAAAGTGATTACTGATTCCTTCATCACCAATATATAAAATACACTCCATAAGACTTTTGAATCTTAGTCAGTGTCTATGCTATGTCAAAACAAAGTTGAAACTGTTTAAAAATAAAGACAACGAATCAGACATCCTTTGTAATTAATGTTTACAAGAGGGGGTAATGTTTTCGGGTTGTAAATGTCTTGTGTGGTATGTGTCCGGTGGTTCATAGCCAGGGGGGGGGGGGTAAATGTTCGGAGACGAAATGTCCGAATCAGTCTTGCAGTGTCGTCACTGCATTTATTTACTAAGAGTAACAAACTACGGCCAGTGATAACAAAACAAACAAACAAACAAAACAAAATAAACCAAACCAAACCACACAAAAACTTAACACAGTTGATGCTGGAATTTTTTCTTTAGAGAAAATACGCGGCATATGTTTGTTCAGATCCATTTACTTAAGTCTCAGCATTACCTGTTTCTTGCGCAGTACTTGAAACGATGGAATATGTTACAACGTATTTAAGCATACTCTTGATACTTTGCAGTATCCTGCAGATGGTATTTTTAATAAGTCGCAAACACACTATAACATTTACCTTTATTCATCTATAGCTTTGCAAAACTAATTTTTTTGAAACCCTAAAAGCTTCATCACGGTAAGGTACAAGCGTCCGCATAGGACCACTGCCCTTAAAAATGAGAGATCATTTATGAAGATAATTAGGCCAACAGAAAGTGTTTGAAAATTTTAAACAGCAACATGATGCTCTGAATGACTTTAAAATTACACAGGGGGTTGTCATAGTTTAAATGAACAGAACATCAACAGAAGATTACTTATTTTCGAAAAAAAAGTATTTTGTCTAATCCCAGGTTATTTTAATACTTTCATATCAGCACCCTCACGAATCACATCTTTGGTTGTTGCTAAGGTATGGAAAAATAGGAACAATAAATCATTAAAATTAGCAAAGCCCATCCACGTTTCCGATAAGGGGTTAATCTGAACGTAAAAAAATTATTCCTAACTATAGCGGAAAGATGTACTGATACCGTTAATAATAGACTTGTTTCCTAAAAATATCGAAATGGCAAAATTGCGTTACTTGTACTAAATAAAATTACAAAGTACATTATATTTCCATAGTTAATCCAAGGAGTTATCATTATTAACGTCTATGATGTTTCTTTGAATAATACCATGGTAAGTAAAACACGGATAATGATAGCCATGCATCTTCAAATATTTCCTCTTACGAGAATTATGTAATTTCATGTTATAGTTCTCACAACTGCATACTGTTTGTTTATTATTATTATTATTATTATCATTATTATATTATTATTATATCTTTGTTTCCGATTATAAAAATCCATAGCAAAACAATAATGCATTTCAAAATATACGCTTACTCCAAATCCTCCACAGTCCACTCTGATAACACTGATAAAGATAAAACACTCACCACAAGCGGGTTACTTGAGAGACAGATTCTACTCAGAAAACTAAATGATTTTTTCCGAAGGATTTCATCAAAAGTTAAAATCGAAAGACTGACAAACATTGCACTGTTACTCTGAATAAAAGAATGTTTAAAACCAGACAACTTACAAAAATTATAGGAGTAAGCTCGTCTAACTGCATTAAACGTACTTAGAGAAAACGTACTCCACAAGTAAGAACAATAAGGAATATCACAAAAGACAGAAAATAAGTGACATTTTACAGCAAAAGACGCAAATTTAAAATCACGAACTATAGCATTTCCGCGAACATAAAGTTGCCGAGTCTGAGCCTAAATGTCCTCATTATCCCTAAGGTCACAAGTGATTAAGTGACCAAGGTATTTATAAACACTAACATAATTAAGCATTTTACCATTAAGATAAATTGGAACTTGTCTAAGCTTACGAATATTTGGTTGAATTAGCATACAAACTGTCTTTTGCTCATTGAAATTAAAATGAATGATTGTCACCATAATGACCACATATATCAACAAGCATCGTTGGTCATAGGCTCCAGTAGATATAATAACTAAATTGTCAGCATAAATCAAATGATTAACCTTATAGTCACCAATAAGGCATCTATAAGGAAGTGTGGAGAGATTCTTACTGATACCATCCAAATAGACGGTGAAAAAGAAAGATGACGAAATGCCGCCCTATTTTACCCCATTCTTTGAATTAAAGGTTTCTGACAGTAACCCATTCCATCTCACAACAAAGTCTTAATACCTATACATGTATGACAGAATCTTAACACCCCTATGCAATAGCTTAACATACAGAATATCATGACGAACATAGTCAAATTCTTTGGATGCATCCATAAAGGTGATGAAAACCGGAGTATTGCAATGTCAGTAGTAATTCAAAATTTCTTTCAAAACAAATATTGATATATCAGTATCATGGTTTGGTTTAAACCCAAATTGGTGATCAGTGGTTGTTAAACATTCCATACAGTGATTTAACCAAACCCTTTCGAACAGTTTGGATAATGTAGTTGCAACAGCAACAGGACGATAGTTAGATTTGTCACAAATGTTGCCACCTGGATTTTTTTGAAAAGGAACTAAAACAGTGGTCATCAATTGTCTAGGAACAGTTCCATGAACCAAAATGGCCGAAAAACAAAGGGACAAAAGAACATTGAATCTTTATGGAGCATACTTCAAATGCTCAGGTGATATACCGTCAATACCTGATGATGCACCTGTCTTGAGGATTTTAACTAATTCTCAAATTTCTTCATGGTGCACAGTCATGTCATTACAGTATTTAATGTTCGAAAAGACAGGTGTCGAATCGTTACTAGTTTTGGTCAAAATAGTTTCATAATGGCATTTCCACATATCTACTACTTCAGCGTCACCAGCGTGACCATCAACAGGTGATGAAGCTATTGCTCTACCTTTACGTTTATTGACCTCTTTCCAAGACTCCTTACAGTAAGTCTTTAATTTTTCAGCCATGGCATTCGCACGCATTTCTTTTTCTGGCCTCCTACACTGTGCAAACTGCCTTTTAAACTGTGCTCTAGACCTTCGCATAAGTTCAAACAAAGGGCCAAATTTAGGAGAACCGTTGTCCTTCCAGATCAAAAATCAGTACGTGCTTGTCATAGTGCTCTTTCACAATTGTATTCCAACCTGGTATTGTATGCCTATTTGACTTTGTGGCTTTGGGAAGAATCTTATCTGCGGCAGTCAACAACGCTGAAATAATGTCACTATAAGATGTATAAATCAAATGAGAATGAATACAACAGTCTGTGTCAGTACAAGCCAAAGCCTCAATGGGAATATGAACTTCAGATAAAAGTCTATCACAAAACACTTCAAAGTTCCCAAGTTGGTAAGATGACGCTTTGTTCCAGCAAGGCGTATGTGCTTCAGTTTGTGACGGACTACTGAGCCTAGGAAGCAAATCGGTCTTCAAAGTGAAGACAGTTTAGATATGAGTCCGGATAAATTATTAACTAAATTTAAATGGGGAAGAAAGGCGTCCTTTAAGCTCTTTTTTTCTCATTGTTACTCATAATTTGGCGATTTCGTCCTGAGAAAATGGCATTGAAGTAATGTTCTACTGTCAGTCATCTTCACAGCCGTCTGCCTTGGTGTCATCCTGCTCAACGGGATATACACTGATGTGATCCTAAATCGGGTACGCAAAGATATATGCGTTAAATTATAGTAAGAAATAGATACATAAAAGTTAGACTTAATGAACACTTACATTGATGGACAATTATGTAAAATGATTTATTCGAGGTGAGAAAATTCACCTTTACGTACACTTGAGGAAGACATGAATTGTAGCTATTCAATAATAAAGTGTCCAGAATATTAATTCAAATACCTTGTCATCCTTCGCCAATTCCTTTATAATTCTAACAAGGTCTGAGAAAGTAGGTCTCCTTCCGGGTTCTTTGTGCCAACAAGACGACATCACGGCATAGCTTGTAAAAAAACAAACAAACAGTCCAATCAAACAAAGTGTAACATCAAAGTAAAGCACACTGACTTAATTTTAAACTCAATTTTAGTTTCGCTGACACACAATTATTTGGAAAAGTTTAACTCACAACTCTTCATCACAGTTTAACAGTTTCGGCATTCTGGAACCTTCATGTAGAGATGATATCACTTCTTGTCCTGACATTCCGGGATATGGTTTGTAGCCTGTAATGAGAGGATTCATCTCTATACAAATATCGATGTCAATGTGCTATCTATTAAAGGCAAATATCGAACAACCTTCATGCCGAAGGACTCATGACCACAATCTGATGTAGTCTGGTTTGTACAATAGAAGGACACGTGTTGATCTGCAGGCATTAAATATTTTTATGGACCGTCTCAGATTATCGCATAAGTTCAAGAGAAGAAATTCCTTCGTTTCCATTAAAACCCTTTCCCCCTAAACAAAAGTTCAAAATGCAAAATCCTAGCTTATTGCTGTAGCTTATTGCTGTAGCTAGTGAAGAATATATGTAAGATTATCTACTGACCATATTACACCGTCACGGAACCTATCAAATTTTGGTACTTACCATAGTATGACATGAACCAAGTTGTAAACAGTGTAGCAAAATTTGTTGGTACAAGTGTGCAGTTTCTGTTTATTTTTTTACACACAATTTATAGAGTGATCGTAATCTCAAAATAAAAGTGTGAAAGTGAAGATCACTACTTGAATGGAGGTCAAATCCCCTCCAAGTAAACGAACAAATTTCGCTTTTTGAACTGCGACAATGTCAGACGGTCCCTTCTTACTAACTGATATTCTCACTCGAAGCATAGTTGAAATCCAATGATTTACGACAAAAATAGGTGGTAATATTATACGGTATAGATGGAAACTAGTCCTTTTGGTATGGTTTTACTATATTGATTTAATGGCGGATTCAAGATCGTCGCAATGGTCATTATGACGTATATCATGGTGCATATTTAACAATTCTGACTGATTGAAGGCGTTGATGATACCTAACGTCTCAGAAACGTCTTCAAAACATTCACACTTACCCATAGTTGCAATCTCCCACAACACAATACCAAACGACCAGACATCACTCATCGTAGTAAAAATACCATCCAATAACGATTCCATCGACATCCACCGAATCGGCAGTCGAGCCTGAAATCACAAATCGTACAGTTTTCATTACAATAGATTGAAAAGCATTCGTCAAAGACAATAAAAAACCCATGATGGTGGCGGAAGTGATTATGGTGACATTGATGATGGCAGGGATGACAACAAGATTATGATGATGATAATGATTATGATGTCGACGACGAAGATATTATCATTGATGGCATGCTTTCAGGCATTCTGTCTCATTCACTATATATGTGATCATAGGCGAGAGACATAGCAAACGTTTATAGGGCTTATGTAGACGTTATATAGCGACATTGACGTTAATGACAATTACGATGATAATGATACTTATGACAAAGAATGATCATGACATAATCATAATCATTATTTTATCATCATCGTGATGATGATGAGAAGGAGGAGGAAGGTGGAAGGGAGAGGAGAAGAAGGGGGCTTAGAATCTGAAACGAAAGGTAAAAGTGGATGGACGAGAAGGATAAAGTGTCGAGGATGACGCTCTATTTTTTCAGTATCATTTCTATAAACATCAGTGTGCAGAATTTTAAACTCATGTATCTAGAGAATTTAAGAGATTCAACGATTTCATTGTCTCCATTGCACCATATTACAGACATAACCCTTTAACAATAAAGTAACTTGGAGATGATTGCCAAAATATTGTGAATATCAACTCCTACTCACTTGGGTATTTCGTTCATATTGATCTTCTTCGATTACGTCATGGGCAAGTCCAAAATAAGAGATTTTACAAACATTGTGTTCGTCTATGAGAACATTACGGGCTGCCAGATCACGGTGTATACACTGAGGAATATGATCAAAGTACATAACTGGTGAATTCAGTATTTGATGCACTTTTTTATTTGCCATTGTAAAAACGTATATTCGTACTAATATCCGATTGATTTCTTTTTATTGTTTTCCATACAATAGATACATGCCGTGCATGTTTCCTTGCTTCATATTAATTTTCGTAACTTTTTCACGTACCATACCTTAATAAAATATCTCACCCCTTTTGCAGACAAAAATTCCATTCCCTTGGCAACGTGAATAGCGAAACTGATGAGGTCGGTATTCCCTAGCGCTTTACTGTCGCCATGTACGTTGGTGTTTGCGGTGCTGTCGATATTTTTGCTTTTTCTTAAAAATGTCAGCAGGTCCCCTCTTGCCATGTATTCAAGTAGCATGTAGTAGAGATCTGGAAGATCGCAAATGTTGTAAAAGTTTGCACATCGTATTCAGCGCCAGAAGAGAAAATAAACTCCAGTGAAAGTTACACACAGCGTTCTTTGCATATTTGGAAGTATATGTGTTTTGATTACACTGTCCCGTGAATATTCATGCACACATTGGCTAGGCTCGCCAAAGTCTTAAAAAGCGTGATTACACTTGGGTTATGTTTAGAACACACAACTCCTTCTTTGAGTGTCATATACAATTGATAACACTGAATACGCTAATAATCATATTTCCATACCTGTTTCGGTGCAATATCCCAGCAAAGACACAATGTTCGGATGGCAGCCTATGGCCTTCATCAGTTTTAACTTATTTAAAAATCCACGTTTGTCCGCGTCAAGTGCACTTCCTATGAAATACCACATAAGTAGAAGTCTATATGAATATACTTCATCAATATAAACATCAATATACAAGAACTCAAGGCGATTTCAATAGTCCGAGAAAAATCTGAACTTTATGAAGTATTCAAGAAGAAGAATCTAGTGATTAAATTTATAGACACAATTATAAATGTTACTCAGGACGTCGCAAATTGCAATGAATTCAGTTGATTTTCGGCTGGAATCGAGCTATTAACGTACGGCACCTATTCATCTAGCAGAGACACAGCAGTCAAAACCGCTAGGCCAAATCGCTTCTCTCAAAAATTAATAAAAAACCGAGCTAAGTTGTTAGCATATTTCTGACTGTGACCCCTCAATGCGATGTAGAATTCATGCAGCAGTCGCGCACACATACTCGCTATCACATACCACACTCAAACTTTATAAGAAAAATGGATACATCGCCTAACTGGGCTAAAGACAGCCTCGGGGACAATTCTGTCCACATGAGAGCTATCAATCCAGTGTATAAAACTTAGAGCCCAAAAATAACATTTATTCTTAGGCATACATATAAAGGACAATGAGGTCAACTGCACACATCGGCTCTATTAAGATTGTTTAGTAATACGATATGGTGAATAAAAGGATCATTGCATTTATTTTGTGTGGAATACATGGCGAGACACCGGTGAATCGATAGTGCTTTGACCCTAGTCATGTGATCTGGGTCCGCGGTAAACCGGTTTGTTGATTGAGTGAATCGTCTCAACGGTGTTTCGGAACAAAAAAATGGGGTTCCTTCATCAGTCACTCTCTTGTTTTGTATCCCATCCGCTTGGTTGTGTAATGAAGTCATCTTCGTCCTCAAGGAGGAGAAGCCAGATTCGTTAATGAGAGAGTTAGCCAACATTGACTGACTCTATATTGAGCGATCAGGTGTGTGGTGTCATATTATAATTAACATGACCCAGCATCGACCGGAGTTTCTGGACGCTTATAAGGATTTTTGTTTTAGGGCAAATTTTGAGCGTTGCTAGTGCTCGTTATGTTAACTGTAAATGTTGTACTAATCTGTCAATGATTAGTTCGTTTTAGGCATTTAAATTGACTATTCGAACTTTTAGTTTTGTGTTAATTTTTTGTGGACTTTGTAATAGATTTCGGGTCGATATTGGTGCCTGCTTTCCGGTGTTTGAAAAGCATATTGTGAAGGGCTGTTTCGACAAATAAATCTTGTTTATCTGTGTTTAGCCATTCCCAGGTTTCATGATTTTGTTAACAATATTTGCTGTAAACGGCCTTTGAAATCGGTTTGGTCTGAGGAGAGTATTGGTTTAATGAATTCATGCCGCCAACTTTGATTACTTATATAGCAGCTTTCTGAGATTTTGATTTTATTTGCCAGATGATGTTTCCTGTATTGCTCAGCAATCTTTTCAGTTTGGTTGATTGTAGTACCAATTCGATGAGAAATTGCATCTTGGTTTTATACGATAAAGTGGCATAAAATGGAGACAAAATAAAAAAAAACAATTCAGTTTCCCTGTTGTTAAAACCGCTATCGTGAGACCTTTTAACTGTTTGAGCAATATGGGCAAAGTGTGTTTGAATTAACTTACCGGACTTTTCGCTTGTCGTTTCGGATATCTACGGAATGCTTACTCCTTCACATGCTGGTCAAGGTTATATAACGAGCTATGATTTTGTAAGAAGGATTTGTTTTAGATGCTCATTTTATAGACCATGAGGAGTGTCGTTAGAAACGACTCTAGGGTTGATCCCAGAAGTAAGCTCAGCTGCAGTGATATTCGATTCACTTTCCTGTGTTGATAGTGTCCTCCCTTATGTGCTCAGTTTAAGCGAGCAGGCTGTAGATACGGAGACATCGCTATCTCTATGTGCTCGTCTCAGACTGGTTTGATGAGACTTTGAGCTTGTTCTATTTGTAGCAATGCAGGATGTGATTACTGGTTTTAGTATATTTACATTACGTCAACGTCAAAGTGGACCGTTATCTGATAGGTTAATTGGTTTCAGGCACTGAACTTTGATGATGTTTATTTTGTCCATATGGTTTCCGTGTAAGAGCCATGGTTAAAATATGTCTATATTTTTTACACAAATATAATGGTTGAAATGATCCATGTTTTTGCTGGTTTTTTACTGCGTTACATATGAGGTAGTCGATGGATACCCTGGAGGGTTTTCTCGTGTTTACTAGCCCTTGAGTTAGATCACACACGGTCTTTTCATAAAATGGAGTGTCCGTGCTTGTAAAGTGACTTAAGAAAAAGCAAATATATAAAGGAAAATGAGGGCAACTCCACACATTGGCTCTACCAAGATTGTTTAGTATTACGATATGGTGAATAAAAGGATCATTGCATTTATTTTGTGTGGAATACATGGCGAGACACCGGTGAATCGATAGTGCTTTGACCCTAGTCATGTGATTTGGGTCCCCGGTAAACCGGTTTGTTGATTGAGTGATTCGTCTCAATTGTGTTTCGGAATCAAAAATGGGGTTCCTTCATCAGTCGCTCTCTTGTTTTGTATCCCATCCGCTTGGTTGTGTAATGAAGTCATCTTCGTCCTCGAGGAGGAGAAGCCAGATTTGTTAATGAGAGAGTTTGCCACCATTGACTGACTCTATAATGAGTGATCCGGTGTGTGGTATCATATTATAATTAACATGACCCAGCATCGACCGGAGTTCTGGACGCTTATAAGGATTTTTGTTTTTGGGCAAATTTTGAGCGTTGCTAGTGCTCGTTATGTTAACAGTAAATGTTGTACTAATCTGTCAATGATTAGTTTGTTTTAGGCATTTAAATTGATTATCCGAACTTTTAGTTTTGTGTCAATTTTTCGGGTCGATATTGGTGCCTGCTTTCCGGTGTTTGAAAAGCATATTGTGAAGGGCTGTTTCGAGAAATAAATCTTGTTTCTCTGCGTTTAGCCATTCCCGGTTTCATGGTTTTGTTAACAATATTTGCTGTAAATGGCCTTTGAAATCGGTTTGATCTGAGGAGAGTATTGTTTATTTAATTCATGCCGCCAACTTTGATTACATCCATGGCAGCTTTCTCAGATTTTGATTTTCTTTGCCAGATGATGTTTCCTGTATTGCTCAGCAATCTTTCAGTTTGGTTGATTGTAGTACCAATTCGATGACAGATTGCATCTTGGATTTATACTGTGATGTAGCCATACAAATGCTTAGAATTTAACCTTTGAATTTGACTGTAACGACCTACAGTAACCCTGCACGTTATCTCCCGTGTTTCTTTTTCGTGACCTTTTATTGTTTCAACACCTGAAGTTATTATCAATGCCTGGACGACCTTTACCCCTGTTTGACATTGTGTTTAGCCAAGAGCGATTTAACTTTGCCAATTGTTTTCAGTTATTTATAGACCCGTGACTTTGCAGTTTCTGAAACTTAATATAAACTATGCATCTCGATGTGTTAGGGGGAGAACATCAGACACCATTTTAGGAGAACTTTGGTGACACAGTCCCTCCTTGCATGGACCGTGTTTACGGACATAACCATCGACGCCCCCAGACGACGTTCAACCGTAACCCTGACGACTAGTGTAGGTCATAGAAGTTTACCGTGTAACTAGTGTTACTCAGCTGAATAAAGTACTACGACTTAGAGCATATTTCTGTGTACCGTTGCCGTCTCTTATACGTCTACTGCCTGACATTCCCTGCCACAGAGTGTACGTATCCGATAATAGCTACATCACAACCACGCTACGTGACATATTTGGTGGCAGCGGTGGGATCGACTCAAGCCAGCGCCTTCTACTCGACGTGATATTTTGGTGCCGCTCATCGTTCAAAGGATTGGTACGTACATTTGTGTTGCTCGAACATTGCTTGTATTAAAATGCCAGGCCATAGACAACGATCAATCGACACCCCTGCTTCAAGATATCCTGATATGGCCGCATATACCGAAAGCAGAATTGTTGTAACTCCATAAACATTTTATGGAAGACTTGGTGACGACGTTGAAATATTGCCTGCCTATGTACGAGAATTTGCAGCAGAAATACGGACATTGAACGATCTTAGAATTTGTGATTATTACGAAGAGACATGTGAATGTAAACCTGTAAATGTACTGTTGATGTAATTCACATTGTTACTGATGACAACGACTATGGCGCGTGTAGCAGTAGACGACAGTAGCAGTAGTAACCGGATGATGATTCCAACGTGAGAAGATGATGATCAGCAGCCCACGTTCCGGTCTTAGGCGGACGAAGACCGAGGTTCCAGTAGAGGCTTATTACTGTCAACCGGCCACAGGAGCATTGACCCGAAAGTAATTCGTAATGACGAGATGTGTTTTGAATTTTCTGACGACGATGATATTATTGTATGTGTATCGAATTTGGGTGCTGAAATAACGACGTGTGTAATAATGATGATCACCAAACGAATGCCGGTTCTAGGCAGACGTGCCTTGACGAGGACTGAAGAAATTGCGACCCAGGGGAATTACTGGCAACTGACCCGGACGAGGTGTTGCCCGAAAGGTAATTCGAGGAGCCGCGTGAATTTGTGCGAGACGACAGATGTGTTTGCCGAGCAGACAGGCCAGCTGGATGAGCTGTGTGTAGATTACGACGTTTTTATGGACATTGACGAAGATATAAGAAAACGGACATGTGTAATATTGTAGTGACAATACGAGTATTTGCCGACTTAATGCAACGCCCTTATTATGTAAGTACCTGCTTGCCAGTGGACTGATAGAAGCGAATATAATTCGGGTATGTATGAGAGATAATTACACCGAAAACATCATCAATGACTCTGTAGATATTATTTACGAACACACTGTGATATTGATTTGTATCATCGTTTGAGACCATCAACACATTCAATTTAAAAGCGAATATACATCGAACTCTTACAAACTCTGAGAGATGATTGCAACTTCAGTGAACTCTAGTTCACAGCGTTTTGTAACACGTGTATTCATTGATTACTTTCTGTTGTATTTTTATGATTTTGGACTTTGTTGATTTTTGTATTGTACTTTCTTATTTTTGTTTTGTTTCTTTTATGTTTTGTTAGTTTTTGATTTTTAGATCGAGCGAGGACGCTTTTCGATCTTGGTTGGGAGGTGTGACGTAGCCATACAAATGCTTAGAATTTAACCTTTGAATTTGACTGTAACAACCTACAGTAACCCTGCACGTTATCTCCCGTGTTCGTTTTCGTGACCTTTTATTGTTTCTACTCCTGAAGTCATTATCAATGCCTGGACGACCTTTGCCCCTGTTTGATATTGTACTTAACCAAGAGCGATTTGACTTTGCCGATTGTTTTTTGTTAATTTAGACCCATGACTTTGCAGTTTCTGAAACTCAATATAAACTATGTATCTGAGTGTGTTAGGGGAGAATACCAGACACCGTTTTAGGAGAACTTTGGGACACGGTCCCTCCGTGGATGGACCGTGTTTGGGGACATTACCAGCGACGCCCCAGACGACGTTCAACCGTGACCCTGACGACTAGTGTAGGTCATAGAAGTATTTACCGTGTAACTTGTGTTACTCAGCTAAATAAAGTACTACGACTTAGAGCATATTCGTGTGTCCGTTGCCGTCTCTTATACGTCTACTGCCTGACGTTCCCGGCCACAGAGTGTACGTATCCGATAATAGCTAAATCACAACCACGCTACGTGAAAATACGATAAAGTGGCATAAAATTGAGACAAAATTTTAAAAAATTCAGTTTCCCCGTTGTTAAAATCGCTATCGCTATTGCTTTTCTCTGCGCTCATTAGACAGTTCCGAAGCAGTGACTGACTCAATCTGAGCAGGTGCCTGAGGCTTCGGACAGTCACTACCAAAAGCTTCATATACCCAGGAAATGCACTGTGCAAAATTTCATTCCCTAGCTCTAGCTTGTGATTCTGCCACGCTAACCTGGTCCTCTGACAAATCTGAATCATGTTCTGGTGCCTTAGCTATAGTCTCGCTAATGACTGATTGCGTGGTAATATTATCCGACTGATAACCCTCCAACTCGACATCCACTGAAGGGGCATGGATATAAACATCAATATACAAGAACTCAAGGCGATTTCAATAGTCCGAGAAAATCTGAACTTTTATGAAGTATTCAAGAAGAAGAATCTAGTGATTGAAATATAGACACAATTATAAATGTTACTTAGGACGTCGCAAATTGCAATGAATTCAGTTGATTTTCGACTGGATTCGAGCTATTAACGTACGGCATTTAGTCATCTAGCAGAGACAAAGCAGTCAAAACCGCTAGGCCAAATCCCTTCTCTCAAAAATTAATAAAAAACCAAGCTAAGTTGTTAGCATCTTTCTGACTGTGACCCCTCAATGCGATGTAGAATTCATGCAGCAGTCGCGCACATATACTCGCTATCACATACCACAAACAAACTTTATAAGAACAAAATGGATACATCGCCTTACTGGGCTAAGGACAGCCTCGGGGACAATTCTGTCCACATGAGAGCTATCAATCCAGTGTATAAAACTCAGAGCCCAAAATAACATTGATTCTTAGGCATATAAAGAAATTTTACATTTCTTTAGTCTTTGATTGATAGTCACTGTTTTTGAGTAGTTCCGTTTTATGCCTCTCGTCCAATGTTTCTTATGGCAATCAATTACCTGTAACAGTTGCATTTCAACCTTTCTGCAAAAAACAGATGTAAGAATAATAAATATATTATACATATATTTCATTGAATCATTTAATATCAGAAAACGTATTAGTTAAACAACTTGTTAATAATACATTTCAGTACCTTTTAACATTTTACAGCTACTGGTGTTGTTCCCGCCTTACCGGCGATGTTCCATGCCTCAGCCTTTACAACTTGTCCGAAGGCGCCCCCATCTAGCATCTCTACTAGATTGATTAATTCACGCGAGACTTCAGCTGGTTCAATTTTCGTTAGCTTTGCATATATAGATTCACTCATCGTTTGAAGTGACATCGATTGGTAGCTCTGATCTTCATTCTGAGTTCGTAATAGGCGACTCATTAAAACAGTTATCTTAAGTTTGGATGAAAATGGTTAACTGAAAAGTATTGCAAATACTAATGAGTTGCATAGGCTTACTTATTCGTCCGGCAAATTATTGTGATATGCAGGCGACGTGTGTCCATTTTATCTATTATCATGAAGCTTCATCACTGTCGCCGTCGCTAAATTCTCATGCGTTACGACTTAATGACACGTGTAAAATCACGTAATTAACAATTGGTAACCAAATTACGCGACTGAAATCAACCTGCTGTATCATCGTAGCATTGTCTTCAGTCTGATTGAAACTCGATTTTTGAAGCTTTGCTACTTTTGCTACGGGTTGAGTGCCATTTTTGATTCTTTTTCGTCCAGTAAACATACTTTTCTTGGCATGTTTGTCTCAATTTGGGCACTGGTTATAAATCAAAGGCTGCAACAACTATGGCTTGTAAAAGGGACACCGACAGTTGCATTAGGCTTCCAAGCCACAAAAGTGCAGTCTGATGTTGACTTTCAAATTAAAACGAACTAACACTACCCTGTGTTTGCTCGTTTTCCTACACTGGAGTTGATGTGAAGTGATATTTTTGTATTTAAGGACAAATTCTAATTTTTTCGATGGAATGCTGTATTGCATATGTATTTAATCGAAATATTTGAAAGGGAAACGAAATGTAATACCTGTTAAACTTTAACTGTCTCCTAAAAAATAAGGTGATAGTTGTATAGTCATACAAAATCCTCTCCTGTTATCTAAATTTAAAACATTCCCAGCATAAAATAAAAAATATGTAAAAAGATAGCCCCTAAAATGACACTTTCTTACCTCGCTCAGTCTACCTTGCACAACATTTTGTTTAATGGAAACAATGGATGTTTTTTCTTCTCCTGTGTTGTGATTCTTTTCATCAATATTTTGCAAAGGATATTTTCCTTGACTTTTATTTGGGTGAGGATCTTATTCTCTTCATCCTTCTTCAAAGCTGGCTGTGAAACTGGCTCTGACAAATACGTCAAATTATCATAAGTTACCATGTAGCTGTACATGACATACTACAGCGCATATTCACCCACGGCGTATGTATCCACCATAACCGATTACTAATGATGATATTTTTATACACACGGAAAGCGATATGGTGTTTTTTTATTTCATAAATCAGTTTAAAATTGTCAATTTTTAACTGGTGATTTCAACGCCAGAACAGGTGGTCTTGATGATCGAGTTATTTTTGATACAATCGATCACTTGCCTATTGATGCGCATACGTATGCAAATGAAGCTGTGACAACAAATAGAAACAGTTGTGATAAAGAATTTATGTTTATGGCAAGCATTTGATTGACTTATGTAAATCCGCTTCATTATGCATAGTAAATGGAAGAACTAAAGGTGATAAAACAGGTCAATACACATATATGTCAGAGAATGGTAAAAATATTGTGGACTATGCTGTAACATCCACGTCACTGCTTCCAAGTATTTCAAAGTTTACAGTATGCAATAGAGTGGATTCTGACCATTTTCCTTTATGCGTTACAGTTACTTCGAATTTTATGGCCAAGGTTGATAATCATACTGTTCCAGAAATTCCTTATCTGGAACTAAGTTTACAAAATATTGTTTTGATGCCAAAGAGTTTGCAGAAGAATTTCCAACGACGGAAATGCAGTCCATTGTGACAGCATTGCTAGAAAATGTCAATTAGGAGGACTCCGCTGACAATGCCATTGATAAATGTAACCAGCTGTTTCATAAAGTGTCAATATCAATTTGTAACAGTAACCAGATATCTCATAACTTTACAGGCTTAGCTTCGGTTTAGAGTGTATTGAGCTCATCCTTCAGGTTGTTTTTTGTGTAATCAATTTATTTTATATGGAGAGTATTAGCAAGGAGAGGAATTTTGCGTCAGTAAAGCTTTCTCTCGAGATTGAGCGCTCTGTACAGGACTGCGCTCGATTCCCAATAGTCGAAACCAACGTTTTACATGCGGTGTCCGATTTCTTTGACAGACTGCCTGACTGACAAACATTAAATAACAGTCTCACTGTGAGAGAATGTTGTAATTTCTGAAGCGCCTCTGTTTCACCCCATATATCCGTTTCTTTGACTGAAGGGTACACGAAACGTAGGCCTGCATAAACTTACAGTATAGTGCAATATTGTGCAATATACAGTAGAAGCTTCCACTCTCTATGATATTGCAATTATGGAGGTAATGGTACAACTATGTTCTGTTAATCGCAAAAACCACATGCGCAGATACCGATACCTTAGCATTTTACACGATTTTAGTAAATGACGTTATGCTAGCAAGTACTTCGCTTTTACAAATACAACGTTTTTGATGTTGTAAACGGATTACGAGTATTTGATTCAACGTTACCGATGTGGCCCTATCCGATGCATAAACGTAGCTTAACCATGGCGGTTCAGGGACATGTAAGCCATGTCGTATACGTCGGACTATGAAGCGGATAAGCTGACGGTTACGTTTCGTATCGCTAGATAAACAATCGACGGTTCTCTTCTGGTCAAGTCGAATTAGTCACTGAACCGGTGACGAACCGGTGATAAACCGTTGCTGAACCGGAAGTGTAAACCGCTGATTTCATGCAGTGAGCATGTAGACGCTGATACAGTAATCATTTTGATGTTCGTTAGTCACACTTGGTTATAATCATATGATTGTAATGCAATATTGATTCATAAAAGGTTCTTCCATTGCAACTATCTGTTTGGGTCACGGTACCTTTCCTATTTTGTAACTGTTCATTGAGATTAGGAAGATTTATTGCGTGTGGTTTTGACTTTCGCGAAACGTCTGACTCATAACCTCTATGGATAAGTCATTTTACTCAAATGTTCCTGTTTTTATGCGCAGGCGGAATAAATGTAAATCTTTAAAATCAAAGGTTTTTGACCGTCACTTGTAAAACTGATAAATTGGGTCAACTATGAAGAAGTGGTATACCAGAAAGTCACAACGTAATAATCACCGTACAAAACACAGACGCCTTATAATTGCACTGGCTGAATAATAATATTAAAGTACAATAAGTTTTTCCCACTTTCTTTCAATCATTTTCACAATTTTCGACTGCTTGCATTTGTGTCGGATGAAGCGCAATAGGGGCTTGGAATTGAGGATAAAATAGGTGCCAGGAATAAAAGTTAGTTGACCAACTTGTCGGAACGAAGCGAGCGTTTTGTGAATTTTGATAAAATTGAGACCTACCTTTTCAATCATTTCTTGTCCCCTCCCAGTTTATAAGCCCCGATCGTTAACATTATCAAAATATTAATTATCGCCTGTTTTAGAACTAACCTTTACCAACATTTTCATAAGTACACACACACACACACACTTTTTAACGTCATCACTTTTGGCATACCTCTTCTAAAATGTTCCCTAAATCGCTTTTTACCAGTTATCACCAGTTAATTGCGTTGCGGTTTTGACGCAGCAAAACTGACACCCATGCTTATATGATGACACAGGAACAAGCCATATTTGGCACTTTCTTTTTATTGTTGTAAATCTCCATAGAAAAACAATGCGATTTGCGTGCTCTAAAAGCTACACGGAACGCCCGATATATTGTTTCAATGCTTATCGTAACCACTTTGTAAGCATTCTTCGCCTGCCAGTGTGGGTTCATTAACGAACGGTTATAAGGGACAGGACGATCGCTATAATATGTTTCGTGCTATGTACATAAAGTTCATAGGTTAACCAGAAGTGCATCCAAAATATTGTTTCGTATTTACGTTATGAAGTAAAAAAAAAATACTTATAAATTGAACAGCAAAGGTAACATTATATCGCTTATTTGAGGGAACTGTATTATTTCCCTGGAATCTTTCAGTATATATTTCTCCTGCCATTGACTTTTCTTCCATTTTAAATTCTGAAAGCCATATAAAGCACAGTTCTGTAACCCGCATGTTTGACTCTGAAGAATTATGAACAAATATTTCATACCTTCGTAAGTATAATTGCCGTTTAAACGGGACAATCGTATCTCATCATAATGATGATATGCCATGGATGTATCCGGGTTATCGTGTTCATCGCCGCTGCTGCAAAGAAACGGCTAGATGACAGTAAACGGAGTATATGCTTATAACAGTCAGGGAGAACACGCTTGCAGGTATATTTTCAGAAGTCTGGGGGGGGGGGGTTTGAAAGAGTAAGTATGCCTCTACAGGCTTAGGGACGCTAAGACACTTTTACGCTCACATTACTAAACACATTGAGTCAACATGACGAGCAATATATATCACTTTGTCTTTGAAAAAGATACACATTTCTAGCTCTCAACGCCTCCTAGGTTGTATAAGAGTCCTGGACTAATCACTTGATTACCTGATGCCTGCAAAGTTCTTTTACAATTAAATATTAAGACAGTGCCAATGGGTTCAACCCATTTAAAGTGATTTTTGGTATGTCTTACCTGTCGTCGGCATATTCGTAAACTAAAAAAAAGAAAGCAAGATATGTATCATTGACCATGGCTTATCGCAATATTAATGTCCGTCTTTAATCTCTCTCTCTCTCTCTCTCTCTCTCTCTCTCTCTCTCCTCTCTCTCTCTCTCTCTCTCTCTCTCTCTCTCTCTCTCTCTCTCTCTCTCTCTTTCTCCCTTTCTGTTAATAGTGATGAAGAAAACACCTACCGGTATTTTCATTCGGTCCTTATGAAAATTAGTTCGGAACAAGAATAAAGATCCAATCACTAATCCAATAACTAGGACAGATACACTAAGACACGTCATCGCTATAAGAGCTGTATGAGTGGTGTTGCCTGCCCCTGACAAAATATCTTGTTGTTCTAAAGACCAAAAACATATTATTATATCATTGGTAATAAAAAAAAGTGTGTTGACTTAATGTATTATATTTCAAAAAGTGTCTTTAGTTGGGGAAGTGCCATGCGAGAGGTCAATGTGATAGTCGGACAGCTTTGGGGCTGTCAGTGATCAAAGATAAGGCGCGTTTATTTCATACGTGTCGTACATGTCGTCACGTACAGCGGTAGTATAACACCCGCTTTCCCTTTCTAACGCTTATGCTCCCCTCCCTTGTAATATCATCATATTGTTTTCTTCTACAGCAGATAAAAGGCGTGTTTTTTTATCGCAGATAAATTTGAATTAAAGGTAAAACTATTCATTCTATAATAAACATTCATATAACTCTTTGTTTTTAATTTACATGTCAAAATAATATTGCAACACGTTTAAAACTCATCAGGTTCTTACATTATGTGTTAAGTATTTGCATTATTTTAATAACCTTCCAACATATGTTGCTTCAAAACTTCGAAAACCTCCTGGCCAATGCTTATTATTTTCTGGTTCATTAGCCTCCAACATGTCACATACCTAACATGTATGCAAATTAATTTGCAATCAAGGTCTTTTGAGTAATTCATAATTTTACTAGTGTCCTTGACCAGCAAGTGCATTAACCTTTGAGAGATACAATACCTTCGTAACAAAAGTTAACAAATCAAAATTAATGTTAATTATATCTAAACAAAGGCAATCGTAATTAGGCTTCACACGCAATAACTTGCCGTTTTTTAAATGATGCAAATTATGAATAATTTTTGGAGCGAAACATAACTTGATTTATGTTACATCATACTCTGGATTAGTCCCATCAATAAGGTACACTGAACCTAAATTTGAGCCAAAATTGAGTCTTTTACAGAGAATGTGACCTTTCCGTACATTGCTTGATGATTCCGGATGTGTAAACACCGGTGTTATGGTTTGTTAATTACTTGAGTACCTGTTAATTTCAGGGTTTCATGTTTGAGTTAATGTAGCTAACCAGTAAGTATGTTCTCGAGATAAGCTCTTGTGGCGTCAGTAAACATACATGGCCAGAAGTGCTGAATACATGCAACCATGAAATCAACCACAAGTCAGGCAGAATGATATGCTGATAGCCTGCCCAAGAGTCCAGCCGTGATGCAGACAATATCGACGATTAAATTCCAATATAATTGATCAATCAATAACAATGTTTTGGTGGTCACGTGCACTGCCACAGTATCTACACCAATAAAGATAGACAAGCATAAGACGCCTACATCTCGGTAGGCACACAATAACCACCTGTCGCACAGCTCTCGATCGCACAGGTTAGTGTTCCGAAGAATACCATCTCTAAGGACAGAGATATACCCTCTCACAACAGCAGACATATGGAAGCAGAAAGAGCAATCAGTTTAGTTCCAAACTAACTGCAACAAAATTACAATTACTGATTGACTATCGTGTATCTTTGTCCAATTATCAAACTCAAAGAATTGAAGGCAGATTAAGAAGATTTAAAAAAGATCTTTCCGCAAGCAACTAGTATTAATAAACGGAGTGCAGCAATAACGCAGATACGAATCTGTAAAAAGTAAAACCTTCAATTGACCGCTACTTTTGCATCAGCACTTTAGAAGGAAGCGTTTGCAGAATCTGGAAAGTCCACAGCCGATCTCGGCGTTCTAAAAATCAAGAAAACTCAAGCAGCTATGATAATGATGTGGTCAGACAGCGCACATTAAATTCGTCATGCACAGTGTGATGTCTGTGCTGCACGAAAAACACCAACCAAAAACGGCGTGCACCATAACAGCAATAAATTGTTGATGAACCGATGGAGAGAGTGGCGTTTGACATCATTGGTCTATTTCCAGAAATTGAACATGGAAACAAATGGGCATAAGTCATGGGTGACTATTTTCCAAAAAAGGATTGGAAATTATGCTATCCCAAAACTGAAAACCATGACTGTTGCAGCATAACTTGCCGACGCATAAGTTTGTTATAGCCCTCTTGGAGTACTCCTGTAACTCCTCTCTTACCAAGGTTGGAATTTAAATTCAGCAATGATACGTGAAGAATCTCGATATTTTTTGAGACAAGAAGAGGACAATACCATTTAACCAAACGCATGCAGGGTTCAGAGAAGTGCACTTGAAAAACCAAGCCAAGACAACGTCGGTACTTGCTTATCCTAACCAATTAAACTTGTTGACATAATCCACTTCGCAGTGATTGTATACACAAGCTCATCAAATGAAAGTGCATGATTATGTTTGGTCAACGAAAATATTTAGCTGTTGATTTTATGGTCGAAATCATACGTACAATCATTTACCACGAAACATAAAAGTCCCTGTCATTTCCCAAAGGAGCGTCTGTATACTTAGGCAGAGTTACAATACTCAAGTCAGGCAAAACTTAGGACTTGCACCAAATCTGTTGGCATTTACATATCAAAACAGAATACATTTAAGGAATGAACCTCAGCAGACTGAAAGGCTAGGAGGTAGGATGGTGCTTAGAGTGAAAGCCTTGCCCGACAGTGAATGCTCTGGTGGTACAAGCCAAGCGACTTGCGGACAGTCTAGGCAAAACCCAGAAAAATCGATTTGAGACAGTCTTTGCCGAATTAAACATAGAAGCAGCCTGAAACCCATAAATATTGTGTTCCTCCTAGGCATTGGTCAAAATTTGGTATTCGGTATTGATGGCTTACCTTCCTGTGGTTTGACTATATATATGGTCTTTTGAGCACTAGGTTGTATTTCGTTTAAAGCTTTACATGTGTAGTTTCCATAATACGACTCATCAGCGATAGTAATAGTCAAAAGGCTCGTCACGCTTGGTTTCGTATCAAGACTGCAGTTACTTTTCTGTCATCGTCCTCTCTCGGGATGGTGTTATCCTCACTGTCAAACCACGTAATTGTTGGTGTAGGGAAACCGTCTGAAGAGCAAAGTAAGTGTACAACGTCACCAATTGGAGCTTCAACTGTTTTATCTGTCGCATTGATTGAAGGGGGGTCTGAAACAAAAAAAGAAGAGTGCGACATATGACATCATGGCTCACACGGTTGAATTGATAGGAAATGTTATTTAATGACAGTAACAAACATTGCACTCTATAATGCCCCATCCTGATATCAGAATCATCAACAACGGCAGAAAAATGACCATGCAGGCTAAAGAACAAACTCAAAGAGTTTTGAACATTATCTCATTCAGAGCGAAACTCAACTCACAGTGTACGACTATTTCTGCGTCATCAAACCAGTGGTGTTCACTATCGTCGAAAAACCTGGTGAAAGCTTCGCATTTATAGATGCCACTATCAAATCTTGAAATGTTGGATATTTGATGATATAAATCTGTTCCATTAGTAGAAATGATATTTTCTTCATCAGATGAGAGTGTTATTAGATTTGGACCCAGGCTTTCGTCCAAAGTTTTACAGATAAAGTAACGTCTTCTTCCTCTGTTAGGATTACTTACTGCCAGATTGAATTCTGACACATCAGAAGAATACACGGAATATTGCTAGTGTATATTTTGATACAGAGAATATTTATTTAATGTTTTATTCCACTACGAGAACATAATTAAGCGCTTATGGCTTCATTTAATACCCATGTAAACGTTTTTTAAATATATGACAACATTGTAGACTTACATTGTACGACCATCACGATTTTTTTCTTACAAGTTAGGTCTGACCATTTCCACGACGGCAAAGTGAAGTGTTGAAGTTGACATTCATATGTTGCTCCGTTATCTGATTTATCCACTTGCAAGGTCACTGTACTTTGTCTTCCTTCTGTTCTATGGATTTCAACTCCATTGCTTAACCACACAAGTTCACCAGGTGCATTTTCATTGAAGTCAATGGTGCAATCCAGTGTGACGTTTTCTCCTGCCTTCAAAATATTGCTGGGCTCAATCGAGCATTCTGGAACATTGTCTGAAAAAGTTATCGGACAAATCAGTCATAAAACTTCCACAAATTTCCAAAATAAGCGAATAACATGAACAATTTTAATAAATATAGTTTCTATAATTTCCTACCATCAATATATTTTTATTAACGTGTGAACCTATTCTATCGAGTAGTTCTTATAACAAGTTTTATGTTTCCGCTTATTCATTTGCTCGGCACCTATCGCCGAACATAAAAATAACAGTCAAAGACATAGAAACATTCCCCACCAACCTAATAAATTGAATGGCACCATTGTACAAGTGATATATTCACTAACTCATGACGTCAAAATTGCAGTAAATAGAACAAAGACGATTTGTAATTACGGCACTGACCATCTAATAGCGTTAAAATAAAATAAATTTCTACTTCCTTCTAATAAGTTACACAATTTCCTACCCGACAAACACAAGCAAATAAAAACTACACATTTTAGGGTTAGGGCTAGTTAGTTCATGTGACTACGGTAATGATTTTCTCATTCCGCGTACAATATCGCTTATCTCATTCACATTCATCTATTTTTTGTTCATGTACAAAACTGACCCAAACGGCAATGGTAATATTGACCAATTTCAATGTAGCAGTCACCTAAGACGGCACAATGTTTTGTAACAGACGTAAGGATACATTCAAATGCAAAAAGGCGATCAATATGATGGCCTAAAATGTCTCTGTTTCATTCCCATTACTTCTTCTAAAGAAAAAAATATCACAACTGTACATTACATTACTTAAAACTCTGTTATAGATTGGTTAATTTTTTTTCGCTGAGAAATTTATTTCCTAGAATATATTCAATTGCCATCGTGCCTCCTAACGAATCGGTGACCCGACTCTAATGTGGAAATTTATGAATACATGGATGTTAAAAACATGTATGATAAATCCAAGTTCGGATAGTAAAAAAAGCGAACTTGCTAAATGCATCGACGAAACGACACGAAAGGAACGATACACGCCCTATGATTGGCAAGACGCTGCAATGTTCGTTCTTTTCGTTTGCAATCCTTTGTTCTGTGTGGCTGAACGTTCCTTTCGTTCTCATTCTTTTTCTTGATTGGCTGAACGAAAGAGACGAAAGATTAGCATATTCATTTTGTCTGCATGGAAGAGCCAGCTGCTGTTAACCAAAATGCTGGCGCCCCGCTCTTATTATATTTTCACCATGTAACCAGTCTTTGAAATACAAGTAATAAAACTGACCACAGATTGAATTACTTTCATGACACGAGTTGAATGGAGGTCACGGCAAATGAACTCTGTTCAACCCGTGTTCACTGTTTTTCCCTGTATTTCAAAGACGGGAGTTATTACATGGTGAATATATAATGAGAGCGTGTCGCCAACATTTTGAGGAACGATAATAGCTTGTTTCATTTCTCTGAAAATGAATATGCAAATATTTCGTCACTTTAATTCAGCCAATCAAGAAAAAGAATATGAACGAAAGGAACAAAAACTCTGTCGTCGTTTTCGTTCAGCCAATCAGAACAAAGGATTGCATACGAAAAGAACAAACATTGCAGAGTCTAGCCAATCATAGGGCGTGTATCGTTCCTTTCGTTTCGTTTCGTCAATGCATTCAATACGTTCGCTAATAAAGCTTCGGTCGACACCGTGATAGATATTGTGTGTTTGAAATCATTGGTGGCGATCTTTCAGCCTGCGTTTTAATTTCTGTTGACAGGCGTTAAGTTAATGCTTTATCGTTTTGGTTGTCCAAGTACAGCTTTTATTCTGATGAAAGGAGGGCTTATTAATCGTTGTCAAAGTCTCATCGGTTCTCTCATTTGGCAGTAAATCATTTGCAATCTTCGTTTTGTTTATCCTCAAACCTTTGCCCAAAACCAACACCATTGAATGCATATGGAAGCATGGGATGCAAATCTTCAGATTTATTAGCGATTTATTTTTATAAGTTCATGTTTCGGAAGCATTTTGCCCATGAGTCCAGGCGTGGATTTCACTTGTTCAGCATATTTCAGTTCTTTATCCTATTAGTTACAGCCGCTTTTATCGTTCCAACGCAGGCATAATGGTATTCTGTACCAAATCTTTGAAACTGCCTAAAACTTACGGCACGCCAATGTTTACTTCTCTTGAGGCAGCCGCTGCAGTGACATTTAAAATGCTTAAACAAGACCAACAAATGATTTCGTGCTTGTAACAGTATATGGACCATTTATAACAACATTGGCAGCCGGTTTTATGCGCTTCTGTGTTTAATTCACTATGCCGTTCGGTACAATTTTCATAATGCAATTCTGTGCCATCTCCCACGATTGTTGTTAAGTTTCCATTTACACTAGCAATGAAATATTGCATTCTATACGTATTCAGTGATTGGCAACTTTCATATAAGCTGTTTTTGAAAAAAGTGAACAACTTATTTTGGTACCGTAAAAAAGAAGCAAACGACAAAATTTTACAAGAACTAGCGAACACGAAGTTACCATCATATAAGATCATCAACAACTACGCTTTTTAGTCACTGTGCAATTGCTAAAAACATATTAAAGTATACTGCCACTGCAATAAATCTGCACAACAAACACGGCAATGGAAAAAAAGCTAATAAAATATTTGAAGGAATAAAATAAAGGGCCAACAATCGGTTTGAAGTCAATTAAATTGAGAGGTATTAATCAATCAGTGCCTGCATAACATTGCCATCATAATCTTTATAAGTAATTGAATCTCCTTCGTGGAACTTGTTCTCGAGAAGTACAGCTTTCAGGCAGTCCTTCACACTTACTGATAAACATTACCTTCTCTTCCTCTGATTAATCATGTATGGAGGGATTATTTAAAATTCAGCCCCTCCTTTCCAATAAATTTCCCCCTAAGTTTTGAAGTCATCATTCCTCACTCTTACTCACAAAATAATTTATCGCCCTTTTAATAACGTAATGTTTCACCTCATTTCCGTAACTACACACAGGTTTGACGTCGTCATTTTGTGGCTATAGGCCACTTGTAAAACGATTCTAATTATACTGAAGGCATGTTAACGATAAGATTCAATACTTCTTGGTGCATCAGTAGTATTTTCCACAACTTGTAATATAAACCATGAACGACTTACTCATTACGTAAACGTATGCTTGTGCGCGTTGTTCAACGTTCACCTGATCGCCACACTCATAATAATCTTCATTCCCCATATCCACATTCAGTATACGGAGATTATACTTAATATTATCTTCGTCACCTATAATCTCATATTGAGGGTCATTATCAATTATTACATTTCCTATTGCAATCGCTCTGTTATGGTCCTGTTGGCCTTTGTACCATGCTGGATAACCTGTTATTTCGTACGTGCAGTTTAGCTGTGTACTTTCTCCTGCAAAGACCAACGTATCGCTTGTGTTATGGCGAAGAAGCTTTTTGCGAGGCCTACAAAAGAAAGGTTGTTAGAGTGAAGTGTATATCTGAAACCGTCACGAAGAACACAGTTATATTTATGATCATAAGGATAAATAGAAAATATTTTCTCCCTCTTTTTTAGCACTTCTCGGTTTTGTAATATATGGCACAGTTTAGAAGTTGTTACCGTAATATTCAAAAGTAATTTGATCGGGCAGTTTTACATACAACAATATATTATATTACATTTTTTATTATAATATCGAAAATTGTTTGATAAAGAGTCATATAAGCCTTGAGTTTCACTTAAATTAAAAAAAAAGTCAGATGTTCTCTGTAGAGGGTATGTTTGCAATCTGATAACTGATGAAATTAATAGTATTTGATATCTAGCCAGTCATTTGACTTACCGAAAAGAGATAGTTGGTACATCAGGTAACGAGTTAAATTTCCCAATTCAATATTAGACATGGTAGCAGCTTCTACAGTCAGGGTTTCTCAGACATATAGATATAAGGTGTCCATATCGCACAAAAGATGTAACACAAAAACGTTCAAGAGAATAAAGAAGACAAGTCTATGATTAATACGTCAGTGATAATGACATTTTTTATGCAGGAAAACGTCCACTCTTTGTCAATATTCACATCACATAAAACCGAACGGTGATCGATATAAGGAACAAAAATAATGTATTAAAAACTATCTACTAGTAAAGCCTTGGTCACCAAATTCCAGGTACGAATGACATCGTTGTAGTAAAGTACTGTCCAATCAAAAGTGAACATGTCATATTCTGTAGACATCTGGTACGTTTTAATATTCAAATTTGGTAACACAGCGGAAACCAGCTGCAACACAAAATCTGCTGTGGTACAAACATAAACTAATGTGCCCTAGGGCATTTATAGAATGTTCCATTACATTGGAAGGCTATTTCACAAAATCTGCTGTGGTACAAACATAAACTAATGTGCCCTAGGGCATTTATAGGATGTTCCATTACATTGGAAGGCTATTTCACAAATAAAAGTTTTAATTCATATCCTAAACATGTTACATTGACAAAGGGGACGGTTGACGTAAACACATTGAAAACGAAAATATATCAGTTAGGGGCGATAGTTTTTAAGTCGGATAAAACCCTCGTACTCGGGCTCTTCTGGTATATAAAGTCCAACCCTACGATAAAATGTCTCGGCCTGCGGCCTCGACATTTTATCGTTGGGTTGGACTTTATATATCAGAAGAGCCCTCGTACTCGGGCTTTATCCTATACATATTACTGTCTTCCATATTAAATGACCATATAAATGAAATCTAATAGCAAAACAATGTTACCGGTTTGAACTCTGCTATGATGACATTTATCCAATTTAAGCATCACTGTCATTAACTACCTTTTTACTCTTTTAGCTAAATACTTTGTACTGCAAGGGAGAATTATTTCTCCATCCAGAGCTTTCGAAAACTATCCAGCCGTCTTTATCAATGGTGTTGATAAGCACCTCTGCGCATGGGTGATCTTAAAATATTATCCCAGTTAACCCTTTACATTTACATGGATTCTGACTCTTTGCCTGCAGCGAAAGTTTAAATTGCGAGTCAACATTTCAGATACTAATAAAGCTCTCCCTGACCTGTATATTTTTCAATTTGACGCGCGTCAGAGGTGATGATACTTTCAGTTTATATCAATGTACTTTTAAAGCATTGCCACGTTCAACCGTAAGAGAATCGCATCGATTTTTTGAAGTGGAGGTGAACGTTATATCAATATAGAACCCTAATGTTCTATATTTTTCTCTTTTGTATTTCCCTGAACTATCTTATGAAATTTTTGGCAAAACATGAATATCTCCATTGTAGGAACAGAAAAGTAGGATACGACGTGACATGATACGAAAAATATGCTATGATATGAGGCGACATGATACGTAATCATACACCCACGCCAATATATTTCTAGCCTCGTAAAATATAAGCTGTGATATATTAATCTAAACGTCGTGATATGCACGATCATGTCATGACATCTCGAGTACAAGTATTTGCGATCTACGCTGGCAAGTCAATAAGATAAACAAAAATGACACCTACGATAAAATGTTGCGACGTGAGAATTTGAAATGCTGACAGCAAAAAGGATGTTTTCTATAACGAAATGTAGAAACATTATGTTGAATCTGGTAACTGGCAAAAACTTTGTTCTCCTACATTTTCTTTATTTTGAATGAAACACTGACGAACATAACATTTTATTGGTAACCGAGTGGTCCCTTTCATTAATGTTTAATTTTAGAGTTTATGAAACTCTCGGTTTGTTTTACATAGATAAAATAGGCCAATGTTAAATAGAAGTAGAACCAATACAGCAGCTGCTATATATAACCGATTGATCAGCCACCTCGCGGATACTCTTTGTGGGCATATGACTGATAAAATATCTAGCTGTCAGGGACCGGAGAGGAAATATGGGATTATCATGAGTAAAGTGATGTCAAGTTATGTAACTTTTCTTCAGATCTCATCGTGAAGCTAACTCTTTTTACTGAAGTACAGCATTGTATTGAATTTGATACAGAAGGGGACTCTAGGAAGTGAAAATGGTTATCAGGGTATGTAGTGTACGACTCGTATGCCATCAGTGAAAGATTGCGATTTTGTTTTGTGTCATGATGAACACAAGCGATTTGGTCAATACTAATATTTTGCCAGCAAAAATAGGCTTCACGCTGAGGTTACGTCGGATCGGTAGTATAATCGATGCAACACACAATTGATCATACGAACATGAATTTGATTTACACCCATTCAAATCATGTTCAAAGTATAAAAAGTCTATGAATCTAATTTGGATATAATTTAGAAATTAATCAATAATTTTCAAAATATTGTTCTGGAAATACGTACTTATCTTAGCATGAAAATCGTAGTCCTGCAGTGGTTCCGTTCCTATGTATCCAAGCGATTCTAATAATAATATAGTGAATTTCAAAATACCTTAATATTACAACGTGCTAGGGTGATAAGAAAAACATTTCAGGCGATAAAAACGCTAGCTGTATTCATTACAAACACTCTTTTTCTATTTAATGCAACAATTGGAAATTATTTGACACATACCATTTCAGGATAATTGAAATAATTCTTCTCATTCAGAAGGAACGAACAAACTTGAAGTAACTGTCTCTCCTTGGGTTCAGAGTAGACGCAGCTCATTCAAATCATAGCATATGACCTGCAATATAAATATAAATGAGTACTCCCTACTCACTGACCACGGGCCTTGGGTTGTATTGTAAAGACGCAGGGCTCCCTCTAATTTGGCTGACTCTGTCTGTGAAATTACGTCTCGTTTCTATGGCAGAAGATATCTGCCATTCCATCTTTCAATACAATCCATCCACCATTTAAACTCCTTCGTTGATTTCAATGCGAGACTCAGTGTAGTGTCATATGACTCTGTTTGACATAAAACTGCAAGCTTGTCCTTCTGAAGAGAACGGTAATGAAGAGGGGCAACTTTAACTGCTTCCAATGTTGAAGTCATTTTCCCTAGAAGTTTGGACTGACACCTCACAGTGACCGAGTCTCGGTTCAGAAGACTTTGAAATTCGACTTGCAGCCTGTTGGCCTTGTCTTGAGGTACACTAATTGTCATTTCATGAGAGTTGATGACCTTCCCTAGAAACTGAATTTCTTGTCTCGGTACCAACTTTGACTTTTCCCAATTCATAAGGAATCCTAAGCAGAGAAATAGTTTGACTGTGGCATTGACATTGGCCTGACAAGTCCGGAAAGATATGCTCAAAATCAGAAGGTCGTCTATATAATGCCTTGGCGCCAGAGTCACAAAACCACTGGTTTTAATAGCTTTATGAACAACCAAGGAGCACTGGCAATTCCTAATTGAAGCATTGTGAACTCGTACAAAGTCTTTTTCGAAATGAAAAGGTGAAACATTCTGTGGTGAATGAACATGGGAACTGTGAAATAGGCATCTTTTCGGTCGACTGTGGCCATGAAATCGCCTTGCTGTAGCAGGGACTTTATATATAGTAGGCCTTCCATCTTGAAATGCTTGTATAGAATGTGACAATTTAAAAGTTTGAGGTTGAAGACCGGCATCCAATCCCCTGTACCCTTGGGTACTAGAAACATTGTTGATACAAACTTACCCGATGATTACAAAACTTTTGTTATTTCTCCTTTTTGCAGTAGAGAATTAATCTCTGCATCCACATGACAAACATTGGGCTTTTGAAAACACATGTTGCAAGATGGTGAACCTGCTCTGGCACTGATGTTAATTCCAGTTTGTAACTCTGCACAGTTGTCGGTATCAAAGGGTCTGATGAGGAAATAACATTACACATCCCCTACCTGAGGATATGGCTATCGTGATTGGGAAAACACATTATAACATTCTTTCTTGGCCCGAGAGGACAGATTCCCACTACCATCTTCACTACTAAATTTCCCAGAGGAGCCAGCTTGCTTGTACTTATTAAACTTTTGTCAATGCTTGTATCCACACTGACCGTACCTGGATTGCCGTATGAAGAGAAAAGCCTGCGAGATTGCTTCCTTTGAGTTCAGATTAACCCTTGTCCTTTAGCCATATTGACCACCACATAATGTGCCTGCTTGGCTTTCATAGCTTCTTTCAATGGTTCCTCGCCAAAGAGTGTAGCCAGGGATGGTTCAACTCCCTTCAAGATAGGCTTGCATATTTATTAGGCAAGACAGAATCAAATGCCTTCTGTCTTGCAACTTGCAATCCATGAAGGGCACTGCCAAACAATGTAATACTCTCCTGAATAATAGACAGAAGTTTAGGATCAATAGTCAAACAATTATGAGCCTCTTGTAATATTTGCAACAACGGTAGCTGAAAATGTAATAATTGCTCAGAGGCTTTACGATTTTTTTGATCCTGCACCACCAATGGCTTGGTAAAGGCTTGCTCTTCCCAATAAATGGCTAAATGTCCAGGAAGTAAAGGAGCTTAAAAAACTTATCATGGCTTTAAATAGTTCATAACGCTCCTTCTATTCCTATTTATCCATTGAAAACAACAGGTTAGCATGCTGTTGCTTAAATAATGTACGAACAGACGTGGAGAAATGTAGTCCTGTATTTTGTCATATGCATTATCAAACACACAATGACTCATCAGAAAAAAAAATATCTTCAGAAGAAACTGAAGAAGGTTTTGGCTTTCGGCTTTTCTTTTTACCTTTCCTATCACTCAATTTCTTACAGTTACGTTTGGTTTACCGGTGACCAGACTAAGACATGCCATCGGAGGAATCTTTGACATCGGGAACTATAAAATGCATAATGCTGGAATTGTCCTATGCACATGAGTTTTCAAGAGACTGAGAGGCAACATAAGGGCCATGGCTACAGGTACGGTCACTTAAAAGAGGACACACCTCGTGTGTATTCAAGGGACCTGCTTCCACATTGTCAACGTTGATGCCATTATCATGATGGACTTCATTAGCTTCACCAGACCGATTATCACTGCCAGTAGTAGCTAACCACCTTGCCTGGTTGTCAGTTAAACGTTGAACCTTCTGTGCAAGTCCTGTTGTGATTATGGAGTCTGCTGAGAAGGTACAATCATGTTAACCTGAAGGCGTATTGACGTTATGCAGCTTCCCTAACCGGTAATACCTGTATCTGCCATATTCTGTGAAAAAAATACGGAAACAGAAACACAGCATACTCCATGGACCTATGCAGGCCCGCTAAAAATATGCACAGTCATGATAGCTAACAAGGATAACTAATAAAAGTTGAAAACTGCAAAAGGCGAACAAGCAAAGGAAAGTACAGAAAAAAGTTCATTTGGCACTCACCTTGCCAAGAAACTTACTGAAACTCTACTAGAAAAGTAGAGCAAAACACTACGTATAGGAAAGATGGTGAACTGGCTTTGTAAATGGTCTATTTAGGGAGTACTCATTATTATTTTATTACAGGTCAAAGGTTATGATTTGAATGGGCTGCATCTACTCTGAGGTCAATGGGAGACAGCTTAAGAAATTATTGGAGTGATTGAAGGATGGGAGAATATTTTACCCACTCGGCGTTCACATCATTGTGCTATGTAAGTCAACATAGCCTGTAAAGTGACAGCACGTTCACAGGAAGCCTAACCATACATCTCACCGACGTTTAAAACAAACCACATTATATTTTTTTTTCATATAAGGAAAACCTGGAGTGGCAATATACTAGGCCCATACACATGCACTAGCAACTATCTTAAATCTTGGAATACTGAGTTGGCGGGATAAAGAACGGTGAATAAACTACACCAGTTTTCATGTTTCTTTGGGCGAGTAGAGAAAACTAGTCGAGAGTTTCTGTCTTTGAAGTAAATGATTTGAGAAACTAGAAAACGATCGGTTATGTTCTTCTAAGAATGAAAAATCGAAATTAGTGAATAATAAAACTCGGAGATAAACACCAATCTGTGATCTACAGAATTCAGAAAACCATCTTGGGCTGTACATTAGTATACTCACTTGCCTAAGTCGACGAAGAGGCTGCCGCCATAGCAACGCCTTGGGTATTATAGAAGGGGGTATCGCTTTTGGGTTAGTGTTGGATATTTTCATACGAATATGCGATGACTGATTACTAGTGTTAGCACTTATGGTTGCTGTGCTGCGGCAATTACATAGTACAATGAACATACCTGCGCCAGTAGCGATGTGAGGGACACATTTGGTCACGATAGACATTACGCAATCTGATCAAAATCCGATATAGAGTACACGACCTTTTTAATAACGCTGACCATCTCCCATAGACAGTCGCGTTCATATCTTACACCCTGGCCAGAACATCTGACCTATCAGAAGGCGCCTATCAGAGTACAATAGGTATGACTCGCAAGCATGCACATGCGCAAGAAGACGCACACAAATCAAAATGGCGCCAAAGTGTGTAACTGAGCCATCCACCCAGTTGTAAACCAGGCGCACAGCGAATTATTAAAACCACTTGTCTGTAATTTTAATGTTGAAACATGCATTTTATTAATCGCTGTGTAAACGGAAATCGTGCAGATACTATGTGTCACACACAGTGTCACAATGTCGTCCGTAAAACTTGTGGACGCTTAAAATATTCATGAATTCGTAGATATACATGAAGATACACATCTTATTGTTCAAAAGTAAACAGGAAATGGGCTCATAGTTGACGATACGTAGTGCTAGAATAGCTTATAAGCGATGCGTGTGTCACAGTCACAGACGTCGCTCACGTTCATTACTCTACGACCTGTTATCAAATACAAGCTTGATATAAAGGAGATGAAAACATGTGTATAAGCATTGGTTAATTTTACTGTGGCCAGCAATAGTCACTTGTAAAATAATGGAAAGTGATGATCACGATCCCTCCGTAATAATACGTATCCTCGGTCTTCAAACGTTTAGCAGTTGAACATCCTCTTTTACACTACTGGAGAACACCGATCTGCTGCTGTGTTATTAAAAAATGGTGGCAGGCCTGATTTCAACTGGGCCTAAAGTCGCAAGACTACTGGTAAACTTGTAAAAATGGCATCGCTAAAGAAGATAGCTGATTATTTTGGACATTAAACCAACCAAATTCAGATATTTTTTTTTTCACAAAAGGCAGAGTATGTTATGTTTTCTGTCATTACTATTTAATTTAGACATACTAACATTTTTAATCTCGATGGAATATTTGACAATATTGGTGGGATGGTCAAAACCAAAAAACAATGTCTGCTGACTTTTAGTTATCTGGATATTCGACCTTACATAACTATCGTCAGCTAACGTACCATATAACCTGATACTATCTCCAATACCTTCTAGATAAAATGTGTGCATATTTTCATGATTCCTTTACTTACAATAATCCTTGGACTTGCAGAACGAGTGAGCTGATCGTCTCAGTACTAGGCTCGGATAACACAATGTCTTTGCACAATACTGCCTCTAATATATCACTTTCTCCTGCAGTTGGTCCGCTTTCTCTACTTACATATATTGCAGCTACATGTCCTGTGATGGGCGTTTGGTGCTGTGGTGCTTATCTAACTTGACTCTGTGAATTTACGCTCTACGAGTGTCGAAACACAAAGTCAGCTCTAAAACTATCCCGGCTGATAAACAAATCTAAGCCATGGGGGAACAAGGTTTTATCATATTAAGTTGCCTTTCGTTTTCAGTTTTACACCATGAGACGTCTGATAACGCAGCAATTAAATTAATTACACCAACCGGTTTTACATGTTGGGTCTCTGGCAAATAAAACAAGATAAGCTTGCACTCCGCATTTTTGCATTCTGAACGAAGCAACAGAATGACTGTCCAGTAATCACACTCACCTTCACCAGATAATATGGTTGAAACGTGTCATGTGAACGAGAATAATACTAGCCGTATTGAAGGTACTGTAGCAATAACATAATTTTGTCCAAATACGATGACATTAATTTGTCAAATGAGAAGAGGCAGGTAACTCAATCTTGGAAAAAAAAAAACATTCAAGTTTTTCACTGGAAAAAGTGCTCATAGTTGTTATCATACATAATCAAGTAGAAGTATACGTTCGGCTGAAATTACAAGATCAAATTCAATGATTACTTTATTCTAGTGATGTACATTAATATTATTTGAAAAATCACTGTGGCGCGACATGGACGACCATACATAGTGAATGAAACACAAGGGTTAAATATCAACATCATATTCCTTGTACACAATTGCCCTCTTAATCATCATATTCTGGTAAAATACATTCATATTTATTAAAAAAACACATATACGCATATATATATTGTGAGTTGCTTATAGCCCATGCCGAGGACAGCGATAGTAGCGGTAGTATAGTGAACACTTGGCTTTGTGGTATGTACATTATATCACCATCTATCCACCCATTCATTCATTTTTATCTCCCTCTCTCCCCCTCTCTATCTCTCAATAATCTATTAGGAGAAGAAAGACATGCATTGACCTTGACAATGGGAGAATATCATATTACATTATCATGTGGATGAGGCACCAAATATTTCATTTGCCAACAGAGCGGGAAGCGGAGGGTTGTATAAATCTCAAAGAATATCGCCCCCGCTGTTAATAATACTTATGGTCCTTTTTTCCCTTTCCGTACCATATTACCCATGACCTCACAATAGCACCCGTAATAATATAATCATAATTTGCTTCAATCTCATTTTCAGTTCCTCTAAACTACTAAAGTCGATATAATTTGGTTATCAGAGTACGTTCGTTCCCCATTTTACTCTATGCTTCTAAATAGACCGATTTTTCTTTCTTTCTTTTGCTATTTGTTACTAGAAATTACTGTGAATTCCCTAATCTTGTATTTTAAAATAGCCCACCTGGAACTCTTGTCTTTTATATCCACCATTTCATCAAGGAAATCATTAAAGCTTTGGGTAAATAAATTGCAGTAATTATTATATTTCACTAATTCAGAGTTAAATATCTAATGAGATGGTCCATGACTTTGATTGGTAAAACTTAAAAGAAGCAAACCCGCAGAATGATCCACGCTATGGTCAAGGATAATCTCAGCCATCTAAGCAAAATGCTGTAACTCGTTTGAGAATAAAAAGAATTGTAAGCGGCTTGGTTTTACAAATGAGCGCCATCTTCTCCAGGGGAAGTGCTTTTTGCTATTATGTTACAGTCTCCATATATCTACCAACCTGAACTGATCAACAATACTGTTAAGCATAACTACTGAGTTCTTCCACGGTTGTTCATTGCTTCCCATTCTATCTAAATTATTTTCAATTGTTCCTGTTCTCTCATCAAATTATTATTTTAAAACCCATATCTTGGTAATGATCGACTAGAGTATTATTAAATGTCCTAAAAATTTGTGATTATCATTAGGTGCACATGTATTCAAAAGAAGACATGGGGAATTGTCAATTTCTGAAAAGAATAAGTGGTGTTCCCCCACCATCGTCTTGGTAAATTTTACTTGATTTAATTACTGTACTTTGGACAGTCACCATCACCCCTTTACCATGAGAAAGCAAACAATTCTCTTTAAATTGGGAGGACTAGTATCGTTCGACTGCAATAGTGCTATATGTTTCTGATAGAAAAGCGATGGCAAATGTCTTATCTGATAACTATTTTGCAACTTTGTTCCTCTCTTAAGCCCCTAATATTAAAAATGTCAAAACCGACGGTTGAGACATCATTTACTTAGATTTATACACAAAAAAATTGATAACTGTATTGGACTGAATTACAAACTTTGTACCTACACAAAGCTGAAAACACAACTGTGAACAAAGCATAACAATACAAACGACATAAGGGGCGAGATTAACCAAACTCTGAACCTTGAAATTTAAAACCAAACACCTTGTATAAAGTGAAAGGAGACCTCCTGAGGAAGACAGCATCCACTTTTTATACAAATACAATTTTGCGTCCTAAGCGCCACTGATTCGCGCGAGAGATAAAGCGTTTCATTTGTAAACTTGACTTGTGATTTTGATGTTCATCGCAAAATGTTTTTATCGGTCACCTGTTTCATGACGCACTGTTCATCCTGAATGACACATGTTACTAGAACTTCCCATGCAATATAGCTCTTTTTTCTGGGATGCTCTGCTTTGATTTTTTTTCGGAATGCGAGCAATTGTTTCTTTTCGTCTGGTTTTCGTTAATTGGGAAATTGTTTTCGTGCTGTTCCGTCTTGTAACATCATCTCTGATGAAGATACTCTTGCATTGAAACTGATTTTCTTTGAGGCTTTTCGGAGCAGTAAATAACACATTACGAGCAATTTTCGCGTCAACGAAAGCAACATTGATTGGTCTAGGTTTCCCTGATCTGACTGTTTGTGCTGGTACTCGGTATGGTCGTTATATTGCAACATCTTCGTCTATTGCGTTCACCTTCATGTGGCAATCAATAAATTTTCTAGTCAAGTCCGTACATGACTTCTCGTTGTGTTCGCTTTTTCAGAAATATCGAAAATTTGAAGTTAATTCACCTACATCTGTTCTCTAAATCTTCATTTTCATCTTTTGTTTGATGAAATTTGGATTCTAGAATATTACCTTGATTCTTACCTCCTCCATTTCAGTTTCCTTCGGCTTTCTTCGCAGGTCATTTTCATCTCGTCAATTTTTCCGTGAGCATACTCCAATGATTCTTCTAAATTTGTCACTTTCTGGTCAGTCTCAATTAGTTGTCTGACGATGGGGTCTATTCGAGCAATATCTTTCCTGATGGAGAGCAGAAGCTTCAGAGCCATCTCAAGTTTTGTATCACTTGACAGCTGCACGATGTTTTCAAAGTCCAAGTCGCCATCTTGCAGCAAATCAACTTGTTGGATAACATCAGGTCGGTCTTTCCATGCTGCTAATTACTCGTGCATCTTTCTTTCAGTTAATTATCTTTTACTAGCGGTACTTTTACTTGTTTTGGTCTGCCTTCGTGGCATAATTTGCACTCAGGACTGTTTTTTATGAGAATATCACGGATTTACAGCGGAGCCGCCTACCACGTTGTTACTCAAACAAACATATGTGCAGGATCGCTAAGGGATTATTTGACAAGTTTTGCTATTTAAAAACACCCAAGAAGCAGCAAGATCTCCATGAATTCTACTCCCAGGATAACTGCACTTTTTAAGGTTGTGCCATGGATAACATAAAAATAAACACTTAATCAAAACAGCGTAGCATAGGATTCTCTGCCATTAGCTAGTATGCTCGTTCATTCAAGTTTGTTTGATGTCGACAGTACAATACATTTTACAAGTTTTTCGAACCTATGTCGTCTCTTTTATAATTACGCATTGTTTTAAAAAATTAATGTGCACGCATATTAACACAACAGTGATACTTCAACATTTTTCCACCCGGGTAGTTAGGGGTTCTTGTTGTATTGCCATTAGGTTTGAGTCGCATTGTCTCTGTTACAAGGTAATACATCGCAATACACTGACAGTTTCAAGAAGTTTCAAATCCTTCTCGGATTTCATATAAAATAGCTCAACCATAACGATATATACTATATGAAAAATCGAAATAGAATGACTGTCTTCGAGGATCATTTCCGTGGCTAAGGTAGAAATAACGCACTTGGTATAGAGGGCACACAAAATTAGGGTTTTCGTGTCGAATTTTCTTGCTATAGACTAAAGTGGTAATGTTACATCCCTAAGGGAACACACTGTTTGAACAGAGAGTCATGACAGACTGGAGCCGGTTTGATTATTATATTTATAGATAGGTTAATCCACATTTCGAAATTTTAGGTTTTTATTCATATTTATTCTGTAGGTTTACAGGTTATTTTCTAATTATATATCACATATCGTCACTACTATACACAACATGTTTGCAATGGTGCCTTCTCTCTCAGTCGTTTTTGTTCATGCAGAAGTTCAGAGGTTGAAATAATGAAAAAGAAAGAACTATCTTTATTGCACCACAGCCTAATATTTATTTCATATTATATTATAGCTTTGTCAATACCAGTGAATTTTGGGACGTCATATCTCCACATTGCTACTGATAATATATTCCATTATTCAGCATTGCGGCCCCACAGCGAGCATAACAAAACTGTTTATTTTTTTTTTGAAACGAAAAAAGGACTGCGCATTTAAAAGGAGGGAAAATATCGGATAAACCATGTAATACACAAAACATAAATCTTGACAATGGTGCACAATATTGATAATAATGTCTTCCTGTACGATTTCTCAATTTTTGAGTCCTCCCGCATGCATTCGTTGCTGTTCTCTAGCTTGCGCTCAGCATGCAGTCCGCATCCGATACACCGCAGTGAGTACTACTACTACGTTGTTTACAACATGGTTCGTTTCGTTGCCGTATAGGTGAAACATAACTCACTACGCTTACAACTCCTAGACGATACTTGGTTTGACACATGGCATATTATGTTTATCAGTGGCCATGTCTACGATGCAAGCGTGAAAGACTACTCGAATCAGCCATTAACGGGCAAACAACGGCAGCTGTCGTCACCCTTGACCGGAAGTGTCTACGGAAATTACTATGAAGCCATTTAAAGTATCGGTCCAAGATAAGCTACTGCCAACAATTGTGACGACCGTAGACTCTCTGTTGATCGAACATCTCGGCCACCAAGTTCTGGTGCGCTGACTGTAATGGTAGACAACTTTCATTCATATTTTTGTCTCCTTGTCTATGGTTTCACCTTGCCGTGTTTACGACATCGCGACGGAGACCCTCCATTATGTTTGTTAACTGTACCTTTCAAGCATCCGTTTTTGTCGAGTTTTCTCGTTCGCCGAAAAATAGCTCCTCTCAAGAAGCCATCGAATATTAAATTTATAGACACAATTTCTAATGGAATTTAAACCTTTGACTAACATTGTTGAATTCTGTTGATATCGTTCGTAATGAATGCTGTACTACTAGCGACATAATAATGATCGTATTGATCAGCTGATACCATGCAGCTCGCTGATCATTCTGATGTCGATGCATGAACATTATGTTTTCTTTATGTATGTCATTTCAATGTGTCGGCTTTTTATATGGCGTGATATTGAAAGATGATGTTTCAAGTTCAGTAAAAACGGTAGGGATGCAGTTCCTTTCCATTTCCTCCGAAAATACAACATTTTTTAAAATTCCAAATTGAACCATAAATGTGCTGTCCACCTTTTTTGTGTTTTGAACGTGCGTGTTAAGTGCAGTGCAGTGTAGAGTGCGTTGAAATGTATACAGTATACAGAGGCAGGGCCGATCATGCCGGACGACTCTCACTGGTTTCAAACTCAATTAAAATACCCCCTCATATTCGTTTTCTACAACTACAAATTCACTGGCATTGCTAAAACTATAAAATAATAGCAAGGTACCCCCTCCTGGCCCGGAATGTACTCAAGCAAACTTTGAATTCAATAATGTACTAGGCTTCGTCTCGTACATTATGTCGTGCAAAGTTTGCTTTCGTCCATTAAGGGCTGCGAGGGGGTACATAATTGCTTAAATATTGTTTGATTTAGACTTATTAGTTCAAAGTACCTTCATTAAACTAAATAGTGCTATTTAACAACTGGTTACCAATGTCAATGAAAATGAGACCTACAGAATCTTTTAAGGTCAATTTGTATAAGAAGTGCTTTTTTATGATCTGTGATACAGTACAACAGAAGTTGGCCAGTCACGAACTTGTCTCCCGGGAGAACTCATGAATAAAAAAAGCACAGTAAGTGACAGTTGCCGTGTTTTACTTGCCATTTATGTCTGTTCGCCAGAAATTATACCTTATCGTACATACGGTGGGTTCGCAACTGCGGGACATGCCTAATTTCGATGACAACCTCCTATATACTTGAGTGCAAATAATTGCATTGCAAATATAAAAATATATCACGGAAGTAAAACCTAAACGTTTCCCGTTAAGATTACATTATCGCTTATCAACAAGCGGCAATAATTTAATGCTACCATTTCTGGTTAAAAGAGAGAGTTTATTTACAAAGGTGATGTTTATCTTCTTGGGGTCTGGCCACATGTGTGATATATCTTAATATACTACAGCTGTCGAAAACTGTAGTTGGATAAACATTTGGATGATTATAAGAGTAACGAGATAAATCTAACTCGAGTAAGTTTTACGGAAGCGAAAGAAGACGTACAGAGTCGTAACACACCCTCACTATTCTGATATAGTCACCCAATTTTACAATAGACAGAAGATCACTTGCTTGGTGAGTAAATTTAATTTGACAATCAAGAATCCAATAGTCAAGAATTGTGGTATTTTAAGAGTTGGGGTTGTCATTCACAGCAGACCATTATGAAGTGTAAAAACCGCATCTTTCAGAATATTTTCTTAACCTGCAAGTATCGATTTTATAATTAGGCCGAGAAAAAATGTACTGCTCCGATAACTCGACCTACCCTATTTTGTCCTGCCGACCCTACACGTTTTAAAGCTATTCTTACGTGAGTGAAAACGAACAAAAAGATGAACTCAGCAATTGCCTTTTAAAACGGATTTTATTACGAAAAATAAATGAACTAATCGCTAAGTCAGAGAATAGAATACAACTGTGAAAGTGTACAGTCTACTTTTATCAGCTGGGACGGCAAAGCTCCAGCTAGCCTCCCGAATGTACGCAAATGTGTGTCAACTTTGTCACCTTCTTTGAACAGAGGGAGTTAAGCAGTCCAATTCAGCTGTATGCGAGGGTTGCTATCGTGTAGAAAATGATGTACACCTACCTGGTCACTCCTAAAATGTAATGGTGTTGTAAATTTCATTATTGAATGCGAATGTTTCCATAGCTTCTTGTCTTTGATTTTCGCCACAAATAAAAAGATACATAACTGCACTGTCACAGAAATGCACATTTACTGTCGTACGATTTACAAATTAAGGTACTTAAGTAAGGGGCCTTCACCCAAGCAAAACAAACCATCTTTAGATCTCTAGGATTTTGTTTCATTGGGTGTTTATATTAGTACTTACACCCTGTTGCGTCAACGGAGTGTGTTTTTCATGAGTATACTAAAAGAATAATTAAACACTGAAACAAAAAAAAATTGAAAATTTTCTGCACACAGAATTTTTTTCAGAAATTGAAAAGTCAGGAAACGCTCTGAGTTTGAAGCAAAAGCAAGTCCGGTGTCATTTCAATGACAGTATCCATAGCAAAGGTCAATTCAGTTCACTCAACACAAAAGTTATATTGTCTTCTGAAATGCGGAGCCTCCCTTTTAAAGACCTTGACGCTATGGCGTTCATCGTGTAAGTGAAGACCAAACAGGCAACACGCGGACACACGCTCCAAAAATGCCACTTTTAGTTATTTTTTCGGCAGCAAAAACGCGGACAGACTGCCAAAGCGAAGCGAAGCTGCTGCCGATCGAACTCTGTGGTTATAGTCAATTCTAACGCGACTGGATGACGATTTCTTTAGGAAATTCGAGAGTAATATCCCCATGAGCTGGTGACCACCTGCAACTCATCATATGGTCTGCATGACTTATTTAAACTGAAGTGGACCAGTAGAGTTTAAGAAAGCCATCAGCCTCGGCAGTCGGGTTTGCCACAGTTTTAAATCACTATTATGATTCCCCCCGATAAACAACATTGAGGCGACTTTGCATGTCAGTTCACTCTCTGATAGAGAATAAATATGTGTGCTTGTGGATGATCAGGTTATTTCGAGATACAGCACGCCACTGAAGCAAATTTTGCTTTGATTGTGTTTAAAATTCTCTTGGGAACTGTTCCACCACTCTCATTCATGGTTGCAAACAAACACATGCAATATCACATTGCAAAGTTTGGTACCAGAACATGAAATGGACTTTACATATATTCCAACATGTGGAATCTAAAATGTTTTGCTCTCCCTGTGTCTAATCCTTGCAAAAAGTTGTTACATTGTTTGTGGGATAAATTATAGACTACGCAGGTTTACTTAAAGGTCTAAAATAAGTCGAAGCAAGCCAAGATCGTCAAATTAATGTAAAATTTAGGAAGTGACTTCCATTATCCATGATCAAATTTTTGTTGTCAAGTAGAATTTAATATAGTGATATTATACAATTTTTTGGTCGATGCACGACCCGTTCCTGCTACGTACGCAGTAATCATCACCCTTTTGGTGGTTAACTTACTGGAAACTTCTGTAAAGTAATTCGGAGCAGCGAAGAGAGGGCATAACGTCTGACTGGGAAATATCTGAGAGGGTATTCTGGCACATCGTAAAATCCAACGATTATCCCTGTGACTCCAAGGTAAGTTTGCTTCTAAATCATCGGTTAAAATGATCCTTATCTCTACTTTCTTGGTGCACCATCACCTTACCTCAGACGTCGAATCTAGATCGACTTCATTTTCAAGGACACTGAAATCTCTGTTGCCGGAAGAATGTGTGATACATGATGAGCACAATTATACTTACTACCTTTTACACGCTTCCTTTAAACGTCTATGTTAGTTACGCAAAATGTCATATCTCTCAAGCTTCAGTATATATAAAAAAAACTCAATGTGATAGGAACTTTATATAAACGAATTATAAATGAATCCGAGACGTGGAGCTAGATGTAATGGTTAAGGTCATGCCAAAAGCTAACAATTTACATAATGCCAGCTGTACCACTGACGAATTCAAGGAAAGTAAATCGGTTTATAAGCGACGAAAATAACGCCCCAATGGTATTTTTGCTGAATGTCATGCTCATGTTAATCACTATGATTTTCACCGGCCTTGAAACTCCATGTACTACCGAAGTATACTAAAGTCATCTTTTATAATAGTCTGCGTTTTGATTCAAGCAGACAGTTATCGTTTTAAAAAAATACGTCAAATTAAAGTTCAAACCAAACAAGCATCCGTGATTGTACAGAACTCACGGGTGCGCAATATTTACACCCGAACTATATTCTATTCAAACCAATAATGAGTAAATGGTCTTGCAATTGTGCCAGTTATGCCTTTAGTCCATCTAGCGGATTCATATATACAGAAAGGTTTGTCTGAGGTTCGGAATAACACATTAACATCTTTCAAAACTAAACAAATATAAAAAATTTGATTGCAAGTTCAAAATCGTTTACAAAGAAGAAGTTCCCATTTCAACCTTCGCTTTCATTTCGTTGACAAACTAGAGCTAAGCATGAAACATTTTTTTCATTTATATTTAATATCAGACTGGTTTTATCTTCGTGTATATAAAGAAGGGAAATTAGGGGAAATAAGCTATCGGCTATATGGTTTTTGTAAAATCATGTTTGCATTCCTTTGTAGTCTTAATATACAGAGATAACGATGTATTTCCTTAGGTGATGAATTCACGGGTAGAATTCCATCATGTCAAAGGTAATGAACGTTTTGTTTGCTTTCTGTTTTATGCTTTGGAACCAGTTTTTGAACCGCTCCCAGGAAACTGCCTCACCTCTTCAATTAGAAGAAGACATCATAATGCACTCCAGAATTTCCCTACTGTTCAACGACGGTTCGTATGGACCAAGAAAAACTCAGAAGACATGTTCGACGTGACCTTGGGAAGTTTGACGGGTAGAGGTATATGAACTCATCGGATCCTTCATCCCCCCCCCTCCCTAAGCAAGAAACTCGACAACTGCAAGTTTCTAGATTACCAATGTGTGTGCGTCCGTGTCTGTATATATATATATATATATATATGAGTTGCACGGTGGGCCCCTCAAGCCTACGGACTGTTTGTGTTATCCAAACACAGCATTCTTCCAGACGACCCTTCCTGGGGATTTTGTTTACCACCCACTGGTAGCAGTAATCAAGTCTATGATAATCTGATATTGACACGAACAACTCCTAGGCTCTCTTTGGCTTTCCACTCAGGACACACAATTGGAACACAAAAAGTCTATCTGTTATTCATTAACTGGCTTAGCTCTGTATACACAGTCATGTAAAAAGACCAACCTCGCTGTCTTGGAATTTTTCCTGGTAGTAAAACTGATGATATTTCCTGAGTACTTCCACACCAAAGTACCATCTTCAAGCAGAGAAAATAAGTAAAGGCAATGCATAGTGGGTGAAGACGCTATCAATGGAATTCTACACATGTGTGATCACAGTTAACTAGACCTAGTGACATGACTTACAATTGTTACCAGGGTTAACTATATATATATGAGAGAGAGAGAGAGAGAGAGAGAGAGAGAGAGAGAGAAGAGAGAGAGAGAGAGAGAGAGAGAGAGAGAGAGAGAGAGAGATCAGACAGTCAGAAGATAAAAACACTATAATGCACCTTATTAAGTGAAGGAAAGTGGGAATTTGAAGTTGCGAAATTTATAGTTAACTTTATGTGGTTATTAGTGTTTGTAAGCATTGGAGTCGAAATCGATGGTGTTATTTTGTCATAGAACAAGACAGTAAACTGTATGATAAATAAATGAACAGATTACTTCCAGGAGAATTATTAACACGTCGCTACAATGATATTGGATATATCATACACGAGAAAGTTAACTTGAATTGTTTCGGTGATATTTAGAGGTTATTACCCAATATCACCTGTTCCTTGTGTCGTATCGGCATTCGTGTCATTTGTACTGCTTCAGATACTCGACTTCGTCTTGTGTCTGACGCAGCACAAATGACACGAACGCTGAAACCACACATTGAAGAATAGGCGATGTTGGGTATTATATGAAATCAGTATATTGATGGTGCAAATACTGTGATTTGATTGGTCGAACCATGGTATATTGGCAATATACCACGGCTGGCATACGCGTGAGCTCTCAGCTTGAGCAATAATCCTTTTATGACGTTCCACGCCAGAATTTCAATATACTGTTATGATATGATAGCAATAAATCACACCCAGCGACGGTATACCACTCGATTTTGACCAGTTCAACTTATAAATGCATATATGTCGTGAACTGGTCAAAATCTCGTTGTATACCATCGCTGGGTGTGCTTTACTGCTTAAATGGCCGATTTATCAAGTAAGCATGCCAGGAATTGTCCAAAAGCTAGGAAAACCTTAGATTTTGAGGCTTTACTTTTATTCTGCCTTGCGCATAGACATGAAAATACAATGAAATGTGGCGTCATTCACAAAGAATATGAGGTTTTTGCCACGCTCGATAACTTCTTTTTATCTAAGAAAAGATACCGATTCTTAAAGGTAGTGGCATGAGAAGAATCGTCAGGGTAATGAAAACTCAAAATAATATGATCATATTATGTATCAAATTCTCTGATCGAGATTAAATTGATTTATTACATAGAGGATAACGACATTGTTCCTGTTGTATTGCAGACAACAATGCAGCAATCAACAGTTAGCGGTAGTACGATTATGAAGAGCATGATCAATGAGAAAGCAGTTTCCTGTCACAAAATTGCATCTCGGCCTCAATTTTGACGTACAATATAAATTTAAAGAATATACTCGGCTGTGCGTGGTAATTTTGTCTAAAATATTCAGTTGATCTGTAAAGAAAATGTGTACAAAACTTCTAGTGATAAACTGCGCAGAGTTAGAACAGTGCTATGAGCAATCACGTATACTTGATCAGTTTTATAAAACATAAATATATAGAGAGTTGCCAATCATATTCGACTGCTAATATGGGAAGACAATTTGACCTTGTTTTCCCACGTAAGCTTATGTCTTGAATGAAATGAAAAGTCTGAAAAAGTAAATGTGACTGATGTATCTATATCAATTTGAACGTCATACTGACATATGGATTTTTTTGCCCAGAAGCGATCCATTTCTGGTTACAAGTAAAGATACATGTAGAAATAACTTTCAGCTACACGTATTTGAAAGTAAAACTACACTTAGGGGTAACCTTGTTGTCTTAACTGGGCAATATTGGTTGAAAAAAAGTGTGTTGGATGTTTCTGGAGAAAGTTAAAATGCTTGTTCTAGGCCCATTTCATTTAATCACTGTTTTGAGCAAATAGCGCTCCAAACAAATATTTGAATACGGCCCACTTTTTATCAATATTAATGTCTACAAAAGTACTAACATGAAGTAGATATAATATAATAGCAATAATCCCCGCTGAGGACGGGTATACCACTCGATATAGCACAATTCATCCATTTATGCACTCGCCTCCGAATCGTGTATATATGTCGTGAATTGTGCTATACAGAGTGGTATAAGCTTACCCGTCCTCAATGGGGGGTTATTGCTTAATTAATACGGTGACGTGTCGCACTCATTTCATTTAAATACTCCTGCAATGCATCTTAAGTCTGTTGTTATTAAAGACTCTTGGAATGATGACAGACCTTCTTTTTGCAATGTCCAAAACGGCGTGAGTCGTGACAAGATAATCCATCACAAGTAATGATAGTGTAGGAGAGATAGTGTCAGTTATCTTCATGAATTTTACACATTTGTTTTAATCGGAGTTCCTAATTAAATAAATCCTGCATACATTCATTTTGAAATTATATCCAAAATTGTTGAATCAAGTGCATTTTATTTATGACTTGTACAGCTAATGTTGCAAAATGTTAACAGTATAATTTCGTATTCGGACGTTGAACCTTGAAAATTACATTTCCCATAACGAAAACTGTGTTTGAGTGGTGTTTATTCTAAATTACCCTGTAATAGATAGTTGTGTGTACTTGTTACCTACCATGGTGATTTTCACTCACAAACCTAAGAAACAAAAATAGTATTCTGATATCTTATCAAAATATTATTTGTTTGGTATTCATCAAATGTATTTTTGTGTACTTTAAGATTGGTAAACAAATAGAATTGATAAACATTTTACATATTGAAGATCGCTGTCTATAATAAATTGAGTCCATAGATCAATGTATGGCCCACTAGTGTAAAATGGAATAGTTGGTACAGGGCTTTAACAATGCATGTTTGAGGGCAAGTTATTTCAGGGGTGTTTTATACATAGCTTGTACATGGCTCTGCACATAACTGTACACTACCACTGATAATTGAGAACACATGAGGTACATGGCTGTATTTAAAGGACAGGTGACAAAAGCGACAAACACACATTTCTGTTTCAGTAATAAAATGCACATCCATGTAACAGAAACAAATTTTGCACAGTCAGTGTACACTAAAGTAATTTTGGCCTATGCTATAGGAGTAAAAAATTATTAAAGATCCATGTCGAAGTGAACAAGACTGTATTTTGAACCTGTTTTTAATATTCAAATCTAGAAGTAAGTGTACTGGTATGATGGTTTTCAAAATTTCTTGGGGATCAACTGGATCGATATGATTTATTTTATTTCTTGTCGCAAGATGAATGGCTATCTTCGCAATTATCTCGAATTTGACGGGCCAATCAATTATACAGCATTCAATTTACCAGTAAGCAGTACAAAAATAATCTCTCAGCACTGGGTTATGCCGAGCAAGTTGACACTAGATCATGAGGGAGGTAGCGGCGTGGGCCACAGCGGAGTGGTACACAGTAGATAAGGAAGACAGTTTTGATAGGCGAATCGTGTTTGATCTCAGCTTTCCCTCCATTTTTTTATTTTTCTGTCAATTACGGTATAACAAAAAGGGAATATTATTGAGAACGAGTACAACTCAAGTACCCCATTGTTGATGACCTTGCCGATCTTGTAACTCCGAAGCGTAAAGGCTGCCCTTTGTTTAAACGTGACCTGAGCAGAGCCTATAGACAAATTCCTGTAGATCCAAAAATCTACAATCCCTTAGGTTATAAATGGAAAGATCTCTTGTTTTTCGACTTGATATACCATTTGGATTACGTACAGCTGCTCTATAAGGTACAAATGCGTAAATTACCTCTTTTTTGGGGGGGGGGGTGGGGTGGAATGACCACTGAAAAGGCTATGGATGCTTGTTTGACATTCGAGACTGTGTTATCATCATTGGGGCTACAAAAAAGTTACCCCAAAGAGCAATCAAACCAACAACTGAAGATGCCACCGTGTTGGCGGCTATTTAGTCGTTTTTTGTCCTTTTTCCGGAAGTCAAACGTGGTAGGCAAAACTACCTCTGCGTTAGACCCTCAAAAACATTTGTGGAGGTGTAAGATAGTGTGCACAGATTCCGGCTTACTGTTAGGCGCAACGTGGTCCAAAACAATCCATTTTGGACACAAGAAAAATAGTTAATCACCCCTTGCAAAGATTCCCAACTCTTCACTCTGCCCTTTACAAGCGTAGAGCACATGTGTTCTCTGATCTCTGCTTCCCCATGTAGCCAAGCATTCATTTTTCCAGTTTACGGGGGTATGTCATGCTTGACTCATACAGGATTAGTTTTTGTTCTCAAAGAGCTCCTCCGAAAAGCAGGTTATAAACCTAGTCTAGTTTGTAATCTGGCCACAGTTGCGCCGTGTCGGAGCATCGTTTGCTTTCAGCTGCAATGTACCAGGAGAATTAAAGCTCCAGGGAGATTGGCAGTATAGTGCTTATCTCAGGTACTTAATATTCCTTTTCACACACGCTACCAAGTCACTTGGGCAATAAGCACACACATTCAGTCAATATTCCAGGCTTAATATGTTTATCGGTTGGTTGGGCCTGCTAGAGCCTCTCTTTGCACTTATCTTTATTAAAACATTACAGCCTCTTGCCTGCTAACTGCCAAACTCATGTCCTTGTCAGTTATTTCACCTCATAATTTAGGCAACATTGCGAAAGGCCACATTACTGTAGTAATGTTGTATAATTATCTACACTGACAGCGTGGGAAACAGTGCCCTCTACTGGTCATGTTTATTTGTGCCAATGTTACATTTGAGGCCTGAAGTCTTGGGCAGCTGTCTCTTATTATTAGTTCAACGACTAGGTTAGATCTGTGCATCTATTTGTTTTAAACATACAAGGTCACGTTTCTTTTAAAAAACATTTACGAGACTTATCTACTTTGTACGTTATCTTTTCTACAGTGTTTATCTTTTTGCTTTAAGGGCCTTCAAGAGCCTCTCTTTCCAGTTACCTTCACTAAAACATTACAGACTCTTGCCTACACTGTAAAGTTAAGTGTTCAAGGATAGAACACCAATTAAACGCCTTTTTGTAACACTTTTTGAACGCGTCTAGGCATTCAGAAATTGAACACTACCTGTTCAACCAACGTTCAATTTTTGAACACACGTGTGCAGATTATGAACACTATGTGTTTATATTGAACACCATGGTGTTCCATATCTGAACACACGTTGCACATGAAATGTGTTCAAAAAATAGAGCGCATTTACCACTGTATGAAATCGGGCGTTTACGATTTTATAAGCTAACGTAAACGCGCCTTATCCACTTCCTGTCCCGTCGATTAAGCCAGCTTATATTTCCTAGGGTTGTGACGGCAGAAACTTACACATCCTAAATCTCACACTTAAGCTGTTACAGGCCGTGTACGTCGAATCTACAAATACGCCCAAATGTACGTTTCAGCAGGGTGATTCGTTGCAATTTTCAACTATAGTGCTAACATAGTGATCTACGTTGTCTTTAACATGCACTTTTGTGGTTTACGGAGCTAAAACTGGATAGAAAATATGGTTTTGAGCAGGGTTACTCAACTATGTCGAAGTTGCTAGCGAGTGGCGTCAGTGGACAGGCGGGGCAATTGTCACCACTGTCCGTTGTGATTACATAAGCAACGCGCTCGGGTAACACACGGGAAGTATGAATCGCTTCGGTTACGTGCCTTACTAATACTATGACCACACTCTTTTAGTTCTGGTATATAAAGGAACATTAATAGTGGAGCAGCCTCGGTCAATTTTAGCACAGAATGTCTCCCAGTAAATATGTAGTTTCCCAGTAACTAAAGGCTGACGGTAGCCAGCTTCACTTGGACACCCGGACCATTTCGACAGGAGTTATTCGACGTCTAGTTTTGCCGCGGCCACATTGATTCCCCTTTTTAGTCACTTCCAACAAGGGAAATTCTCATTTCACTCCTTTTCTTCATGTTAACGCACGTTTTAAGGCGAAGCTAATTCTAGGTACTACATGTAGTACGTTCAAGAACGTGTTAACTCTCACTCCGAGGCACGGTAGCATGGCTTTCATTAGTGTCTACTAGCTCACATTATCGCCTAGCGCCTTCTTTACCTCATAATTACACGTGCTTAACTTTGGATCATTTCAACCCACTCTGATTTGATTTGTAATTAGCCATGGATTGACTGCTCACACAAACTCAGAATGATCAGGATCGAAGTGGCAATAATTCTGGCTGGACGTTGATCAGTAATTGGACGATGTCGTTACCTACTGTGGTCCTTAGGTGCGCGCGAGCTACTTTTGATTTGAGCCTAAAATAAGTTTCCCGAAACTTACATTCAAAAACGCTGGCTGGTCAATAGGGACGCACAAAAAAACTATAAAATTAAGAAAGTTCACTAGTAATTTTGAAATGCGAAAAAAAGTTTAGTGTAAGTTAGGGTCGTGTTATAGAAAAAAAGGCATATTACGCAAACTTTCGAAAACAATTGTTCCTGTTTTTGAAGGTCAGTGAACCGCTAAATACCGTGGTTTCAGTAAGTTGCGACGGAACGATGTTCCGATGTTTTACAGGACGAACAGGATAAAAAGTTGTGAGTGACAGTAAGCCGGTACGACTGACGTTTCGAACGATCAAGGGACCGTGTTTCCATGAGTGAAGTGAATTATCCCCCTGAAAATCTCCTCGAATGAATAGAATAGCTGCCAAGAATACATATACTATAGGAAATGTCGCTAATTTATACATCAATTTATCAATTTGACAATCATATGTACAACGACAGTCCCTAAACACATAACTACATGAACAACGCAAAGCGTTTCATCGCAAACACCGATCACGCCTGTTCTGAATGTGAAATACAATAGAGCATGGAGGTGTATCTGGTACTTATGTGTAAATGTAGTTCTAACCTCTTGACACCTCATGTTTCGCGATGGAATCTGCGATTGCATGATATGAATTTTCTTGCCACTGTGAGCAAACCAGCACTATAATGTTTATATCGCTGGGAACTATGATATACTTACAAAATACCGCAACCTCAAAGACAGATGCAATAAGCAATTATCATAAAACACATGATGGACTTTCGTCAATTTATAATGGCGCTTCAGTGAAAACTGGGAAATTCCTGAAAAAGTCCACTGACTGGAAACGCCATGATACTGGCCACGGTCCCTCCTGGCACGTATTTTAACATTTATTTCCGGGTTAAATTTCTAGATGTTTCGGCATAAAGTCGTAAATTCCGACCGCAAGCCGTTTCGTGTCGGCCTCTAGCATGTTCTATCTTACAGGGAACATGGTAAAACACAGTAATATCTTCACATCATTTTCAATTCTGTGACACAAGTTTATCGATAGCACTAGCCGCTGATAAATCAAAAGCTTGAAGGCGGATCCGTTGGAGAAAAAACAAAATGCACGTAAAAGTAAAGGTAAGAAGGCAAAGGTCAATCAAGCTTACGAATACAACTAGTCAGTCAATGACTGATAAGTTTGCCCCCCCCAAAAAAAACAACAACAACAAGAAAAACAAAACAAAACAAAACAAATCGAAACAGGGATGCTGAAACGACTTAGGTCACGATGCCGATGTGACTTGCGGCCGGAAATTGAGATCGTAATGACATGGGTTGAAACGACTGGCTGGAGGCCACCGGTAGCCAGCGCTACGCAAACCCTTTTATTCCACAAGCTATCAGTCTTTTTAACGCAAATTTTTATCGTGGTAATTACAGTTGTCAAAGTGTAGGTCAGGCCCAGATCATTCAGCTATATCATGGCTGTGAGGTAATTGGCCTAATGGCTTCCTCAAATATCCGAGAGAATTTCTGAAAATCGCCGTTTGTGAAACTTTCCTTTGACATCTAAACCATGCGATCAGAATTCGTCCGACCTTCGCGACGTCAGAACTACGAGTGAAAGACAAATGATAGAAACATAACTTTTTTCCAAAATGCAGAAAAGCCACTGACATGAACAATTATGCAACAAATCACCGTCCCTCCGTGGGTGGAGGGACGGTGAACAAATGTAGATCGTGTGAAACGGGTACGCTTTTCCCGCAGAGGAAGTCCTTCAAACGGTGTTTTCTTTGTACAAAACGTGTCAATTACCATTGCGCCAGTAAACTCTCTAAACAATCATGAAAAAAATATTTCAGCCGACAAACATTCACTGCATGAAAAGCCAATAATACTTACTGTATTTGCATGAATTATTGCCTGTATTTTAGCTGAAGAGTGCATATACAGGTGAATACAGTTATTAATCCATTGCTTGTATTCAGCAAGCCTGTATTCACGTGGATTCATGTGAATTCACGTGTATTATTCAATAATACAGTCAACTCATTAATGTGAATTTATCTGTATTATTGCGTTTTCATGCAGTGATTGTAGCCAAGACAGTTCAATTTAGTACAAAAATGAGATAAAGTTCACAGGTCCGCATTTGATAGCCAATATATTCCCGGAGAAATAAACCCATTTGAGAGGTTGTCGGACAAGTGTGTCGAGGTATCGAGAGAACGTACCGGCTATCAAATACTACGCAAAATAGTAAAGAATGACAGTGGAATGAGCTACAAAATCACTATAAGTTTTAAGTTGCAGGTAGAATAAGTCAAGCAAGCTTGTCGAAGAGAATGTTGCATCGGACATTAGAGGTATCGAAGATAACATCTGACAAGTGTGTCACGGGTGTCGATCGACTAGATGGCTTTCAATTCTACTGGTGGACTCAGAAGGAAAAAAATCAAAGAAAAATTAGTCCGAGAGAAGCATTAACGAAATCAAGAAAATCAGTGTATGTCTCATTGTACTTGTCCGTGCACAGTCCCTCCACCAAGGGACCGTGGTCCGCGTAAGCTCATTTTTAACCACAGGCTTTGTTTCTGTATATGGTTTTACTGTTGGACAAAAACACCGTAATGCTACGCTAAAATTATAGAATTGATTTCCTTCCCAGAGAACTTTTTCATATTATGATACGCAGATCGATGGGGAAATAGTTTAATGTTAGGTATTCTTAGAAGTCGGCTGTCCTTTGTTTGATATTATGATTAGCAACTGCACCCTTCGTTCATTTGCATCTAAATGAAGCCGTCTTGGCTTTGGATTTGCACATATGCATGTGAAATGAGATTTCAACCTGTCGTTTTCACGGGTTGAAGCGATGTTGTAATCACCGTCCCTCCACCACCTAGGTGGAGGGACGGTGTTGTAATTAATGGTTCATTGTGTATGCACAAGGGGCAGATGAAAGTCCCCGGGGTGGGAGGTTTTTTGTGCAACGGTTTACCTTATTTGATTTTATTAATTTTGACTGTGATATTTCAAATAAAGCTTTCGAATCCAAACTGTCTGACTGTGTTTCCAACGTCCTTATCTCCTCTTCAACCAGTGCACATACCACTCTAATTGCTGCGCAAACATTGCCAACTTGTATCAGCGTATCAGCGGATTGGCTTATTAATTACGTCAACACCACATTCGTCCCACATGTGTAGGGCGGCTGTGGTGTTGACTCAATCACTTAATCCGCTGATACCGACAACGGATTAGCAAGTTGGCAATGTTTTCGGAGCAATTACAATGGTGTATACACACGTTGGAGAGGAGATAAGGACTTGTCGGGTAATATATAAAACAGTCAGACGGTGTGGAGTCGAAATCTTTATTTGAAATACCACAGTCAAAATTAATAAAAGTAATTTTATTAATTTTGACTGTGGTAAAATTAATAAAAGTAATTTTATTATTTTGACTGTGGTATTTCAAATAAAGATTTCGATGATCAAGAAAGCAGTCAGATGGTTTGGAGTTGAACTTTATTTGAAATATCACAGTCAAAATTAATAAAATAAAATAAGGTAAACCGTTGCACAAATAAACCCCCCTCCCTACCCCAGGGGACTGATTTCTTTCGCCTATGGTGTATGGTGCGAGTACTATCAGTGTCAAAGAGGTGAAACGATAATGGTGGTGACATTTCGGGCTTTCTCCAAAACAGTCGGTTTTCACTGAAAAAACAGCCTTTAATTTTAGGAGCGGTGAAGATCGCCCAGGTCCCCTGCTTCAAGCCATCGTTCACTGAGCACTGTTGATCGCCACGATTTAGCTCCGCACCGAAAACTGACGCATCAGCAATACAGTATTTGCATCAAAGCACGTGTTTGCATGACTTTGCGGTCCCATGGCACGCGCCGATAGCATTTTTGTCAAAGGATCAACAAAACATAGCTAAACTTCTGTAAGGCGAAACTAGATTCTAACGCCTCCCCTTGATGATAAACATATAAATGAACAATATCTGATTGGTAAGACAAGAGACGTTACATGACCGCAAAATCTTCTCAACAGTCAAAGACTAATTCTCAGAAGCAGTTGTCACTAGTCTCTAACGGTCCCATCCTACGGGTGAGAAGTTACGCAATTTGTGTGATTTGTTAATTTCATTGCCACTCCATTTTGTGGGGTGACGGCGGTTATTCGGGTAAAATTCCATAGCCTGGGATCCTCCAGGCGAGAAGAAACTGACCAGACCCATAGTGACAGTTGAAAGAACGCTAAATTTTCAGGTACAGGTAGTCAACGGAGCTGTTCATCGAAAGGGGCAGGGGAATCGTTTTATTTTTTTAATGGCAGTGGATATTTAAGGGCAGTGAAACAATATTTTAACTGGATGTGTGGCAGATTTTGTTTGTTTGCTGGGTGGGTAAAATCACATGATTGGCGTTTGGAACGGGTTATTAACGACTGGCGAGACGAAAATGCTCGTAAACTTGTACAGAACAAGAACATTTACGATATACAGCGGAAACGCAGTCAGATGTGTCCCTCGGTAGCTACATGTAAAGAGTACACCAACAACCGCACACTATCCAAAATACAGTCAAAATGTAATAAAGTTGAGGAGAGCTGATGTACATCGACTTTCATCTGTTTATATTACCAATAAAATCAATTATGAAGTATGAAGCTTTTTATATTTTGTTCTTCCCCCGAAGTGTATAGAAAATATACCGTATGGCGACATGTCTGAACTTTTCGTATTGTTTTCCCAGGCATAGCATTCCAATTGCAAAGAGTTAGCGAGTATATAGAGATGGAGCGTTTTACAAGATGGTCTATACCAGACTGCCTGATTAAGTAAAAAAATCCTGCATGAGAGATTTAGAATTGACGGACGTCCGAATTCTACTTGTCCAGTTTATTATGAATCATTGTACGACGTAAGCGATCAAGACTTCCAAAGAATTCTATAGACAGGCACGTTTTATAACAACTTTATAATCCGCGGACAACTAAGATCATAATATTTAGCAAAATGCTCTCGTTTCGATTTGTTAGGGTTGCCATCGCAAATGTCGCTCATTTATATGACAAATATGTGCAGTCAGCAGACGACACTCTCTTGTGAGTTCAACTTTGTTAAAATTGATGTGACTTGCGACGAAAATTGATTAATTGACACATAACTATAGGAGAGCTGCATTACATTTGTACCGGTGTGTTTTCGAATATTGCCAATACACTCTCATTAACATTCACCAGGGACATCAACGACATCAAAATCGGCTCGGGGGTGAGTCAAGGTTGTTTAGCGACATTGCTTAGCAACGCAGAAACTTATTCTTGGAAACAGGACGGGAGCATAAGTCAGGGCCGGATTGAGCACAGTACCTATGGAAACCGGTGGTTATTTCTTACAAAATATGTGATTCGACTGCGTACTTCTTCTTTTGGCCTTGGACTTTCGCCGCCTTGCCCCAAACGTCAATCAGCAAACAAATCATAAGATAGTTCAGTCACATTAATCTGTACATTTTGATGCATAAATCTTTTGTGATTTATTGTTATTCTGACTACCTAACTCATACACCGGTACCTCCAAGCTCCATCAAATCCCACATCAAGTTGTGGTGAACACCGAGCTCAGTTCCGCATGTGAAATCGCGACCGTGACCCGATGATGATGAATTGCATAAAAAAGTGCTTATATTTCGCTTTTCCCGTCATAGGGGGGGGGGGGGTGCCTACAGGTTGATAGTTATTATACCAGGCTGATTCCAAAGCTTATTTAGAAATTGAAACAGATACGATATCCAACTAAAAACGTGTTTTATACAACTGATTCGTTATCTTTTCGCCTAGACCTTGTTGTGACATCCTTACTTCTGGAGCAACCTGGTTGAGCGCGACCGAACTACAATATTTCTTCAATGTCTCAAAACATATTGCACCACGTTGGCGCATTGGACACGTCCTTGTATTTTCGTCAGAAACTAAATACAGTAGGTTTGGATATGACATCGGTTACAAATGATGGAATATTAAAGATTAAAATACTTTTATCGATCGACAAAAAAAAAGAAAGAAAGAGAGGGTATGTTGAATCAAAGTCGGGAGACACGATACTTTCCACGAATTAATCAACAGTGAGCAACGACCATGAATATTTTATTCAACTTTTAAAATTTAGTTATCGACTTTCTTTGACACCCCCGTTTTTTTGGTTAGGAAATACTGTCTTCAGTCGTTTTGGTACCTCTTAGTATGACTGACACACGATTGCAGGCCTTACCCAAAGTTTTAATTAGGCCTAATTGCTGCTAGTTTTTACTATTTTGAAAAAGACCTCGCCAAATATCCGGTTCAGCCAGGTGCAGCCAACGAACAATTCACTTTTAAAGGGGTCCTTACTAATGATAAGGTATATAGTGTGAACTGACTAATTTTCAGTCGAGAGGGTAATTAATTCATAATTTGCCCTCCCACTAAAACTTTTTCGACCTACCCTGCCGCACTCAACCCACTCCCCACTTATTTTTGCCCGTTTCCCCTCCCTACTGTGAATTTTGAAGCTGCCCTGTGGCGAAAAAACTTGCCAATTTCCCCTGCCCTGGAAAAAAATTCCCTCAAAATGTTGTCATTCCTTTTCCCCTGCAGACATGAAAAGTTATAAGTACTAGCCCTGTGTCCCAATCCCCAGAAACACCATGACTCAACTTCCCCTGTCCCCGTTTTAAAAGTAGCTTTCTCTCTCCTCGTTTTTCGCCAAGCTCTGTCCCCAGGACAATCAACCGATATCTGCCCTGCCCTACAAAACAAACACTAAAATTTGCTCCCCTGCCACTTAAAAACATGTTCCCTGCCTGAGCAAAATTAAAATTTCCTCTGCCCTCAAAAATCGCCTCGGAACAGCTTTTTTCGATGTTCCTGTTCTGTGCACGGGTTTGGCACGTCTGTGTGCGTAACACAGAATATTCATGAGGATAATATTGCGTAAATACAATACAAGCCGCAGTCTGATAGCACGGCAAAACTTGACCCTCTAGCCTGCTGCCCTTGAGTTTGTACATTTATCTGGTGTAAGACAAAGATGGGGCTAAGTTAGCAATATTATTGTCTAACGAGAGCGAAAAAATAACATTTTCTTCAAGATTGAGTAAAAGATGATAGTTATCATCAAATTCTTCGCAGTTCGTTTCGTGAATATTTGAAAACCTAAGGAGCCGTAAGCCATATTGGTCAAAGGTCAATCAGAAGACCCAGTGTGGTGTTGGCGTGGCGTCGCGTACACGTACCGCCAACAATGATCAAAATCTCCAGTCGTTCATCTTTTAGCGTTTACTGACATGTCCCGCCCGTGTTTAGGAATGTCTACAGTCTACCTTGAAATCCTGGACCATCTCGACGACTACGCTGTACGTTTTAATCTAGTACAACTGGAGAGTCCAATCGTGTCGATGTCATGAACTTAGTTACGTTTAGAGCTACTACCAGAAGCTCAACGGTTCGACAAGCAGCAAGTTTATTCTCCGTTCAATCGGGACGAAACTCGACAACCCATTTTAGCAATTTGGACGGAAGAGGGCAACTCTTTTCGCACAAGCGAAAGGTCGACCCCTCGATCGCTGCTGAGTCCTGCATCAGCTGGACGGAGGTCGTGTACAGTATACCAGGTACAGGTATGTATAGTTAACTTGTCCTCTTTGTCTTATTTATTCTTAACCAGCCATATGTAACCAGCCCAAGTGTCTTTTCGTACATACGTCTACTCCTTCTCGTATAAACGTGTTCAGCAATGTCTTTATTATCTTGCAAAAATGTCTAACGTTTGTGTTGTTTAAATCATCGATATTGCTGATAAAATTTCAATAAACAATGAACATCTAATTCCCAGGCAACTTCATGCTAATGTAACCTTTTCGTGGCGAGGGACTGTACAGAAATTACGGGGGGGGGTGTTAGGGTTCTGGTGTTGGTGTTTCGAAAATATAGAATAATCACCCTTCAAAAGTGTTTTCAAGAAAAAGATTGCCCCCAACTTTCATTTGTCCTTTGTGTCACAGTCTTATTTGATGTTTTATTAATAACTGACGTAAAATTTCTTATTTGACCTTTGAACTTTCAAAGAATACCCTAAACCTTTAGAAACATGTAATCACTTGGGTGAAAGTCCAATAGCATATTTGTTGTTCACATCTGCTTTCAAACGCTATTCTCACCATCCGGTACTATTCGAAAAACCAAATTCGTGCACCAACATTCATGATTCACTAGTAACCAGCTCAGTCTAATTTAAGTACATTAATATCAATAATCAAGCATCTATAAATACACAGATGTGGCTAGTTCTGTATTGAAAAATAAGATTTAATGGTTTCCTCATAGATACAATGTGAAGTGAATCACCGTCCCTCCACCCACCGGTCTGGAAACAGCTCCTGTTTGCTCTGAGCCGCGTTGCTGGTAAATATATCAATTACAAAAAATCTCTGAATCTCTGACACCTTAAATGTGACAAGTACGTGAATTTGCATTAAAAATATGCTAATTTTATCCAAAATGACCAGAATGCATGGCGATATTCACTACAGCGATTTTGCTGGATAAACTTGTCGAGACCAAAATATTTTGTAACATAAACATTTTGATATTGAGGTGGGAGCCTCAAGGTTCTTTCACATTTTTATACATAAAAATTCATTTCTTTTCAAAGCTGTCGCGTACTCTTTTGGCCTCCAAATAGAGCTTGCAAGGAATGATGCTAGACAACTGTATGCGACAGTATCCCTTAGTTACACAGCGGAGCTATATCGGCCGCTAGGTTTGAGTAATGTTAGAATGAAAATCGATTCTAGAAAATAAACTTTTAGGAAGACTTACACCTCGCAATTCCCCATTTTCAAAAATAGGTTATATTACTAAGGACATAGAACATACAATGTCTAAGTTGAAAACATTCAGCGCTCTGCATTATACATTAGACTACTCTGTGCACTTTATGTGAAGATTTCAGTGCAGGTATGCACAGTATCCTCAGTGTTTGCATGTTTGGGCAAATATTTAATCACAGCACAATCTTTACCTTGTGCAAAATTGCACATACACCAAAATTACTGTATTTTCACAAACTTACTTCAGCTCTGAAGGATGTTGGCTTTTACTGCAGTAGGAAACCATACATTTGTGAAACATATGATGAGTAAATTCAAATTTTAACAGTCATTTTGATTTTGGTAATATTCCTAAGGAACAGAACATGCAACGTCACAGGTGAAAACATTCACCTCTGTCAGTGTTCAATCTGGGATGTCAAAACAGGGGGTCACTGTAAACCCCTACTCCTGTCCAAGGGGACCATTTTAGAAATTCGGGGGACATCAACACACATGTAAAACCCTTGAATCTTCTGTGGAAATTACTATATTCTGTCAACGTGGGATTTAAAGGGACATAAGCTGTAACTTGTTGCAAGTTTTTCAGTGTTCTGCTTCTGTATATCAACTACTGTGTCTGATCCTAAAAAGTTTGTCATGCTGAAATTTCAAGTATTCTTTTTGTCAACACAGCTTGTATGTGTGTAGTGATCATTGTTTATTGTTTACAAATGAATTCTAGTCCAGGCTTGAATGCAATTTTCAACAATACCGTAATTTCGTAGATTATACTCATTTAGGTTGTGTTGACATGCTAAATACTTGGCATTAAATTACGAATTAGGGATTCAATGCAGAAAGTGTAGGAAAACCACAAAACAAAAGTTCTGAAAAAATAGCCAAAAGATACAGCTTATGGAGCTTTAAATAAAGTATATATCAACTCTTAAACATACTGTTAACTTGTATGTATTTGGAAATTAATGATCATTGGTTCTGACCTAAGGGTTTTACATAGCGCTGTTTCTCTGGAAAATCAGATATGTCCGACCTAAAATATTGCTGTTCAAAACGATCATAGCTGGCCCTACATGGATGCTTGCCTTGTAGTGTTCAACCTTTGTATGGGTGGTAGACATTGCAGACGCTTCAATTTGAGGGCATGCCCCATCACCTTTGTCTAAAACAGGGGTGCATCAACTACTGGCATTAAAAATCCAAGTCGCAACTACCGTAGCCTATCGCCATTATGCACAGTCTATTTTGTTTTGTTTACATTCATTAGCCATGTCACATGCACACAGCTCTACACTACATCAGTCCTTTCTACCCAGCGTCTTACACACCACCTTATACACTCTCACAAACTTATTTCAACTTGAAAGTTAACCCTTTTCCTGCCAGACAGTATTAAGACTATTACTTCCCAATTAGACAAGTCAGTAAAACGCGGTATTGAGCCCAAACATGGCGTTTTTTCACCTGCTTGGCTTGGCCTGTTATAGCATCTTTAGTCTAAAAAATCAAGCTTACAATATTTATGTTTTCTACAGCCTTCAAATGTACAATATTATGTTAAAATACACCATATGGAATATGTTGTGTTTCATTAATTTTAACCATCTTGACCTGATGGTGAAATATGGACTTGGCAGGAAAAGGGTTAGCGCATAAAATAATGCTTAAAGATACTGCTATTGGGGCTTTAAAAGGCCGTGAGCTGCAACACTGTGAAATTTGTCCAACCTCAAAGTACCTTCAATTTCTTCAGATATTCATTGCAATCTACAAATTGAACGATATATAGTCATTAACTGTGCCTCAACAGCATTTGGTTGTGGCAGAATAGACAAGAAATTGAGCACATCTTTGTTAATTTTAAATTTCCGCAATTTTCAAAATCTTGCCATAATTAATAGGTGAAAACAAGAATTTTTCCTCTAAGTGGAGTGAATCCCTTTCCCTTCCTTTCAGTGGGTTGCACCATGTTGTATTTGTAAAGATTTAAATGTGTACATCCACCATTTACGCTGTTTATCATGTAGTTGCATGTAGGCAGCCATATTTGGGTGCGGCACCCATTTATTATTTGTCTTACAAGAATCTCCTCATGCAGTCCAACTCTGTGGATAATTATACTAGAGTAAACATCTCTGAGTTGTAGAAATTTGCTATGAACTGATTTAATCTAAATATAAAAATCATAAAAATAATGTCAAAAGTTGCAACTCATCTGCCTTAAAGTAAACATGAGAATAATTCTGATCTTACCTAAACATGGTATGTCATTTTATTTTGCATCACTTCATTAATGATTTCTAACTTTCTAAATTAATGCAATTTCTGTATCAAATGAAATATGGTCTTATTTTCAACATGAACATTTTGTATTATTGTATAACCATGGATGTAAAAAGAGTCAATCTTTCATCCATGCTTAGTGCAGTGGGAATCCGATGATGTCAAGCCTTTGTAGGCCATGGGAATGCTATTGTCTGATTCAAATGTGAATACCAATTGATATTCAGATTAATATGATTATTCATTGTCATTATTGTCACATGAAATATGATGATTCATCATCTGTGTTTCAGATATTTTGATTTTTCACAGTAAGATTTTTAACTCTTTTATTTATATCCTTGCAAGTTGCAGGCCCCTTGGAGATGTTTATTAGGCACTGAAAAAGTAGGGAAAGGGTAGTGTCTCAAGGAAAGACAGAGTTACACAAAAAGGCATGCCAACAACAGGAGAATAAGAGAGGTATGTACTACAAAGTCTGCACTGATAATTTTTTAGTCTAAACCAGTGAACTTTGAAGGACAAGGTAACCAAAGCACCAGTGTTGGTGAATTATAGTACATGTACATGGTAGAACCATCATGACACAAGTAAAATCAATTTTACTTAGTTCAGCTTTGATATTTGGTTATATATTTGCAGAGCACCTAACAGCTTTAAGTGACAAAATCTGCCTTTTTAGCTCCGCTGTCAGAGACGCGGAGCTTATCCGATAGACTGATTGTCTGTCGTCGTCCGTCCGTCAACAATGGTCTTCTTCTCTGAAACCGCAAGTCAGATTTCTTTGAAATTTGGTATGGAGGTTCATAGGAGTGACCTCACTCAAGTTTGTTCAAATTGTGGTGAAATTTGCATAATTGTATTTTTGGGGCAATTTTTCCTGTTTTTGGTCAAGAAATCTTCTTCTCTGAAACTTCAAGTCAGATTAATTTGAAACTTGGTATAGAGGTTCCTGGAGGTAACCCCAGTCAAGGTTGTTCAAATTGTGGTGAAATTTCCATAATTGTATTTTTGGGGCAATTTTTCCTGTTTTTGGTAAAAAAGTCATCTTCTCTGAAACCGATCGTCGGATTGCTTTGAAATTTGATGTGCAGTTTACTTAGGGTAACTTAGCTTTGCAATTGTTATACAGGTTCCTACCGATGAACTTAATGGTATTTATTGAAATTATGATGAAATCTGCAATTTTGTTATTTATGGGTAATTTTTGCCATTTTTGGTCGAAAAATGTATTTCTCAAAAAGTACTGGTCTGATAGCTTTGAAATTCGATATGCAGGTTCCTACAGAATAACTAAATTTGATATTTTGACATTATGATGAAATCTGCAATTTTGTATATTTTGGGGCAATTTTTGCTATTTCTGTTAAAAAATTTGTTTCTCAAAAACTGCAAGTGGATAGCTTTGATATTTTGTATACAGGTTCCAAGGGATTATTGTAATATGTGATATACTAAAATTATGGTGAAATCTGCAATTTTTATTTTAGGGGACAATCATTGCCATTTTTGGTCAGAAAATTTTATTCTCTAAAAACTACTCGTCAGATAGCTTTAGTGGACCTGTTCTTTGGAATGATCCGATGTAAAAATCAAATTATGATGAAATCTTCAATTGTATATTTTGCAGATATTTTAGCCTCTTTTTTCTGGCCATTGAAATGAGCTATCAAAGATTTCCACCTTCTTCACCAACATGTGTCAAAAATAGTTATTCTCTACATAAACACAGCGGAGCTATATCGGCCGCTAGGTCGCTTGTTAACCTTCCCTTGAAGATACAGATGTAATCGATAGTTATGCAGCTTATTCAATGTCAAATTTTGAGATCACAATGAAATGTGTAAACCCTGCAAATTATTTTGGAGAAACATACAGATAAAGTATCGCCCAAAGCTTCGCTTTTTTAGCCTCATTATCGTTTCCGTATCGTTTCCGCATCGCCCAACCCCAAATCCAACATCGCTCACTCGGTTGTTTGGTATCGTTTCCGTATCGTTTCACTAGCGCATCGCCTCATTCACGGAACTCAAAGACATCGGATATGAGATATCGGGCATGAAAAGTCGATGTCATTTCGTCAAAAGTCATCGAAAATTGAGAATATAGACAAGATTTTATCTAGTTGAAGGTAAATGATCGGTTAATAATCATGAATTTGAACGTCTTGGACGATGTGGGTACGTGATTTAGAGTGATTGGCGCGGCGTGACATATGTAGGCCAACTCAGATTTATACCGTATGCGCATGGTGCGATAGTTTGCCTAAAATTAATTTTATTTGTGATGGATAATTGGTTGCGGAGTGTAACTCTATAGTATGAATTGCGTAGCAATTATTGAAACACTTGGAAGTTCCCGCTATCAGAGTGTTATCAATGTGTTGTGACTAAAGGTCACGGACTTCCTCTACATCATAATTTATTCACGTCAATCGGGTTTAAAGGTCACTGTGTAAAGCGTTAGGAGAATTCATGGCGGCATCACTATATGTGTTAACCTAGTATATGATACACTGCAGTTATTATTTAGCAATTGTCCTTACTTTGTACGGCCAGTTTTTCTTGTGCGCTTTTCAAGGACGTACATGTATTTAAGCTTAAAAATACTAATTTCAGTCATTTAAAATGGTAATCCGCACACAGTACCACACATTTCTGGGTTTCTATCTGGGTTTAGTCAGTGGAAAAGTTGTCCCACGTCACTTTTTGACACTTGTCTCATCGGGCAACCCGTACTGGTGTTTCAGTTGCAGTTGTCCAAACGCGACTTTCACTTGCAACCGTTAATGTCTGTCCCTGGTAGAGTGCTATCTTGTTACAAAAATGTTCGCAAATAAAACGGTATACAAACTTCATATCAAATAAAAGCAATTCGTAAAAGAAGCGCATTATAATCACAATATGTTTCAACTTTGTTCCCATTTTTGTGTGTTGAAGCAACATTTCATGAATGGATAATGTTGGACATATGGGGTTGGACACATGTATTTGATCTTTCATTTTGTATACCTTTACTCTCAAAAACATGGGCAATGCCAGGCGGCGAAATTTCCGAAGGCGGCAACTTTGCTGTGGCATTTTTGAGTGAATAATATGCCGTGGCCAATTGGGACCATGAAATTGACTTGATACGATGCAGTGGCGATGTTTAGGCTGATACGATGCGGAAGCAATGCAAGGCTGATACAGAGGCGGTAATGAAACGATATAGAAAATAAACAAACTGAGGCGACAGCAATGTCGGAAACGATACAGAGGCGATCTGAGGCGAAGTTTTATGCCATACTTTATCTGTAGTGTTGAAACAACTAAAGGGGCTCTTAGATTGAGTTCAAAACACAAATGTACATAACATAACATACAATAATAGCATAGTCAAACTCAGGATGAGCTTTTAACACTTTTAACAGCTTTTAACTGGCCAAAATATTGTTGAAGGAATCCATGAAGTGTATTTTATGAACCTTGCCAGGGAACACAACTTTGAAACAATATCACAAGACACACTCATGTCCAAGAGTTTGTTGCAAATTTAATATTGAAAGATGAAACAAGCTTATGCTCTGATAACATGTTCCAGATTACACGATGTGCTAAAAAACCATAGTTTTATCTTTTATTAACATTATACGAAACTGTTTTAGGAACAACCAACTGTGTGCAAGAAAACTCTTGCCTTATTCACAAAATGTAACTTAATATACATTTTTTCATAAAAACATTTTGCATAGTCAAAACAGCTTCAGTGTTGCACCCGCTGGGAACAAGGATATAGTTTTGAACTAGTATTTACTTAGTGGCTGAACTGACAGTTATTGAACAGTATTCAACAACAGCCAGTCCATGCTTCAAGTATCTCTATTATACTTCAAACTTTTCTGTATGGCTGTCTATATAATTTCTTGAAAATTATATAAAATGTATATAACACGATTGGAACTAATTTGGGATAATTGGATTTTCATATTTTTCAAATTTCTCAAATATGTTAGGTGCCCTATAGTTGAATGTTGCAATATTACCAAATACTCATAAAAACAAGTGCATAACATAAAAAGAAAAGTAGATGAGGTTACATTTGTAGATGAAATCGACATTACTTCATCCAATTATCCCAAATTAGTTCCCATTGTGTTATATGTACTCTAAATAATGCATGATATTGAAAAATCATTTGAAATGGTTATTGACAATGAGTCTCCTTCAAAGCATTTTTTCAAAATTTTTATTTTTAGTAGTCTACAGTTTTCTCTACACATGTGAGCTATGCCTGGCTTGACTAGGGAATCTCTGTTGGTACAAATCAGAATGAATCATGGGATATTTGTAGTATGGGTTGGGGTCTTTGCATAGTTAGCACTATTAGATATACAGAGTCAACAATTTTGTCACAATAATTGTACAAATGTACTAATGGGTTCAAATAAAATTTAACAAAGCAAGACTTACTTTAGTTGAGGGTTATGTAAATTGACAGTTCCATTCTGATGTGCTCAAGGTCTTTGGACAAGGATGCCAATGTTAAAATGATACATGAATTTCCCTATGTTCCTAAGCATAGGTGGAATGGAAGGCAACATAATATGTTCAAATCAGTAATAAGTCATGATACCAGAGTTGATCTTAAAATATCAAATGTCCATATTGTTAGTTATGGCAGTGACTGTAAGTATTATGCCATCATTTATCTCACTCTTTGCATTATTTTAAATAACCATCATTTATCATTTCTACCTACAGATTTTAAAGAGGAGAAGTGCAGTGATCAATGCAGATGAGAAGGGTTTCTGGAATGATGTAACTGCAGACCTGATGTCTGATGAGGAGGTCCCACCAGATGGAAGGATAATTGCCTCCAGGCCTTCTTGGCGATCTGACAAACTAAACGTTTTGATAGGATAGACACACTCAATCAGCGAATGCTTAATGACTCTAATTCAAGACACTACATACTGCAGAGGAAGTATGGCAGAGCCAGTGAGAGACCACCTGATAAAAACAGTTCAGTGACAATTGTGTGAGACAGAACAGTGATGCATAGCTTTTCTGAGTAATTATCCATCATCCCTCTGTTGGTCAACAACTGATTTGTTCTCAATTTTAATTGCTTTACTTGAAAAGTAGTACACAGAGCTGGTGTTGTAAGTTCAGTGAAATATAAAGTCATTAGCTGGCACAGGTCAGTTACACCAAGAAAAGTTTAGTATAACCAAGGCATAACTTACAAATACTTCACAAGTACATCTTTGAAGTACTGCTGAAATTTGTCACTTTGACGTATCTGGATTTGTGCCCTCAAGAATTTATCAAGGTGCAGTTACAGTGTTTAAACATGCTGAAACAAATGTGAGCCACACCGTGTTACTGATGGTATTTTTCTATTTCTTGTCCAAAAATTTCTCTGAAATTGCTTGTCAGATTGCTTTGAAATTTTAAATGCAGGTCTCTTAGGATAATATAATTGAAGCAGTAATCAGTTTGTCCTGAGATATGCAATATTGTGTTTTTCAGAGCAATTTTTCCTACTTTTTTAGATTTTGATGAACTGAACAAAAGCTACAATTTAACAGTGCACATACATGTATGTGATAAGTAAGAGTTAATTAAACATACACTACAAAAAAATTCACCCCTGAGACAGTTCCTGCACAGGCCCTGATACAAACTGTGTTACAGGTCTGTGTCAGCAAATACAGAAGGAGTTCTATCAGGGGCTGATGCACATGTCTGTATCAAGTACTGTAAACACATGGCTGTATTTCTACCAATTACAGCAACTGTACACAGTGCTGTGAACACTGATCTCTAACAGGGTCTGAAATTTTCAGTGTTCAAACAATAACATTTCTTTCTGCTTCAATCATCAAAATTTGCCAATTTTTACAACAAATTTACACCCTGAAATCCATCCAAATTTTCAGGCCCTGTAGCTGACACACCACTGTACGCACACCGGTGGTTCAGTGCTGCAATTATAGGTCTTGATACAGTCAGAATTTACAGCATTGTATACAATCCTGTACCACCATGAATCAGAATTTACACAACCCTAAAATTTGACAGGTTTTTACTGGTCTTGCAAAAAAGGTTATTTCTCTGGGCCTGTTACAGGTAATGATTATCCTCTGTTACAGGCATGTGTCTGCCTTTTCTTGCTGTGTAGATAGCTTGAGTGCTTCATATTCAATCAAGAAACTCTTGAAATGATTTTTTATTCCTATATTTAAAGGTACACATAGTTGATCTTGTAATTTGGTGAATTACACAGTCATTAGCTGACACATCTCAATTGACACAAACTTACTGTACAAAACTTAGGAATACTACACATGTATATCTTTTAACGTATGCCAAAATTTACAGCATACTGTAAAGAGCATTAATTTTCACCAGGATTTAATTTCACTATTTTGCTGTTTGGGACACATGATTCACTGTGTTTTATTTTCACAGATCAGGCCGTGAAACAATGAATTCTATTATAATTTAAAATTGTCATATGGGTTTAATTGAGCTGATTTTTAGTTGCTTGTTGTATTTTGGGTTATTTTCCTGTTTTTGTTTAAAATAATTTCTCTGAAACAGGTCAACAGATTGCTTCAAAATTTTGTATACAGGTCAATAGGGATGATAATGGTAAGATATCAAATTGTTCTGATGAACCATATTTCTCCCTGTTAGGCTCAGGCATATTTAAAAGTGACTGCATTAATTGATATTAGAGTTATCAAGGCTATGGAAATTCTTTTTTTACAGTATTGAAGATAACTTTGAATGTGTCTCAGGAAAATTGTTCTGAATGTTTTTTGTCTGTATTTTTTATTTATTTTACTAACATTTACACATTCGTTTGGAATAAAGAAGAATCATTTACAGTGATCTTGGATTTGTGTATCTAAATTGCAGTATAGTTTTCAGATGCAATCTGTACTCTATTTTGCTGTAGAAAGCATCATTACATTGGTGTCTTCACTTGTAAAAAGAATACTCATTGCGTATACACACACACACACACACACACATATATATATATATATATATATATATATATATTATATATATATATATATATATATATATATATATATATATAGTGTATGTGATGCCTGTATGAGTAGAAATACATGAGTCAAAAGCTACAAAGCATTACTGTTATTTGAGGACCCACCCCCACACCCCAGGTCCCCCGAAGCCAGTGTTGGATAATTATGTAAAAATTGGTGAATAATAAGTATGGATATATGCGGCAACTGTCCCTTCCATTATTATGTAATCAATCAAGCCAAAAGTACTGGTCCCTTGATTCTCTATAAATTAGAGAATCCAGTAGTATCCTGAAATACATATATAATGGATAACACGTGAATCCAGCAGAATCCTGCAATGGATTAAGCAATGGATTCTGTTCCGTATCCGACAGAATCCATTGACCACCAGAATCCACTGGCATACATAATGTATATTTTAGTATTCTGGTGGATTCTTGAAGTATCCAGAACAATATACAGAAGAATCCTCAATGGATTTCTCACTTTTGCACAGTGTACCGGTTAGATAAGTAGCCCCTAATTGACTAATCTGTTGATGACACCAGTTAGTGTTTGACAAGCCTGCAGCTACTGTTCCCAGGCCCTGGGACGGCTAACCAACCAGATCAACACAAACCAAACCCATGGTAAAATAGTAAAGTAAACAAAATTGTGTCACAGATCATGAGTTTGGTTCTATTACCCTCTCACCGTCCCCTCTAAAGATGCCCAAATTAACGCAATTCAACTATAGACAGTAGAGGGAGCCCACTCTACTGTTTATGATAACAAATCGCGGTTTAGTAGTTGTTAGAACATCTATCATGTGATAAAGATTTCAGGAGCCATCGACGTCGTGGCCATTTCATAGCTAGTTTCGTTTGTCGGACCACGCGGATGTTCACTTTCCTGTCTCAAGGCTGAAATTTATGCATGTGCGTCAATGGACAAACGTATTCACTTTATTGCCAAATTGGGCGTTAAAAACCCAGCGTACTCAGTTTGTACTGACCCAATATTACTGTTGAACGCTACATGATTGTATCACAAAATACGATTGAAATTCAAAATCGTCGAAGTAAATAAGAAAATAACGCCACCGATATAAAATAGAAAGGTCAATCAAGTGCATGGCGGTAGAAGAGACTGCTTCAAAGGATGGTCACCCATTAATTAGAGTATTATTTTGAGGTCCCGACATCGACTAATTCTTCATCAGGTATTTCTATGCCGTAAATCACAAATTAAAACATATTGAATATGGGAATCATGTAAAAAATCAACAAGGTCGCAGTTATAAGCTACCTGTGAAAGGTCGCGATCGACTACTATCGATGGAGGAAGCGTGTCGCCCTTGAACAGAAATAATTATATTACTTTTGTGAAAGGCATGTAAAAAATTAAGAGAAAATAGCTTCAGGTCATAAGGACCTGCACCAAGCCAAAGCTTCAGGTCCTTACAGAAAACTGCCGGTCCTCAATAAACAGTTGTTAACGACCATTAAAGTCAACTTCTCCACCGATACTATGCTTTTGAATGTTGTAATATTTAATTTTTCATATCCTTTTATCAATAGAGTCAGTAAGTATTCACTCCAAAGGACTATTTTTCACATAGATTGCAGAATAGTGTAAATGAATGATCATGAAATATTCATCTACATGATCAGGAATCTGAAAAAGATCACAGCCCTCATCTTCCTCAAGGTCATGCGCACACATTTATCAATGTTTTCCATCACCGGGGGGGGGGGGGGACAACGGGACTAACAGGAGAATTTGACATTTTTCCTAGCCATGTCAAATCCCCTACTCTCGGACTATAAAATGATGTCAAACACCCAGGGGCCGGGGAATACAGGCTCATGCACTGGCATGGCTACATGTGGCTGATGATAGCGAGAAATTTTTCTATCGTAACTTTCTATGGGGAATGGTGTTCTCTACATTGCTGTGTACAATAGCGCTGTTCACGGTTACACGTTTGTTCCTAAATATAGCTGTACGCGCGCGACATCGGACACACAGCTTGAAATGCGGACAAATTTTATCAATGTTGCACACATGGCCGTTTTTGCAGGTTGTACTCTGAGTCCTGAATATGCCTTTTATTATTCATTGTTACACTAGCAGTCGCCTACTAAGATTTGTTTTCGTCGATTTTGCATGCGCAATTTCAATTTCTAAAAATGCGGACAAATATTAATTTTTGCATATTAATAAGAACAGTGACGTAAAGTTATTAAAATGACTCTGAAAAGTTTGACAGACCTCGATACTGCTGAAAACCATCGACACAATCAGTTAATGATACCGTAAAATCTTAAAAGACGTAATTTTTGCGACATTTAGGCCTACAGTCCATGATGACGCTGAGTTTTGCCTGCCTGTCGTAAAACGGTATACATCGAAACAATTTGAAGCCTACTCTCGGCCTCTGAGAGTATACACGACAGACAGTGCAACTCGACAAAACTGTTAATGATAAGGTCGCTCTGTTTTATAAAATGCACACTTGTTATCACGATATGTCGTGGTAAGAGTCGGCCTTGTGAACTTTGGTTAAAACCAACAAGCGAGCAAGATGTTCTAGCGGTCCACAAACAAACGCAGCGAAACTTGAACTTGACTGTCGACTGCAGGTAGTGCAATTGGGCTGTCGTGTAACATCTAGTCCTTGTTCAAAACTTGAGGTAAACAAATACCTCCATGTTCAAAACCAAATATGTTTAGTCAACAGCACTGTTCTCGTAGTAGGTTTTTGTCTTAAACTCTTCTGTGAACCGTTTATGTTTTTAACGCTTCAATGAAAAATCAAAGCAAAGAAAATAGAGTCAGTTTGATAAAACGAAGGGCTGTATTATGTACATTTGTGTACATGTAAATTCCGAACACTTAAAGTGTGGAACTATTGAAGTAGTACTGGGTGTTGTTATCATATGACACAGATATGCTAACATTACCAGGGTTACACTCTCTAGACGAGTATTATTATAATATTGTGTCACATTGTTGCACCAAAATCAATCCATTCCATCATTGCTAGAATCTGCATGCACGGACGTAATTCATACTGATCTGAATGTAATCAGTTGCACCGTGCTATGCGCGTCGATCGGAGGGGTTAGACTTTTCGTAAATGTAAAAAGTCGCAAGACAAAAAATTACTATGTTGCGACATTGTCAACTCCCACCACCCCTGGTCTGGTGTACCATAGAGATCAAATTCCCCACTACCAGGACACGAAGTGCGATCAATATCCCCTGTTGCCCGCACTCCCACGGTGGAAAACATTGATAGGTGCATGACATTCAAGTCTGAATCGCATGATTCAGAGTCAGTCATCATCTGCATCTGTTACAGGTCTTGACGGAGAAATTTTCATCATTTATTCCAAATTTCAGTCGGTCATAAGGACCGACATGTTGCCAAAAACCTTCGGCCCGACGAGAAATCTGTCGGTCTCGGACCGTCGGACCGACGTTAATTTCGCACACTGCTTATAACTGAATGCGTCATTCTAAAATCGTGAGGTTCGAGTCTTGTACAAGTAAAGAAATACGTGAACTTCAGTCAAACAGTTGAATATCGCGTTTTCTGATATGTTGAATCGAGCATTCGTCGTTCTTCGGTGGCGACTGGCCGTTGAACTACTATAATAACGATGATAGACAACCCAGCAGCACGCTGTTTGTCCGCGTGATTGAGTTTATAAACAGGAAAAAGCAGTTGGTGATTCGAAAAAAGCACTTTCGTGGTTGTTTAAGTTTTTTCAAGTTCATGGAAATAATTCTATTATTTTCTATTTTGGTTCTTTAAATTTATTGCATAAGTGTATAATTACCTTATTCAATATCGTTTTCAAGCTATACTGACATGAATTTGTGCTGTGAAATATCGCATACTTTTCAATCGAGATTTACTTCGACCCTGGACTTCGACTCATTTCATAAGCAGTCCGCCAATGACAAATTATGTCTGCTCTATATAACTGTTCGTGATAGAGGGACCGTGGTCTGCTCTATAAGAGCGCCGGTACAAATTGAAAAACAAATGCTAGGTCAACATTGTGTTTACATTGTAAATCACAGCATCATTCTAATGTAATATAGCAAAACTTTACGTGCGTTACCCGTATCACGTTCCCTCTTTACCCGCATAGAATTTACATAACAATAAGCTTTTCCAAACCGGGCAGAGCAGACACCGGTGCGATATTTTGTCGCTTTAAAAGTTCGAACTATTGGCATATTATTTCTAATTTCTACTGAGAGGCATGTTGCTCGCTCAACTGTCGAAACAAAAAGACGTCGCAACCATTCTCACAAAAAAGGCAGAAAACTTTTGGTGACGTACAGGAACGTAATGTTCATTGCATGCTTTAACCGTACAGTATAAAGCGGGAACAGTTTTGATTGCCAGACTTCACTGGGCATATGCAGACATAAAAGTCATCTGACATTTTTATCGTCAGTCGCAATTAGTTCGGAGCGGATCGATTTTGAATGTCGGACTTCATTAGGTGCAGACGAACATGTAAAGTGTTATCAGAAAAAGACGTAATTTTTGGATTTTCGAAGTAGGCCAAGTTTGATTGAGACGGGGTCAGTTTGAATGTCAGACTATACTTTGCATAGAGACCACGTCAATTCGAGAAAAAAACGCAAAAAACCTGTTTTGTTACTTCGACGCGACGGTATTTGATAATTAAACGTGCATTAACCTAAACGCAGGCATATTTTATTACCTAGTGATAATGTCGATCGGGAATGACAATTGTTCAAAGAAAAGTTCCGAGAAAAATAAAATAAATAAATAAAATAAATCACGGAAAACTACCGATTTTTGGAGCCTTCGTTTCGGCACGTCGCCAGAGCTAATGGCTTTACCAGGCAAAAAAATGACGATGAGTCATTACTGAGATCGGACGTGTCCTAATTCATAATATAAGCTTGCCTACGTTCCCCAGATACATCGGACTAATGTTTATTGTTCACAAGTTGTGAGAAGTAATCTAATAAATGACTAGAACCGTCAAGCACCGCAAAGCGGCTAGTTCATCCTCCAACCACAACTATCGGTATTTTCGAGGTATAGCCTAAACTTACTTGTATAATTAGGGTTATCATACGAAGTTTGGAGGGTACCGACTGATGTTTCCGTATTTTGGCAAGTAGCGCAGCAACTTTATCGTGCCTTCAACAAACAGGTTTTGAATTGCTCTGAGCTCCGGTCAGAGGGTGGAGATTCCAAACCAAAGCAAGGTCATTCGAACGTAATGTAAAACAATCGACGAATACCCTGGCAACGTTTGCCGATAGGGTCCGAGGAGCGGTCGGCATATTTTTTCGCGTACAATCCGGGGGAGTTCAAAAGAGTTCGTGGGGGATGTCGCCGATCGACTGTCAAATGTATGACATCGCAACATAACCACATTTCCAAAATAAAACGACACTGAAACCCTTGGTGAGGTACGTGAACGTAATCTTTATTCACCGTGATTACGTTCAGATGCATTGAGGAAGGTGCATAAGCTTACAACGCGAAGTTTACCGAGTTTGACCATGGTTGACCGATGTGTAAAACACAATCACTGCATCAGAAAAGATGTTCGTTTTTTCGGCTCCAATTAGTCCGGAGTAGGTACAATTTTGGATGTCGGACTTGAGCAGATATGCTAAATATATTCAGAAACGGACATAATAATTTGGTGTTCTGCATCATAGGTTGGGATTCTGGGAACAGTTTTTGAATGTCAGACATTGTATTGACCGACATAATATACCAGAAAAAGTCGTGGTTTTGGTAGTTTTTCGACCCTAATTTCATTCAGAGCAGGATCGAAGAATTTTGAGTGTGGAACTTTGTTGCATGTCGACTCACATGTAAAATGTTAACAGAATTGGACGTATTTTGGGGTTTTGAGGTCGTAATATTAAGTTGGATGGAGAACAGTTGTCTCTTATCGGGTATGGATAAGCTTAGACGTGAAACATACCGGTAAAACAGGTAGTTTTTGGCCGCAATGCGTTTTGAGCGGAGACACTTCCGTATGTCGAAAACTGACTTATTGGACTAGGCTTCAACCACCGTCCCTCCTGGGTGGAGGGACGGTGCTTCAACAAACATTATTGTTACGGTTTATTGTTGACAGGTGGGAGTGATCATGGGTTTTGGAGAAGCCCAACAACGTCACTATGTAAATTACGCAACGCTGTGTCATTCAAGGGGAATTATGCAAATAGGAATGCAAATGTGTCCACAATGTTTACAAAAGCTCCCCGATTTGACCGGGATAGCCACGTGCATATGTTTTGAATTTTAAAAATCGTGTATTACACGGAAACAATTACTTATTATGAATGAGCGACACAGCTCAATGATGGCCTTGATTTCAAGGCGTATTCTCTGAGAATTTCGAAAATTTGACAGAAAAATGACCAATTTAGTATTTATCTACCTTAAGACATAAGATAAACGATGGCACGCGAACTGGCTCACAATGTTCATTTTTGTTAAAATCTAACACATTTCCGAGTATGTTATGATTTCAAACTTATCGTCCACTCAAAGGCTATATATTACACGGATTCAAAATTTATCATAAAACAAAAAATGACCAAAATCACTCAAGGAAGGTGGGTGTACCCCTTAAAACTACTTTTGTGCCCTTATCAGTTAGGATTCCTATCCAAATTTCTACGAGGTGAAAATCGCATTGCGGAGACGGCTAATGTCACAATTATTTCAAATTTCATGAAAAAAGTACGTTTCCGCCAGAAAATGAACCGTCTACCTGGCAGTTTGTGTATTCACATAAATTAGTGTGATGGCAGGTTAGCCTATGACGTCGGACTGTCAAGTACGGTTTCCCTCAGTTGCCGGGAGGTGCTAACTGATCCTCGTTAATTGGGATTAGCTGATAAACAAAGGCTTGTTCCAGATCGATTATTCTCTTTTGTTCACTCGCCAGTTCCTTTCCATGATGGGCAGAGATTCGTAAATGTAGCGATTTTGTCGGGTGGTAATACGTGTTTTAACAAACGACCCGGTACTTCTTTACAGTGTAAATGTTTTGCCTGTTTTAGATTAGCCAAGATACGAAGCCCTCCTACTGATTCCGGCAGTACGTATGTAGTGTTCACTCAAAGGGGTTTGTTAGCGTATCGAGCCCGATACCGTTTTCATGTGCCGATATCTGATTAATCAACTCGACAACATATCCGATAGCCAAAAAATCTCCACTTACTCAAGTTTTCACGTCCGTCGTTGTTTCTTTATCCGCACGTCAGTGTCTTTTGTACTGAACAATTTAATATCGTATCGCGCAGTTACCTCCATGATCATATTTTAATTTTGCAGTCAGTGTTCGCATTTTCAAAGCTTGCTCTTCTTGAACGATTGACACAGTGACAATGCCATTTCCAAAATGTGAATGAGAGATCGACCAATGCAAAATAGATGACTCGGAGCAAAGCCAGCGCGAAAAGAACTGACAACGTCCGGTGCGGCAAGCTTATGATTAGCTGACCACAAGTAAAATTGACAGTTATGGCTACTTATTAAATTTGACCGCAGTTTGGGCTGTTTCACCTTTTGTGAATTGAAATATCTTCCGATGCCGTCATTGATGCAAGCGACGATGACGATGTCACGATTCCCATCCGATTTCCCCGACGGTTGAATCGTGTCTATCCGAGTATGAATGATACCCTGTAGCTATGGGTAACCGACCATTGCCGAACAATGCCGAAGATCAACGAGTAACGTTCCCGGAATGGCAAGGCTTGGTTATCACGGGTAAATGAAAAAGCTGGCGTTGAAAACGTTGTTTTCGTGCAGCTTTGTCGGACTAGGTCAGGTTCGTAGGCAAGCCATAGGGTTTTGAGCAAAGGCATTTTGCGGGTTTTTTTCATAATTTGAGTCATGACGTCGCCATTGATGCAAAATTTCAACACGATCTTGTAGTAGCTTAGCCCTGCGTACGATGCTGTGTGTTCCGCTACAGCTAACCGCCCCGCTCACCACAGCGGGGCGGTTAGCTGTAGCGGAACACACAGCATCGTACGCAGGGCTAGTAGTAGCTCATCCCACAATTACGTTGTCACACGTGCCCTTGAAGAAGCAGGAATCAGCAAGTCGAAAGAAACAATTGCAAGTTCTGCAGTTTAAGACTATATCTCGGGCGACTGAATGGCTATGTCGCTTTCGGTAAAGTTAATGGCACCGACCTTGGCAAAATGCAACTATATTCTATAGGACTATCAAAACAAAATAAAGAATCGGCAGTTCCGATTGCAAATATGTCTGCATGCTCCACCTCCTATGTTTATCTGAAACCGAGTAAATGGCCATACAGGGCAATCACCTCCTCCAAAAAGAGAACTACCGTAAACGCATGTCTTCATGCTTATCCGATTCATTTCCCAATCATAACGTCAACCAAACTTTGATGAATAGTCGAAAATCTGAAACAGGGATTTGTAAAAACTCCATGTTTACAAAAGACTTAACACAATTTTACAAAGTGTTGTGAATTACGAAATAAAGTTGCATTTAGAGAATTAAATGGGTTGCTTCGGTTAGGTGTGTCGCTTTTATCTTGTTTGCTGTGCAATCAATGTGTTTAATATTGACAGCACAAGTAAGGAGAGAAATTTGGCGTCAGTTTTTCGAAAATTTTACATCCGAACGAAAAATGCCTTTGATACGAAACAACCGGATTGCTTCGGTTTAGAGATTTGTTGCGCTCATCCTTGTTTGTTGTGTAATCAATGTGTTTTTTTGTTGACAGAATTAGTAAAGAGATAAATTTTGCGTCAGTCCCTGCAGTTTGGTTCATGAGATTTTGTGCTGCGGACCAGTCTATATACCTAACTCATGCACATTTGTTGCGTACCTGGCATTTTCCCAGCATTTAAAATTGGATCTGTGGTGTGATCATCTGAAAGTTTTGTGTTTTGTGCGTGCCAACACTTGATAGCTAAGGCTAATCAGACACATATTTAATCACCTTCGACAGATCAAGCTGATGAGGCTGCACGTGTGGACAAACGAACCATGTGGCCATACTGTATATTACGCTTGTCACTGATACTTGTCTTCGCATCGAAGCATAGACCCTCTAAAACACGTCTATGATCGAAGTAAATAATCACTCACATGATCCATGAGTGACAGCTTTTTATTTGCCCCTTTGCATCAAAGCTGAACCGCGTCACGGCATTCCTTGCATAAATGCATATGAAATTAGCTGGTTACCGGTTGCCGCCTGGTAGCGTTGTTTGCTTTTTGCTTTTTCACATTAATCCTGTTAGTCTGAAGTGATAAGTCGACTACATTTGTGGTCATAAAGCTTTCCCCCAGATTGAGCGCTCTATATAAGACTGCGCTCGATTCCCGATAGTTTCGAAACCGACGTTTGGTATGCAGTGTAAGATTTCTTTTACAGACTGCCTGACTGACAAACATTAAATGTTGTAATTTATGAAACGTGTGTGTTTCACGGCATATAGCCGTTCCGTTGGTTGAAGAATACTCGAAACGTAGGCCTACACACTGTCCCTCCACAAACTGGCCTACATCATGGATGTAAAAAATAGACATCCATGCCTAGATAAGCTCACTCTTTTAGCGAATATAGGCTACAGTAGAAGTCAGGTCTCGCTGCCACTCTCTACATTAATGCAGCGTGGAGGTAGCATGGAGGTAGCATACCTCCATTGATAATGCAATCATGAACCATGTCCTGTAAATCCCAGTAAAAATCACACGCGCAGATACGGATACCTAGCTTATGTTACACAACTGGTATCAGTGGTAAATGACGTTATGCTAGCAAGTACTGCGGTTTTACAAAAGTTTCGGCAGAATTTTGAGGTTGTGAACGGGTTACGAGTATTTGATTCAACGTTACCGACGTGGCCCTAACCGATGTATAAGTTGGGCTTAACCATGCCGGTTAAAGGACATTTAAGCCATGTCGTATACGTCGGCCTACAAAGCGGATAAGCTGACGGTTAAGTAACGTATTGGTAAGTAAACAACCGACGGTTCTCTTCCGGTCCAGTCGGATCAGCCATTGAACCGGTGACGAACCGCTGACAACCGTTGCTAAACCGGAAGTGTAAACGCCCGATTTCATACAGTGTACGCGTTTAAAGGGCTCTTTGAACTCATGGACGCCGTTCAACGATAAGTGTGTTCAGGGATAGAAATCACAATTTGCACTTTTGAAACCTTTAAATGTAGGTGTTCAGTGGATGTTCAAGCCTTGGCATAACAAAACAGACCACTGATATTTAGTAAATATATTTTATTTTAAAAATACACTAAACATTTCTACAATCATGTGTGTAAAATGGGCAAATAAATATGGCCTCTTTATAAAGTTTGTTAAAGAAAAACATCAACGGTGTTAACACCTTATCAAAATATAAACAAACGAAAATCCTTATAAAAGCTGTCGATCGTTTTCAAATAATATGAAGAAAGTAATGACCAAACAAGTTTTACTTAATAAATATTGTGGATTACGTTATATGTCCATTATTATGCTGAAAACACGTATTCGCATAAAATGTTTACTCAATTTTTGTAAGATGGTTTAAGACATTTCCTCTTGTATAGACAAATGTAAACTTGGGAAAAGGTTAGTGAAGGCTTCTCTGATGCACATGGCACATAGTTGTCCACACTAAAGTAAACACAAGATGTCAAGTTGTAACAAAGTGTCACTGTAAGGGACAATATGCAAAAAGTGAGTAAAGTGGGTCCTTGGCAGTGTAAAACCTATTTCCTTGTCCAACAAAGTCCTTCATGAACGAAAAGGTTCGTTTGTTTGCAATATATATCAAATAAACCCCGAAATAAATAAGTAACATTTAAAACACTCTATTTCTCAGAAATTAAAAACACATCGGCTAATTTTAACTTCGTTTCATATGTTTTGTTCTATGTGTCAATAAGCATTTGAACCTGGAAATTTCAGTCCTCACTAAGATCCACTTATAAAAGAAAACTGCAGTCTGAGACCTAAGCCAACGGCCTAAATGCTAGCCATTTCAACACCAATATAGCCATACAACAAGCGACTTAGACGTCGGAAGAGCTCAGACTGTTATATATACGATCTCCGACAGCTCACTTCAGGATGGCCTCAGCGAAAATGGGGAAATAGCTACAAAAATACACAATTAACCAGATATGAACTGAATATGCTCACGTGTTTTACAACAGGTTCATTAATAGTAGTACGCTTCACAGAACAATGAGATATATGTTATCACTATATGTAGCACGTTTTTTTAAAACTTCGCACAGTACTCTCAGAGTTTAATCACTAATTACAAAACTTTATTTAATATTCGAATGAGCTGTAAATTGCTCAATGCTTTGTGGGACAATTAGATATCCATCAGATCAACATTAGTAGCACGTTTTATTTAATTTAATGCTGTAATTTTAGAGTGATGTCACTTATTACAAAGTTCATTAAATATGCAAATAAACCCTACATTAACTTGACATTGTTCAATGATTCATAGCACAATTAATCAAATCAATATCTGTAGCACGTTTCACAAAATTTTAGTGCCGAAATTTCAGAGTTATATACCTAATTACAAAGTTTATTAAATATGCAAATGAACCCTTAATTAACTTTATACTTTACAACGCAGTACGATATATGTCGTATCAGTATTTGCAGCAGTTTCATCACATTTGATGCAGTTATTTGGGAGATATATGACTAATTATAAGACTTCATGGAATATGCAAATGAGCTCGTTATTAACTTGACACCGCTCAATGCTTCTCAGTACAATTGGATATTTATCAGATCAACATCTGTAGCATATTTCATCAAATTTAATGCTTTAATTTTGGAGTAATATCACTAATTACAAAGTTCATTAAATATGCAAATGAACCCTTAATTAACTTCACACAACTAAATGCTCTACACCACAATTAGATATCTGTCGGATCAGTATCTGCAGCAGATTTCATCACATTTGGTGCAGTTATTTTGGAGTTATATCACTAATTATTAAACTTCATAAAATATGCAAATGACCTATTTGTTAACTTGACACTGCCAAATGCTTCTCAGTACAGTTAGATATTTATCAAAACAATATGTACCCAATTTCACTGACTTGGGTGCCGTAAATTCAGAGTTATATACCTAATTACAATGTTCATTAAATATGTAAATGAACCCTTAATTAATTTAAAACTACTAAATGCTTTAATTACTGTTAGATATCTGTCAGATCAGTATCTGCAGCAGATTTCATCACATTGGTGAAGTTATATCGGAGTTATATGACTAATTACACACCTTCATAAAATATGCAAATGGGCTATTTATAAACTTGACATTGCTTAATGCTTCGAAGTATAATTAGATACACTGCATCAAAACGCAATAATACAGATAAATTCACACTAATGAGTTGCCTGTATTATAGAATAATACACGTGAATTCACATGAATCCACATGAATACAGGCTAGCTGAATACAAGCAATGGATTCTTGACTGTATTCATCTGTATATGCACTCTTCAGCTAAAATACAGGCATTAATCCATGCAGGCATTATCCATCCAGTAACAGAAAATTCAGAGTGAAAATTTCAGAAAATTTTAGAATTCAGAGTGTACATTTTTACTCTGGATTTTCTGTCGCTTTCTGCTTTAATTCTTCATTCCACCCTTGCATCTGATAAAGGAGACTACACGTATTTAAAAAAAGCTTATTCTCCAGTAACATTTAGTTGATCAAAGCTTAGATAAATTCAGAATAAATACAGAAACTTATCAAAATCCAGTTACTGACCCTCGAAAGTTTAAAAATCTAAATTAGAGATTAACTGAGATTCTCAAGTTTGTTTCCAGACAGCTAAGTGTACACTCATCTTCTTCATTATCTGTACCCACTAGCTTCCGTAAGAACTCTTCGAGTATCAGGTAAATCCAACTTTTCACATGCTGAAAATAATGCAACATTAGGTAATATGGCGACATGAGAATTTAAATGAAGGACAAGGTGGCCTTATTAGTTTAAGGAAAAGGGGTGACTTTGGTATACAGTGCCTCTTTTCGATACTGTTACAAAATATTGGCTTCTTCTTGTCATCAACTGATGAAAAGTAAAAACAGGCCAACTCTCATATGCTGAAACAATAGAGTGCACACTGTGCGATGTTTAACCTTTGTTTATATGCGATTGTGATTACTAAAAGACATGTGTTAGCTGTGATTATGAAGCGGTAATGTGGCATATTGATCGTGCTCGGGCCTGGGGTCTGTGGCGATGACCTTGACCCGAGTGCGATCGATACGCCTTGGCCAAAAACACCACTGCGTATTCACAGCTAGTGTATGGTATACTGGGTATACCAGCCACTGAAAGAGAAAAAAGGTTTCTTCACGTATTTTAGCAAATCCAAAGTACTTTACAAATAATTTCAAAGGATAATAATACAGATGCTTCAAAATTTAACACATTTTACTATTTTGGAGAGAAAACTTACCCTTTCTTGTCTTGCTTCCGCACGATCCCGACGTCAGCGTGCTTTTACATGAAAAATGTCGCAATACAACTCTAACGTTTATCAAACAAGGAAAACTATACAGACCTAGGAGAGCCGTTTGTAACGTCATTCGAAACATAGTGAACACAATATTTCTGAATGCTTGCCATATACCGTGGACGTATTTGCACCGCTCCTGGTTCTGTGGTCGAAGCAAGTGACTTACCATGGCGATAGAAGAGAACTCTTTTACCTCAATGGACTAACGTACGTGTGCACGTATCCGAACCGCCCCCCCCCAAAACAACAACAACAACAAAAAAAAAACAACAACAACAAAAACAAAAACAAAAACAGTAGAGGTTACTATTTGAATTTTCTGTCACGGTATCAACCGATGCGTGATGAACAGCTGTTAGCCCTACGGCCGGTATGAGTCCAACGGTGCTCGGCTATGACTACCCTGTGGTTGTAGTTATAGCCTGCCACAGAAAGCAAAAATAGCCGGTTATTCACACTGTGATGACACATATTTATATAATGGAGGAGCAGTTTCATGTTGCTGAAAATGATTTCTTCACAACACATTTAGCCTATCACAAAAACTTGGAAGTCAAACATTGATCGTTCAGTCGCATTATTTTGTTGAGAGTAAAACATAACAGTGGCGGGAAAAGGGAACAAAATATACTCAATGTCTGATAGGTGCCACTTTATTTATCGTCTTGTTAAAGATCGCCACCTCTGTTCGTCTATGGTATACTATATTTAAATCATTTTTCCCGACGTGCACTTCGCTACAAAGACTCGTTGACAATCCGAAGTACAGTTATTGGGCCTGCAAAGGTTTATAGACGACAAAGGTTGGGAGAACATTGCAGGTGACAGAGATGCAATGGAATATGCAATGGAATATACTTACTATCACAATATTAATTGCAGGTAAGTTAAACTGAAGTATTATATACTTTTCATGACAATATGATTCAAATTGTATCGATACAGGCTTATTACACGTCAAAGTTGTATCACGGCGTGCAAAGACGAATGCATACGACGTAAGTGCTTCATTGACGTCAAAGTCGACGGGGTTTGTTCCAGAATTCAAAGACCTCCTTACTGAATACACTCTCAATTTTGTTCTCTGTCGCTGTTGTTGAATTTGAACAAAAATAAAATGGATTTTCTTTGAAGAACCACCGCCACCATTAGTCGATGCGATTATTCACCCGAAATGCCCTAGCGAAAATGTTACAAAATGTCAAACGTTAGAACAAAATAATTTAAGTTGCAGTGATGTGCTTTGGAAACAAACGTCTTTTCTCTTTGAAATGACAAAAACTTGGCTGTAGTTAAGGCCTCACTTCGAGAATACGACAGAAACCCCTCAACTTCCTACCTCTGTCATTAAAACCTTGCTCATGGACGTGTCCCGGTGAAGTCACGCATTGGGCTGTTGCGTACCGAGGCCGCCATCTTGGTCATTTATTTAATTACACTGGCTGCGTACGTGTAGATCACAGTTCATTCTTGATTAAATATTCGTTTCATGTTACTTTAACAGCTATGTTTCAAAATTGAATAAAATAGGTGATATTTAGTTCAAAGATTTCATAAGAATCGCGTGATGTGGATGCGAATCATGTTTTTTATGGTATATTGACTTGTGGTAAGTTGATAGGTGCTGGACACTCTCCAGCTACAAGCGACAGGTTGCTGCAAGCATTGAAACAGGTCAATCGAACTCACCACAGTTCAAACACGACATGCCAAATTGTACATACCCACATATACTGGCGATATTTAGGGGCTATCACCCCGGGCTATTACACGATGTTTGCCGATATCGCGTCGTACTCGAGTGATGTGTCGGTATTCTACTTAATCATACATTATGATGCTATTCTTGTCGACATTCTGCAATTTACAATGGAATCGACAGAAATCAACCGTCATTATTCCTCGCTGTACTCAAAGAAAGTAGCTGTTAAGGATTTAAATTATTCCACAGACGGGCAATTCCATTCACTGGAGGATTGTTCTGCCCCTATCGGAGCGAACAGTTTACACATCGAGACGTCGACACACGTTTTCACAGTTTAAGTTGAAGGACGTTTAAGTTTAGTACATGTAAAATATAGGTTGGACTGTGTAAAGTGGTTTGCGTGGTATAAAAAATAAGATCAGCGGTTTTATTTAAAGTATATTTGTTGTAACTAATAACTAAATCTTGCGGTCATTTACTTAACTCACTTAGTTTCCAGAGAGGATACCACTTATAATCATTAAGGCAAAAATATGGTTCATCTATAGTCATTTTTTTCACTTAATTTGACCTTCTTAAATGCGTCAAGTTGATCAAGGCTCCAACTGGGACCCGAGCATTCAAAGGCTGCTATAAATTTATTAGTGGGTATAATTCCCATTTCCTGCGACTTACAATTGGTATATTTACGAAATTTAAAACAGCATAACTCTTCAACTGCAGAAAATTTTCAACATTATAAACCTGATTTATTTGATATCGATAAGATCACGGTTACTCGCGGGATAGAGCAAACATGATTGAAAACGATCGCATTAAAAAAGCAATGCTGTGTATAAAAATACATCGCGTAGTTGACAGGGACAATACCTACAAATGAGGTCATTTTGTATGCAGAAGGGACACTCCTATAGTTGTCTTTTGACAGAGGAAAGGTTTAGGTTTAACATAGAGGAACTGGCGTGTGTCCATTGACGTTAATAAAAATAGACAACATGGGTCGTCAACTACCGTATGTCAGTTCAAAGTTAAATGTACTTTTACAAGCCAAAACTGGCCAAACTATTATGGCTGTAAAAGTGATGGTCAAACAAACAGAACATTGTCAAACTTGGTATTGGACGTCATACTGTTTTAATTATAATGAAAATTTACTTTCTTAAATCAGTTCTCACAAACGCAAACTGAGCGCGACCAGGAGACCTTTCAAAAATACATCACCAGATTGGAAGAAACCTTGACATTACAACTTTTCCCAACACAGAAACTGGCCGGCTTGGGATAATTAAACACGCATAATACTATTGTTCTCGATTTTTATCTACAAATGTTAGATCAGTCAAATGTTTTGAAACCCTTTCACGAAACGCGTATGTGATTTGATATAGTGGCTGTTCTGAGTATTTGTAATTACCCCTATGAGTATGTACTGGTCAGACATCACGTTGCATATATAATAGTAGTTCTAATCATAGACAGTAGAGGGGGTAAGTCCCCCTGTACTGTCTATGTTCGTAACTACAAAAAGCTGTTACACTACTAAAAAGTTTCGTTTGCGACACCATGGCGAGTTCCTTCTCAGTGGGTTCTAACATAGGGGTGGATTTAGATAAGACGCTACAAGACAGAAAACGATACAGAAATTGTGTGACATACATTAGAACCGTGACTGAACATTCATCTACATCGAAACGTTGAATATATTTTTTCGTATAGCAGTCGAAAAATCCGAACTTCGGTCATATGTTTTCACAGTGACGTGACGCAACAACAGAGGTAGAGCCCCATGCAACAAATGACTCAATCACCCCGCTGCAACTCGGATGTTTCGCGACGAGAATATAGAGAAGCCGTCAGTGATGCTGGGAATCGATATCAGAGTGTTAAATTAGGTGACGGTTATAATGCTTCAGGGTCAGTTTGTGCACAAGAATCAGGGTCAGTTTGTGTTCTCCAAACCGTTGTCACAAGCTTTAACAAGGCGTTTATTTTATGCATTCAATCTCTCTCTAAGGAGAAAAAAAAAATCATGTTTTTCCTGATACACCATAGGTACGATGCCGTGTTGGACCTTTGTGTACATGTTCCGTTCACATAGTACCCTGCACCACAATAGATGGAAACACTGTGGACGAACACAAATCACCATACACAGACTTAGATGGCTGCAAAGTTTGCAAGGACCAAAGACCACATGTATAATTAAGAAGAGCCTCGGCTACTTCTTTGGCGTCTACACACGCGCTACTCCGCTCTGCGTGGCAGGGCTATAATACGGCCATGATGTAGTCATAGCTGAGCACTCTTGACTCATACCGGCCGTAGGGCTAATAGCTGACCATCGCACATCGGTTGATACCGTGACAGAAAATTACTTTAATAGTAACCTCCGTGGCTTTATTTTTAGGTCACGCGTACGTTAGTCAAAGGAGGTTAAAGGTTCTCTTCTACCTCCATGGTTAGTCATGAAGCCAGGAGCGGAGCTAGCACCTCCGTGCTTTAGGGCAGGCATTGTGTAGTATCTTGGTCATTGCATACTCACTGTTTCGAATGTCATTACACATGGCTTTGCTAGGTCTGCATAGTTTTCCCTGTTTGATGAACATTAGTGTTGTAATTGTAGGGAAATTAGTGAACCAACGAATTTGTCTTGCTTTACTCCAAATCGCAATTGTCCTACATAGAGCATGGAGCTACCTCCATGCAAAGAGTAATCTGAATTCGCTGCCCACTTGTGGGGGTTGTCAACCTGATGTCATATCCACTCCCAAGATTTCCGATCGATATGGTGTGTGCGTAAACAAGAAAAGTAAACTCATGAATTTTAATAGACAAGGTGGGAATGGCCGGTATGGCCCAAATAGGCCATAGCAACTACGTCTAAATCTGTGTGGGGGAAAGCTGTCACGAGGATAAGTTGAAACTTGTCAGTAGTACATCAAAATGATAACATCAATGACCCTAGAGATTTAAAACCAGCAGTGAAAAGGGAGCTGACACAGTGATTACAAATCCCTCCCTGTACGCATTGTTAAATACATCCAGGTAGTAAAAAATTCAACGAATTAATAATGAGATTTTGATACAACTTTTGGAGCTACATGATGTAAAAAGATGCATTACTAATCGCAATCCATTGTTAGGGGCCCAGCTTATCGGCTGGGCCCCTATTGGCTTCATAGGGTTTTCTTCCGCTTCTTCTTCCTTCAATTCTTTGCCAGCCTAGATCTGGAAAACCGCTGCAGGCACACTTCCAAAACTAGAAAGAGTGATCAGGGCTAAGGAGAAGTGGTGCACATAACCCTTGAATTTTAAATGTGTTACGTGACCTGGCGGCCATATTGGATTTCATGAAAATTTGTAGCTATTAATCACTACTACTCAAAACCACAGCTCAAACCATCTGTAAATTTGGTGTGTTGAATGCTTGCGCTTTTTTCTTTAAACTTGACCAAAACAATTCTAAGCGGTCACATGACCTTGGCCGCCATATTGGATTTTCGGAAAAAATACCATTTTAATCTTTAAAATCTTCTTCACTACACCAATCAAACTGAAATTTTACATGAAGCATCTTAAGTGTGACCTCTTTCAAGTTTGCAAAAGACATTTTGATCGGTTGAGCCGCCATATTGGATCTTGTAAAATTCGGAATTTATTGTTAAAAAATCTTTTTCTCCAGAACCAACTAACCGATTCAAATGAAATTTTAATTGCATCATCTATAGTGTGATCTCTTTCAAGATTACGAATGCCATGTGGATTGGTCACGTAGTTTGGCCGCCATATTGAATTTTCTAAAAATAACAATTTAATGTTGAAAATTTTCTTCTCCAGAACAAACGCATCGATTCAACTGGAATTTTACATGTATCATCTAGAGTGTTATCCCTTTCAATATTATTAAAGGCATTTTGATTGGTACGTGGTTTGACCGCCATATTCGATTTTGCGAAAGTCGTTATTTAATCTTTAAAAATCTTCTCCTCTAGAACCAAAACACTGATTTAACTGAAATTTTACTTGTATTATCCTTAGTGTGAACACTTCAAAGTTTGCAAGAGGCATTTCGATCATTCACTTGGTTTGGCCGCCATATTGGATTTTGCGGAAATCGCAATTTATCTTAAAATTATTCTTCTCCAAAAAGGAAACACCGATTGAACTGAAATTTTAGCTTTACTCTAATTTCATTCATCTTTTACCTAATTCAGCATATTTTAGACGGTGCAAGATGAAAACACCTAGACTTGTCTGCATGTCTACATGTACTTATAAACTGCTGATCGCTGGGCCCCGCCAAGGCTGCTTGAAGCTTTATTTTTTGTATTTTCTCCCTTCTGTCTTTTTTTAATCAACGACAAAGCCGTGAACCCAAGGTGTACCCTGTAAGGAAGAATTAAAAACTTCTCAAGTAGAGGAAAAGCGCAGTAATATTCTCTCTTTGAACTGCGGCATTAAAAGAGCTTGTTGAATGTTGCTTGGAGGCAGACAAGAAAAGAAACACGTATAAAGGTTGTGTTACCGTTCTGTTCAGTGATAAAGCTCTTCATATACAATTTGTTAGTTCATGATATGTTACAGCGTATCAACTGTCGACTGTTAATCCCTAAAAGATTTTAGAAATTTTCCCGTTTCTATGGTAACTAAAATCATTACTCGACCAACGGCCCACTTTTCAAATAGGACCGACTTCCCATGCATTACCATTCAACTGAAAAAAAAAGCTAGCACCTCCGTGCTTTGGGGCAGGCATTGTGTAGTATCTTGGTCATTGCATACTCACTGTTTCGAATGTCATTACACATGGCTTTGCTACGTCTGCATAGTTTTCCCTGTTTGATGAACGTTAGTGTTGTAATTGTAGGGAAATTAGTGAACCAACGAATTTGTCTTGCTTTACTCCAAATCGCAATTGTCCTTCATAGAGCATGGAGCTACCTCCATGCAAAGAGTAATCTGAATTCGCTGCCCACTTGTGGGGGTTGTCAACCTGATGTCATATCCACTCCCAAGATTTCCGATCGATATGGTGTGTGCGTAAACAAGAAAAGTAAACTCATGAATTTTAATAGACAAGGTGGGAATGGCCGGTATGGCCCAAATAGGCCATAGCAACTACGTCTAAATCTGTGTGGGGGAAAAGCTGTCACGAGGATAAGTTGAAACTTGTCAGCAGTACATCAAAATGATAACATCAATGACCCTAGAGATTTAAAACCAGCAGTGAAAAGGGAGCTGACACAGTGGTTACAAATCCCTCCCTGTACGCATTGTTAAATACATCCAGGTAGTAAAAAATTCAACGAATTAATAATGAGATTTTGATACAACTTTTGGAGCTACATGATGTAAAAAGATGCATTACTAATCGCAATCCATTGTTAGGGGCCCAGCTTATCGGCTGGGCCCCTATTGGCTTCATAGGGTTTTCTTCCGCTTCTTCTTCCTTCAATTCTTTGCCAGCCTAGATCTGGAAAACCGCTGCAGGCACACTTCCAAAACTAGAAAGAGTGATCAGGGCTAAGGAGAAGTGGTGCACATAACCCTTGAATTTTAAATGTGTTACGTGACCTGGCGGCCATATTGGATTTCATGAAAATTTGTAGCTATTAATCACTACTACTCAAAACCACAGCTCAAACCATCTGTAAATTTGGTGTGTTGAATGCTTGCGCTTTTTTCTTTAAACTTGACCAAAACAATTCTAAGCGGTCACATGACCTTGGCCGCCATATTGGATTTTCGGAAAAATACCATTTTAATCTTTAAAATCTTCTTCACTACACCAATCGAACTGAAATTTTACATGAAGCATCTTAAGTGTGACCTCTTTCAAGTTTGCAAAAGACATTTGATCGGTTGAGCCGCCATATTGGATCTTGTAAAATTCGGAATTTATTGTTAAAAAATCTTTTTCTCCAGAACCAACCAACCGATTCAAATGAAATTTTAATTGCATCATCTATAGTGTGATCTCTTTCAAGATTACGAATGCCATGTGGATTGGTCACGTAGTTTGGCCGCCATATTGAATTTTCTAAAAATAACAATTTAATGTTGAAAATTTTCTTCTCCAGAACAAACGCATCGATTCAACTGGAATTTTACATGTATCATCTAGAGTGTTATCCCTTTCAATATTATTAAAGCATTTTGATTGGTCACATGGTTTGGCCGCCATATTGAATTTTGCGAAAATTTAATCTTTAAAAATCTTCTTCTCCAGAACCAAAACACTGATTGAACTGAAATTTGACTTTTATTATCTTTAGTTGTGAGCACTTTAAAGTTTGCAAGAGGCATTTCGATCAGTAACATGGTTTGGCAGCATATTGAGTTTGCAAAAATCGCAATTTAATCTTTAAAAATCTTCTTCTCCAGAACCGAAACACCCATTTAACTGAAATTTTAGCTTTACTATCATTTCATTCATCTTTGACCTAATTCAGCATATTTTAGACGGCGCAACATGAAAACACCTTGACTTATCTGCATGTCTACTTGTACTTTTAAATTGCTGATCTCTTGGGCCCTGCCAACGCTGCTTTCAGCTTTAATTTTTGTATTTTCTCCCTTCTGTCTTTTTTTAATCAACGACAAAGCCGTGAACCCAAGGTGTACCCTGTAAGGAAGAATTAAAAACTTCTCAAGTAGAGGAAAAGCGCAGCAATATTCTCTCTTTGAACTGCGGCATTAAAAGAGCTTGTTGAGTGTTGCTTGGAGGCAGACAAGAAAAGAAACACGTATAAGGTTGTGTTACCGTTCTGTTCAGTGATAAGCTCTTCATATACAATTTGTTAGTTCATGATATGTTACAGCGTATCAACTGTCGACTGTTAATCCCCTAAAAGATTTTAGAAATTTTCCCGTTTCTATGGTAACTAAAATCATTACTCGACCAACGGCCCACTTTTCAAATAGGACCGACTTCCCCATGCATTACCATTCAACTGAAAAAAAAAGCTAGCACCTCCGTGCTTTGGGGCAGGCATTGTGTAGTATCTTGGTCATTGCATACTCACTGTTTCGAATGTCATTACACATGGCTTTGCTACGTCTGCATAGTTTTCCCTGTTTGATGAACGTTAGTGTTGTAATTGTAGGGAAATTAGTGAACCAACGAATTTGTCTTGCTTTACTCCAAATCGCAATTGTCCTTCATAGAGCATGGAGCTACCTCCATGCAAAGAGTAATCTGAATTCGCTGCCCACTTGTGGGGGTTGTCAACCTGATGTCATATCCACTCCCAAAGATTTCCGATCGATATGGTGTGTGCGTAACAAGAAAAGTAAACTCATGAATTTTAATAGACAAGGTGGAATGGCCGGTATGGCCCAAATAGGCCATAGCAACTACGTCTAAATCTGTGTGGGGGAAAAGCTGTCACGAGGATAAGTTGAAACTTGTCAGCAGTACATCAAAATGATAACATCAATGACCCTAGAGATTTAAAACCAGCAGTGAAAAGGGAGCTGACACAGTGGATTACAAATCCCTCCCTGTACGCATTGTTAAATACATCCAGGTAGTAAAAAATTCAACGAATTAATAATGAGATTTTGATACAACTTTTGGAGCTACATGATGTAAAAAGATGCATTACTAATCGCAATCCATTGTTAGGGGCCCAGCTTATCGGCTGGGCCCCTATTGGCTTCATAGGGTTTTCTTCCGCTTCTTCTTCCTTCAATTCTTTGCCACCTAGATCTGGAAAACCGCTGCAGGCACACTTCCAAAACTAGAAAGAGTGATCAGGGCTAAGGAGAAGTGGTGCACATAACCCTTGAATTTTAAATGTGTTACGTGACCTGGCGGCCATATTGGATTTCATGAAAATTTGTAGCTATTAATCACTACTACTCAAAACCACAGCTCAAACCATCTGTAAATTTGGTGTGTTGAATGCTTGCGCTTTTTTCTTTAAACTTGACCAAAACAATTCTAAGCGGTCACATGACCTTGGCCGCCATATTGGATTTTCGAAAAAATACCATTTTAATCTTTAAAATCTTCTTCACTACACCAATCGAACTGAAATTTTACATGAAGCATCTTAAGTGTGACCTCTTTCAAGTTTGCAAAAGACTTTTGATCGGTTGAGCCGCCATATTGGATCTTGTAAAATTCGGAATTTATTGTTAAAAATCTTTTTCTCCAGAACCAACCAACCGATTCAAATGAAATTTTAATTGCATCATCTATAGTGTGATCTCTTTCAAGATTACGAATGCCATGTGGATTGGTCACGTAGTTTGGCCGCCATATTGAATTTTCTAAAAATAACAATTTAATGTTGAAAATTTACTTCTCCAGAACCAACCCACCGATTCAACTGAAAATTTACATGTATCATCTATAGTGGGATCTATTTCAAGTTTGTGAAAGGCATTTAGATCGGTCGCGTGGTTTGGCCACCATATTGGATTTTGCGAAAATCGTAATTTAATCTTTAAAAATCTTCTTCTCTAGAACCAAAACACTGATTGAACTGAAATTTTACTTGTATTATCCTTAGTGTGAGCACTTTCAAGTTTGCAAGAGGCATTTTGAGCAGTTACGTGGTTTGGCCGCCATATTGGATTTTGCGAAAATCGCAATTTAATCTTAAAATTATTCTTCTCCAAAAAGGAAACACCGATTGAACTGAAATTTTAGCTTTACTCTAATTTCATTCATCTTTTACCTATTCAGCATATTTTAGACGTGCAAGATGAAAACACCTAGACTTGTCTGCATGTCTACATGTACTTATAAACTGCTGATCGCTGGGCCCCGCCAAGGCTGCTTGAAGCTTTATTTTTTGTATTTTCTCCCTTCTGTCTTTTTTTAATCAACGACAAAGCCGTGAACCCAAGGTGTACCCTGTAAGGAAGAATTAAAAACTTCTCAAGTAGAGGAAAAGCGCAGCAATATTCTCTCTTTGAACTGCGGCATTAAAAGAGCTTGTTGAGTGTTGCTTGGAGGCAGACAAGAAAAGAAACACGTATTAAGGTTGTGTTACCGTTCTGTTCAGTGATGAGCTCTTCATATACAATTTGTTAGTTCATGATATGTTACAGCGTATCAACTGTCGACTGTTAATCCCCTAAAAGATTTTAGAAATTTTCCCGTTTCTATGGTAACTAAAATCATTACTCGACCAATGGCCCACTTTTCAAATAGGACCGACTTCCCCATGCATTACCATTCAACTCAAAAAAAAAAAAAAAAAAACACAAAAAAACCCCTAATTGAGCTTATACTTGCCCATGCATCAATGAGCTATAGCGCACCGGTATCGTAATTAAACATTTATTCTATATTTATCAAGACAAAGAATCAAGCAGAGCGTTTACAACAGGAATTTGATCACCGAAAGTAAAACACATGAAGTTTGCACAGTGCTGTTTTCTTGTTATATGTCATTCATGAACACAACTTGAATTGATAGTTGGTTTTTAGAGGCATATATGGGCAAATGTACATAACCTGCCGACAGACTTAGACTACATATTCACCTGGCAAAGAAATATTGTCGCTTTTGAGTGATTTAACTTGCAAACATACAGATATACACAGCAAAATTTTCATCAATAACGGAAGTGTGAATATTCCCTAGCGTCAGCCATCTAAATTATTTGTAAAGGCACCGTGGTCCAGTGGTTAGGGCAACGGACTAACTATCAAAGGATGGTGAGTTCGAAACCCAGTTCAAGACCCGGTAGTTCAAGGGTAATGGACTCACTGTCGGTGAGTTCGAGACTCTAGCACGGTGTTGTGCCCCTGAGCAAGGCACTTTACTCCACAGTGCTCCATTTGGGGTTAGTGGGTTATGTGTACCTCATCCTGTAATTGGGCTAATGCCCGTTGGATGATGAAAAAGCAGAGAAGGGATGCAGAGTTATAGCACCGTACGGATGAAAGCATCACATTTTAGTCTATGCCAGTCTATGCCATTCGTTATCTGCGTAAATACACAACTTGTGAGGAAAGCCAAGATACATTACTCGATGTATGCATCAGGTCTGCAAAACGTGCTAACTATACTGTTCAATTTAATGATTTTTTTTTAATCTTAACTAGATTCGCTTTATTAAATCGTAAACCATAATGGTCACTTATAGCGATGGTCAATGGAATAATTTTTTTTGCAAACATTAGCAACGGCCGCGCCTGATATCGTCCTTGACAAACAGACAGCATTGTACACCTAGTTGGCCAGCAGTTTGATGTGCAGTAATATAATTGTACATCGCCTCGTTTACAGTAATGATCATTTTTAAAGCAATGTTACGTTTACATAAATCTCTCATAATGGTTGCTCATTTACCAATATTTTCAAAAGATAAAATAAAATTTTCACTCACCATGAATCGACGTTGTTTTTCCATCTATGTGATAGAAGCCAAGCCGGACCAATGTAAATTCCACGCAAAATATTTACCCAATGATGTATACTATCTCCAATCAAAATAGCAAACGCTTTTTGTTGGTGTATGTAAACTCATTAAATATGTAACTGTATTACAATAATCCCACAGCATTATCCCTTGACTCCGTATCTCCTTCTCTTTTTGCAAAGATCATTAACCCCGTGATTTGCAGCAAAAATCAAAAGAATCACTACTATGCAATCTGACTGAGCACAAGCATTGTTGTGGTATAAAAGCTCCAGTACTTGGTGAGCTATATAAGCCAGAGCAACGAATTTGGTATACATGCTCCACGTAAGCAATGGGTGGACATGAGTCACAGCACTGAATTGACTATACTGATCGTTTAACTGTTACCTGCGCTTATTGAAGAAGCACACAGTAACTCTGACTTCATGGCCTAAGTTCAACCGTCGTCCGTTGAGTACACAACAAGATGATTTTGTGATTCTGAACCGTCGCCATTCAATATGGAAGCAGTGCTTCAGCTTTTGTTTGCTGTTGAAGGAAATGGTGAATGGATGATCAATTTTCAAGCCCTGTTCGCCAATTAAGAGATTCCTAATTCACCTACATCGCATGAGCTTGTGATAAAATAACTCTAACCCCTTCCCTAAGTGTCACTTTTTGTAAAATCAATTCAGAGTACCTAATGCGTCAACACGTTCTTGTTTTTTCAAGTACGTTTCCCTCACCCTTGGTGCATTTTGTTAAGGGCCCAAGCACATTTTAAATTCTAGGCTAGCCAATAGAGAGAGATTTCTTGTTTTCGGTACACGGGCATATCTATGGGACCAAATATTTTAACAAAATGTCAATTGACCTCGATGACCTTTGACCTTTGACCTTAATTATACTTATATGCCTTTAAATTAGTATCAGCAACAGCTATAAAGATCATGTTTGGTGGCATGCTAGACTTTCTGGTGCCGCATCATATGCCTTATTAATTATGCACATGTCTGATTCCAGGCTGGCCAATAGAGATAAAGCTCTCATTTTTGATACACTGGCATATCTATTGGAGCAAATGTATTTTACAAAATGTCACGTGATCTTGATGACCTTTGACCTCATATTTACTTCTCTGCTTATAAATCATTAGCCACAACAGCTTTAAAGTTCACATTAAGTAGCATTGTAGACCTCATGGTGCCATGTCATATGTGTCATTAATTATTCACATATTAAATTTTGGGCTAGGCAATAGAGCAGGAGGTCCAATATTTGGCACACAGGGATTACTATGGGAGCAAAGATTTTTGGCAAAAGGTCACATGACCTTTGACGGCAAATGTACTTCTTTGCCTCTTAATCAGTAGTCGCAAGGGATGTTATCTCAATTTTGGTATGATGGTAGACCATATAGTGCCACATACTTTATCTCATTAATTATGTACATATATAATTTTGAGCTAGCAAAATAAATCTAGTGGTCTCATTTTCGGTCGACAATAGGAACAAAAGTTTTGTAGCAAAAACCACGTGTAACTGAGATTACCTTTGCCCTCTCTGATGACATTTGCCTTATTTTTCCCACTTAAAATGGATTTGGCCCCGACATTGCTGCTTGCAGCTACATTTATTATTATTATTGTACCTGCTTTAAAGAATTTTATAGCCTTTATAACAGCACGTGGCGCTAACTCTAAATTACCCATGTAAACTAATTTCCGATATGTGATTTCCGATCTCTTTGTCTTCTTTGTCACAGAAGTGCTGTATGTAATAAAGTTTTAATAACTGAGCTTTAACAACGACTATTGTGATAATTACATACATACATACATACATACATACATACATACATACATACATACATACATACATACATACATACATACATACATACATTATAATTGAATTTTATTTCAGACCTCGCGATTAAATGCCTTGTGTACCCTAGCTATCTTTCCTGAACTGTTTCTCTTTCTTCTGCCTAGAGTAGAGTGGAACACCGAGTATTAGCAGTGCAAACACGGCGCATCGCTTGAAATGCATAATCAATGTTGGTTGAAATTTTTGCAAGCGACATAATGACACACATTTCTCTCTTCAACATAACATCACAAGTGCGCTACATCTTCGTGCAAGCTGCAGTGTGTGACCGCACTTACTATATCCAATACTGAGCTGATAGCATTGAAGATTTTGACCGACTAATTTTTATTGTTATTTTTTTTTTTTGGGGTGGGGGGGTGACAGACAAATATAGGCTGGCCTCGTCCGGAACGCAAAGCTTTATTTTGATCGATGTAGTGTTGTGTCCTTAACCTATGTTGTTTCGAGGAGTGGAGAGGCCTGGGTGGAAGGGGGTTGTCTGCCCTAATTAACACACTTGGCTCGCAAAGTTGAATTGCTGGTTGCTTTTGAATGCCTTTTGTTAGAAAAGGGGGTTATAGGTCGATTGTGCTGACTTTTGAAGGAAATTTATGATAGTGGTCACAGTAGTGTGTTGGAGTAGTGACGGACCGAGTACAGAGTATAAAGTTTTGTGGTTGCGTGCAGTTCGCTGAATCTGATTGGAAATTTCGCGCGCGCACCGTATGCATACTAGGCGTTGAGGCCCGTACCACCAATACTATGGTACCTTCAGTATAAAAAACGTTAAAGCGTGTATAGTGGTAGTGTTTACTCGTCATGTGATCGTACATTGAATATCTAGAATTTCTGTAGATTGCCATGTACACTTAGTAAACGTTCATTCACAAGTCAACGGAAGTACTGCGGATCGGAAACACCGGTACAAGTTGAGAGGGTGTGTACTCAAATACTAGCGCTGGAAGTAAAACTTGTCAAGTAACAGTCGCTACTCGAGCTGGAAATGTGAAACCGGTGGTCGTCGTGTAGGACAGGTGAGCTAGTATCGGAAATAAGTCCTTGAAGTCACGCTCGATGTCCTGTTATTTTGAGCGGTGCCGTCGGTATGATAACCGTCCATTTTAAAAAGATAATAGGAAAATTGATCAAAGACTCAAAGACCAAAACAAGCACAGCGTCCGTGGAAGTGTCTAACCGACATACCGATTTTGAAAGATGCCTGAACCAACTTTGTACTGTACAAACTTACAGCTACAAGAGGGTGAATTACTGAACTATATCCACACCTTCTACTGCATCCTGTCATTTTGTTTTTTTCGACAAAACGTATCTCATAAACTTTGCAATTTGCTTCGCATGGCATATGAGTAACGGTTGTTGTAATAAATGTTGTTAGCGCCTCGAACGTACAAAACTAAAACTTTTGCTCAAACTTTCCTGAAGCAAACTATCGATCATCCACTTTCACAACCGTTGGGCACACACATTTACCGATATTTGAAATGCAAAATGGCCGCCATTAACGTGCATCTCTATGATGCTAAATGGAATTACTTATTTTGACAAAAACTAAGTCGATGAAAACATTATTTACTCAATAAGCTTCAAAAAGAGCCCCACAAGTGGTAGGCCAGAAGAAAATGCCAAAGCTCGAGAGTCCGGATATCTGTTCCCGACGCGCATTCTATTTTAATCACGTGTTGTCTAAATTGAAGTACAAATTCTTACTAGCATTTCCACATACTCCAAGAAAAGAAACAAAAACAAAAAACAAAAACAAAAACAAGACATAACTGTAATATGCAAAACAAAAATGTCCTAAAAGTAAAAGCATTTGCAATGTGGAAGAATCCGTTTCACGCTATTAAAATAATGATGACTACATTAAAATTGGCTAACGCAGAATAGGAGATTCCCATGGACAAATGATTCATATTCTTCATGACCTAGTATTTTAGTGCTTTATCATTTTCATGAAAAGCACACAGAAACTTTGAAGTTTAGCCTGTTATACAGAGATGTTTTCCGTGCATTTTTAATGGAATGTTCGTACAAAATTAGAATTGTGATATGAGTAAACATAATTACAGTGAATCTGTAAACAGTAAATCTCCCTCGAGTTGCTGTTTGAATTTTTTTTGATCAGAAATAAGTTCAGCGCCATCAGTAGTTTGTTCATAGATTTTTTTCTTCTCTTTTGAAATGGTGAGATATTGAAATACTGAGATGCTAGCATTGTTCCTTGATTAGCATTGGAATTCGTAATTGCTTTTAGATATCATGGGCAGAAAACAGACACTACAAAAATCAACTCAGTTAAAAGAGAGGGTACATGTAAATAGACTACGTCAGCATGCAACCTGCTGGAATGCACAGTTGACGTGTGACAATGAATTCCGATGGCATAGTAATACACGGTGTAAGATGAAGACAGATTTTAATAGGGAAAATAGTTCGATTTTTGGATAATATTTCAACTCTTACTAAGTGCATTTCTTTGTTCTTGCTCCAACATTTTGTCGAAATGCAGAGTATTGGCCTTTGCGAGCACTTTGAATTGTGAACAACAGCGTTGCGGTTGACAAATGAATTCTGGCCTGGACTAGAAATTCGGATGTTAACACTGATATCGTACTTAGAACACATGATGCAGACTGCGCTGACGAGTTGAACATTGGCCTTCATGAGGTACCTCAAAAGTTACAGTTAAAGGGCCGTTTATTTTCAATTACACATTGAGCCTTGTTGCCGTTTGGTTAATTGATTCTCTTTAGCATAGGCAATGTGATGATCGCTAAATGCGGTTTGTTGAGCAATTTTTACTCATTTTGTATGAAGTATTCCAGCGGCGATTTTTTGATTTTGTGGGGTTTCATAGGATCAGAGATCGCTTTATTCATTATTTAATCAGCATTGTTCGGTTACCCAACGCTAGGAACGCAACGCAAAATAATATTATGCGATAAAGTGGAATTTCATTGTGAGAACAAGCGAAATATAGGACAAAGAAGAGGGCTTGTCCATGGTACCGTGACGTACAGCCGCGATTGCCACCTGTTATTGGCAGATTGTGCAACGCATTTTTTTATCGATTTATTAAAGAGAGTATAACCTAGCACCAATTCTAATACAGAATCGAAGTCTTGGTTACGTGGACAGAGTTATTTGCCTCAACTTCAGACAATAGTAAACCGCTACGTTGAAGACAAACGTATAGTCTTTTTTTCTCTGATTTAATGTTATGAGAAATAATTAAATAACTATAGCTGCTTCACTCTGCATTGCATGAACATAGGACATTAGGATTTCTTGCCGTCGTCAAATTTATTTGGGTTTCGCTCATTTAGTTTTTGCTGATTCATCACAGTCGAAGTTCGATTATTACATGAAAAGAAAAAAATCAAAATAATCAACTTAAACGATAAATGACCGGGTAAAAAAAAACAAATGAGCGAAACCCAAAATACATGAGCTGGTGTTAAAATTACTGAGTGGCACTTTGTCGAGCTCCTGTCCCGATGAAACGCGATTACAAAGTGTGATGCTAGGCGAGTACTCTAAGCCAAAATGTTGTTCAGTGATGGTCCATAGATCGATTAACTAAGCGGAAAGATGCCACATGATGCAATCGCCCTTTAACGAAATTTCTCGAAAGCAACTGCAAAGTTATTTTAGAACACGCATTTCATAGAACTGCGAGAAAAGCTCTACCATACAAATTATAAAAAGCTAATTAACTATCCTCTTGACTTAAAATTAGTTCACTTTTCTTGTCATGTACAATATATCTTATAATAGTAAGGACCCCTTTAAAAGTGCATCGTTCATTGGCTGCACCTGGCTCATGCGTGTAGCCGGCACAAATATAGCTTCTTGTTCCCTTCGTCTGTTGGACCATTAATCGGTACGCATCGTTTGTTTTGTAAGCTCTGATAATACATTTGACTCTTTTTTCATCTTCGCGTGTAATACAATCACCACACTTATCGTAGAACTTCAGCATCAACAACTTTACGTACTAAATTGGATTGCATAAAGACGTGGGGGTGAGGTACACTCACAGTTAACGATTCATTTCTTGCACAGGTTCAATGACAACCAAACTTATTCGAAAACTGCAATGCGGAGAGGATGGGAACGTTTGATCAGAAAATATCAGAGGGTAACTATGAAAATACTCACAAAAGTACAACTGTTGAGATAATATATCATTTTACACGACACTTTTTTCTGTAGTTAAGGGACAATTATAACATGCAATTCAAATAAGGGCTGAAATAAGGGCTGAAATAAGATGCTTCTGGTATTTAGAAACACAAATAGCTGGTGGTGAAAGTGCAATCGGATGTTTATACTTCGGTTGGTCGAGTTACTAGTATCGGAATCCGTGTTTTTGAGGAACGGCGCACTCTTATTGAATTACGTTATCTCCGACATATAAAGTAATTAAAACGACATTGCGTCAAAAGCCAGATGTAATGTAACGATTTTATTACCATGATATAGGGAATGCGGTAAATGTCATGAGCTTTCAAAGTCTTGATAGATATTTGATGTTTCATTGGCTGTGGTGGAGTTAGAAATACAGCTTTACGCTGGTGGAGCAAAGCCCCAATTTCAGCCGGCAAAATCTACGATCAAGACGATGAGAGTTTGATGGTTATGACGACAAGCCTGAAAATAGAAAAACTTAAGTCTTACTAGTCCTGTTTCATAAGTCAGGTCCATGACATATGTACCAACACCAGTGATTGGTTCATCTGGTAATTTAAGGTCCCTTTGCGTTACGCTGTTTGGTGGGACCTCATGCATTAGGTCTCATTACTATGTATTGTTCATTGTACCTCTCCCTGATTGGTTAATGTGTAGGTCCGGTCCTCCAGTGTTCATTGCCTCTTTATGCAATGTCCCACGTGCTTCCTCGCTACCGCTGAAGTCATATGTTATTCGTGATGTTCACGGATCGGCCGAAAGTTACAACGAAAAATGCCCGACAAACCTTCATGCGTTAAATTTCCATGTTTTTACTTATCCCTGTCCCTTTATGCATTACAGGCATGTTGGCTCGTTGTTTTCCAATTGTTGGTTACGTACAAAGTTCACGCTTTTCATTTTCATTTTGATTTGACGGGGGCATTGACCGCATCGACAACAGTGAGGCCTGTGAATGACAAGAGGAAACAATAGAGCTTCAAGGGAAACACATGGCGTTTCATTATATAGTTCAGTAAGCCGTTTACCATGTTCCAAAGATCGAAAATTGTGACCGTGTGAGAACAGTTGTTCGCAGTCAACTGACTGCAGCTGGTGCCAGCCGTCATAGATTCTTGTGGGTCAGTCGTACCGGTCGTAACCTACATATACCGATTTTTGGACAGACATGTATGAATATCTTCCTCGCTAACTCTTGGAGAAATGCAAAATCGTTTTGATCAACCATTTCAACCATTTCAACCAACTACCGCAGGGAAAAGGACAAAATTTCTCCTGGCAATATTTAATTCATGTATAATTCACAGTATCACATAAAATGCCATGAATAGTGAAGGAACTCTTGAACAAGGTCAAATCTAACTAGATATTTTGACAAATATTCGGCATGAGTACCTTTCTTCATATACTGGGATCGAGCTGCGACCACGTGCAGGCATCATCCAAAAGTACATGGGACATTGCATAATGAGGCAGTGAACACTGGAGGACCGGACCTACATATTAACCAATCAGGAAGCTGTAAATTGAATAATACATAATAATGAGACCTAACACGTGAGGGGACTCCAATGACTGCTCCGAAAGGGGACCTTAGAGAAGCGGATTAACCAGTCAGAGCATGCAGTACATGTGTGTAGGACGTGTAATGTAGGTCATTTTGAAACCGGACTACTGCCAAGGTGACCTACAAACCGTGTGCGCGCACCACTTTTAAGGTTTTGTAAAGCAGAACCCCATGTCGAACTTGCAATGACCTCAGAATAAATATGGAAAAAAACGAAAACATCCCATTTTGATGAAGAGGGATGTATCAGGTTCACATAAAAAGCAGCCTGGAAGATCCTCGAGCGATTGATTGGCAAAAGCTTCTTGGCAGCTAAAGTGATATTCTATAATGACCAGTCTTCAATTGGTTTGAAAGCGTTCTCATAAATCAGAGAAAGTCACTAATCGCTTTAAAAGACAAATCACCGCCATTCTGTCTTTTGTTTGCCTGCTTCAGGAATGTATGATTTCAGATTGTGTTCTGAATACATCATCGGTGACTGACTGCAAAGGTCTGTCGATAAACAGTAAACAAAACTACATTAGTCTGGCAAAGGTTGTAAGTGGACCACAATCCTTAAAAAATGCACGTAAATATGGAGCAAGTTACATGCTGTGAACAGTAGAAAAAATATAAGAAATTCCAAAGACTACTGACCGTAGTTATAATACCAGTAGAAAAAAATATCAGAAATTCCAAAGTCTACTGACCGTAGTATATAATACCCGTAACTTTCTGATGAACTTCAGAATTTCCATAAACTTACAAATGTGAAAATAAGATGTCACTGTTTTGACGTTGACGAGAAAATTGAACCTCATTTAACGAATAACTGCTCCCCGCAAAAACAAACAATCATAAAACCGATGTAGGCTAATCGGAATGACGTATCGGCATTTTACCTGTTCTCCTCCCTGGCAGTGTAGGTAAGCGCTGAGGAACTTGACCTCAAATAAAGACAACGCCAAGTATTTTGACCCCTTAAATTAATATATTGTGTAAACTTAGCTTCGCAATGTTAATTATGATGTTTATGAGTTTAGCGCTATTTTTCTGAACAGATCGTGACGGAGGTAACATATTCCTTTTTCCTTCTGATGTTGACTTACAAAAAGCATTACAACACTTTTGGGGTCGTCGGTCGTCAGAACTTAAAACGTGACATTTAAAATTAAAACATCACTAGCTGACCATGACTAAAGTCAAACTTAACGCCGGCAAATGACGGATATTTGAATTTCGTTAAGAATAATGAGGGTAGTCGGTATATCGTTGAAATGGGGTCATTTTTTTTCTTCTATCTCACCGTGGCGACATTTTTTTTTTCTCAAAATCGCCATACCCCCAAAATCAAATGGTGTTTCCCTTAACAGCGCCCGAATAAGTGGGGTGGTCACATGACGCGATACATTTTACGTTTGTACCGCAAGGCACGAGCTAAGATATTTCAGGAAAAAGAGGACGATTTTTTTTCGATTTTTTCGTTCGAGTTCATATTTGTATATGAAGCCAATTATATGATTTTCTGTTACCGTGTCGTAATCCCCTGATGTTGTGGTATGGTCCTCCCCCCCCCTCTCTCTCATCTCTCTCTCTCTCTGTCTGTCTGTCTGTCTGTCTGTCTGTCTGTCTGTCTCTGTCTGTCTGTCTGTCTTCTGTCTGTCTGTCTGTCTGTCTGTCTGTCTCTCTCTCTCTCTCTCTCTCTCTCTCTCTCTCTCTCTCTCTCTCTCTCTCTCTCCTCTTCTCTCTCTTCTCTCTCTCCTCTCTCTCTCTCTCTCTCTCTCTCTATATATATATGCATGCAGTACTGTATCATCTTGTTGTATTACGCCTACATGGGCAGCTCGTTCCTCCAAGGGTTTCTCCATATTTTCCATCGAGGTTATTGAAGACTATGCTATTCGAAGGTTTCTGCCCATACCGACGGTATTTCTAGTGAGATATTGTAAGAGACAAATTTAAAATACATATCAGGTTGCACTAAACTGCTCTGTGGCGCACATCAATTTCTCAAATTATCACAGGATCTAGGACAAAACTGAACTGTTGTGAATTCATCCTTTATTATCATAGAAACATGTTTAATTTACCTCAGTTCAATGACCATTTTGACAGTTAAACATACCATATTCATGCTTTTCATTAGAAGCTGGCAGCCGGAGAAATGACACAAGAAGGTCAAAGATTTTCCGTTCCTGTATATTCATTTATCTTCAGTCTCTGGCAAATAGAACTGTTTTTCACAAATTGTATTGTCATTGTTTGGTTGTTGAATATTGTGACACAAACACTGATCATGCAAAAAAATGTAAAAAAATATTGCAGTGTTCAATGTCATTTTCAAACAGTTTACCGAGTGAAAATAACCTATAATCGCGTTCACCACACTCAACGCGTTCACATAATCTCACTCACACATTTCACATGAAAACAGAACACAAATCATCGCATTCCAAGCGTTCACCCAACTCAACGTTCACAAATCACGCACTTGAACAGCATTTGAACCAAGTCTAGTAAACCAGTGAATAAATCCAGAGAATCAGACGTGCTGGCGGCAGGGTCTTTGTTTTTACGTTTTAAATGTATTGGTGATTTCAGCGGTAATTCCTGCGGATCATGTATGTTAACTTCAAGCGTGCCTACACAACTGTTGTCCGCGGGCCCCAGTGTAAGCCGTTCCCAATCCAGTTAACTTGAAGTATAGCATCGCATCGTCACCTTAACATTGAACTGGTTGACTTGTTCGCCGATAAACGACAAAGCAAACTGACCAAATTACGAATGCACTAGTTTTAAACTGTTGTAATAAATAGTTGGTGGAGAAATGCTCGACGTTTCAGGGCTATTTTAAGCGTTGACAGTCGTTTCGGGCCCTGGCGCTGGGTCGGGCGATGCATCGACTGCCGATGCCGGGTCCGGCTAATGCACCGGGCCTAAATTACCTCTTTTTTACTCTGACCTAATGCATCACCACTTGAAACGTAAAAAGCATTCTCATACTCAAGCAACAGAAAAACAAGAGTTTGAACAAATAGCACTCCAGATTCAAACGAACAGTGGACGTACATCACAATCAAAACAGATACACATGTGCGTAAGTTGAATACGACGCTCTCCGTCTCCATTGTTACAGTGATCACGTTTAAAATCCCGCTCTCGCGTGGCTAGTGATATCATCACTCTTTGTGCTCCATACCACGTGATCGCCTAACATTTTGTAAACACAAGCGCCGCGAACTTCGCTTAGCGGCAGGCCAGCAACAGTTTTATTACCGTTCGTTATTCACAATCGGGTGTTAGTTTCGACTTATTTCCTCGTCAATTGACAATTGGGAAGATATAGATATTATCTAGCTTGATTTTTATCATGTGGTCGGACGGAAAAAATTGTCAAAAGTTACAGCTACTATCCTTTTAATGAATGTATTGGTGAATGGAAGTCTGGTCGCCGACTTGCCCCGGACCATCGATTATTCGTTCGACTATAGGTGTAACTTCGATAGAAGTTACCAGAAATATCGCATCTGATAATTGCCAAGGTTTGATGTTCCCCCATACACGATTAAGAACATTGCACATACATATTACATTTTAATATCGATTTCGATTAACCAAATTTAAGCCTCTGGTCATTCTTGCTCAGCATAATTATGGCTTATTCCAGACTCGTTTAGGCCCTAAACGAGGCGGAAGAGAATACACGCCCGGCAAACCTCTGATGACTGAATTAAAACAGTTCAGCCCTGGTCTTGCGTGACAGGTACTGACCCACCCCAACAACCAATTCGGCTAATTAAGTATTAATCCAGAGCATCGAAAGACGACCCCTGACCTCCTACGCCTCCCAATACAAACAGCCTCTAATACAGTTTCTCTGCATCCCAGACGGAAAAGAGAACACTTCAGAAGCGCCTCTGTCCTGCTTGCTGTAGACATCTATTACATAACCCGGCTAGATTCCATTTGAAAATGACGCAGCTTGAGATGTCACGAGCAGTGATCATTTCACATCTCGTGTTACTTTCTCTCTCTCTCTCTCGGTCAGCTGTAGGATCAGGTAAATATTACTTATTAATTATATCTTTACTTTCTTCATTTCGTTGTTTCAATGTTCTGATCTCTTCTGTCAAAAAAAAGGCATCTACGGTTTGCGAGGTGCCTCCGAATCACTGATGATGTGATCCTTTCACAACAATATAAAACTACCTCAACTTAATTCAACTTACCAAAATTTGACATCTGGATCAATTTCAATGGAAGTAAGATTTCTCTATAACCGCATACATTGTTATTTCATACATCCAGCCACGCAAAATAACGAGATGTGATTAGGCTGGCGAACTATTGAAACAGATTCCGAGCGTGGAAAATTTCATGTTGATTTAGGTTTGCGTCGCACATTCTTCGAGGATCAGTTTATCTCTCCGTTCTACTTGTCTATAGAAAGCTCCGCTTGTTTCTATCTGTCAGGCAGAAATCCATTTGGCATTTTAAATCGTATATTTCATAACCTAAGGCATGCCTCAAAGTCGAATTGCAAATGGTAACCTAATATAGAGAAACATACTTCTGAGGGTAAATCATACCTTGGCCTGGCCAGCCAGCCGTCTTGGAGTTTCTGCATCTCACAAACAACAACCGCGTGTATCGACAGCAAGACCTGACCAGAACCAAAATATAAGCGGGCTAACAAAATGTGTCACTTCCATAACTTCACTTTCACTTTCATTTTCCGTTAATATCAAATATAAACCTTGTCGGCAGCAGGCCATGGACTGTGAGATTGAACTAATTTTTTTTCAATGATCAGCGCAGCGAGGAAAATTCCATGCTAATACAAGGAAACAAAAAACTGGCAGGATTTCAACATTTTGTCGTTATTCATATTTTTATCAGGAAATACAGACTGGGGATACGGTGAACATGATGGTGGGTAGCTGAAGCAAAATTTTGAGTTCAATTTCGATTTCGACCTGGAAACTGCTACGTACATATACGTCATTCGTTGGTCTAGTCCTGTTTCAAATGACCTACATCACACGTCCTACACACATGTACTGCATGCTCTGACTGAAATGCTCTGACTTTCGGAGCAGTCATTGGAGTCCCCTCATGTGTTAGGTCTCATTATTTTGTATTATTCAATTTACAGCTTCCTGATTGGTTAAGGTAAGGGCGACGAATTCGGACGCGCACACGCTTTAGAACGTTTCTGAGCAGATTTAACTCCAGCCTGTCGCAAATGGGTTATTTTGTAGCGCATGTATTTAACATCACCTGTCATTGTTGAAATTGCGCTTTTACCTAATTTTTTGACCCAGTCTCTTAGAAATACATGTGACCTATAACCTTGTCATATTTTGACCCCCTAGGAAGCTGGTTTTTATTCAATATGAGCGAAAAATTAACATTTCTCTCCCATTTACATGGCGCACATTACCCATTCACCTGGAGATATTGTAAAAAAGTAGCGTGGTGACACCCTTTTATTAAAAGTGTAAACTAAATGGTATTATGTCAGGATTTTATTCGCCAAGTTTGGTCAAAATGACACCATTCAAAGCGACAGGAAGAAAGTTCGAAAATTATGTAGTGATATAATTTCGATATTGTCATTTTGTAATCGATACTTATGTAAAAATTTCTTTACAAACATCATGAAAACTATACATTCGATAGATATGGATCTTAAGTCTTGGTATTTATTAAAATTAACTCATTTGCTAAGCGTTTTATAATTGCTTTCTTTAGTTTAAGTGAATTATATCATTTTTATTTATTTCTAACGACGCCATTTTAACGTCCGTTTCCATGGAAACGAGCGTGGTGACCCCCATTTTTTATTTTATTTTTGCACTTGCACAACTTCCAAGAATATTTTTGCAAAGTTTCAAGAAAATGACACCACAACTTAATTTTGACGTAATTCGTAGTACTTCACCTTAATATGTAGGTCCGGTCCTCCAGTGTCACTGCCTCATTATGCAATGTCCCATGTACTTTTGGATGATGCCTGCACGTGGTCGCAGCTCGATCCCAATATATGAAGAAAGGTACTCATGGCGAGTATTTGTCAAAATATCTAGTTAGATTTGTTCTTGTTCGAGAGTTCCTTCACTATTCATAGCATTTTATGTGATACTGTGAATTATACATGAATTAAATATTGCCAGGAGAAATTTTGTCCTTTTCCTGCGGTAGTTGGTTGAAATGGTTAAAATGGTTGATCAAGTCAAATTTGCATTTCTCCAAGAGTTAGCGAGAAAGATATTCATATATGTTTGTCCAAAGATCGGTATATGTAGGTTACGACTGACCAAAAGAATCTATGACGGCTGGCACCAGCTGCAGTCAGTTGACTGCGAACAACTGTTCTCACACGGTGACAATTTTCGATCTTTGGAACAGGGTAAACGGCTTACTGAAATATATAATGAACGCCATGTATTTCCCATTTTTCGTTGTAACTTTCGGCCGATCCGTGAAAATCACGAATAGCATATGACTTCAGCGGTAGTGAGGAAGCACGTGGGACATTGCATAATGAGGCAATGAACACTGGAGGACCGGACCTACACATTAACCAATCAGGGAGATGTACAGTGAATAATACATAGTAATGAGACCTAATGCATGAGGTCCCACCAAACAGCGTAACGCAAATGGACCTTAAATTACCAGATGAACCAATCACTGTTGTTGGTACATATGTCATGGACCTGACTTATGGAACAGGACTAGTAAGACTTAAGTTTTCTATTTTCATAGAGAAAGATAGATAGAGTGGCAACGGGTATTGTTTAAGGCGTGAAGCGGTTACGTAACCATCCATGTTCGCCTCGCCTCAGGTTGCTCTCGTCTCTCTTTTCCGAAGAGTGCCGACCATGAATCCTTCGGTAATTTTCGGATTTTCGCCAATTGTTAAGCGAAAGTATGTTCGGCAAAGTTTGTGTTGTTGTTGTCGTGTGGTGCTGAGCAGAATTGACGTGCTGGCGAAAACGGGAGTGTTTTGAGCTTCAGAAAAGTGAGTTTTACTGTTTTAAAAATTCCTATCACATTTGTATGAATATATAATGAGTGTGTTTGAACCAAATTTGAAAGTCTTTTATCGATACTGTCTGGTTTTACTCAATGGTTTACGGTCAGTCATACCCTCTTTTACACGTGCGTCAAGGAAGGACATGTTTATGAAACTGCTGGCGTGTTATGTTTTGATTGGCGTGAAGCAGTGTTTCTGGCCTGAGAGCTCACAAAGTAACTATGGTTGCTACGCGACTGGCAGTACGATGCCATCTCGTCCAATTTTTCGCATAATCTCGTGTAATTATCAACCACAATACAAACAAAGCCCCAAAAAGTTTAACACCTTTGAAGTCATTTTAATATAAAAAAGCAAATAGTCTACCGAGACGACCATGGAACAAAAGGCATGCAAGTGTTGCCACTCTGTCAATTTTACTCTGTGATTAAAGTTATCATGAATATGGTAATGATACGTTGCTGGCAAAATTTCAAATAGAATGATAATTACAACAACGTGCTTCCAAGGACGGAAGGGGTATATGTTAATTGAGGGTTATACGTTTATGTTACCTCTCAGAGAACTCCTGCGACTGTGGTAGCTTTCTGGTGTTCAGCCAAGTAAATGCGGTTGCTATTTTCCCCCGTGTAACCGAACGACCTTGCGATGGTCTCAGATTCGCTGTTTATGCTTGGGGAGCTTTTTTCGCGAAAGAGGGCTACGTTACTTTTTCTTTGACAGTAAACCAGAAGATTATAGAATAGCGTCGATCGTGATTTCGGGTTTGTTACTAATATATCTGCACGCGCGCGACTTTCGGACAAACATGCTTGAATTCGAACAAATTTTATCGTTAAATGCGCGGCTGTTGTTGCAGCTTGTAGTCTCAGTCATCAATTCATACGAATAAGTGTGACGCTAAATAGCCATTCTAACACCCGCAGGTTTTGTTTTCGTCGTTTATGCGAAAAAGGCGAACAAATATTTATTTATGCATATTAATGAGAGAGAAAACAGTCACGTCATTTGCGATCAGCGCTATTACAGCCAAGAGTCAAGGGCAAAGCCAAAGCCATATGCTACGCACAGCCAATCACATGACACTTCGCTGATCTGTATTTGCAACTATCGCCGTAAATAACATCTTTTGATTATCCATGCACATCTTGAATTAATAATGATGACGTAACGCACAGTTAATATCTTCGATAATGGTCAGATAATCATAAAAGGTACTCTGATATTTGCGTTACAACTGCCATTTTCTCGATCGACATAACATCATTCCAGTGCGTCCTCGAGGTGTTCCCTCTGACGAGTCACGCTTTACGTTTAAAGAACCGACGCATTTCACCTTCCTTCACCTATCATTTTAAATTGATGGCCGACGCCCTCAGCACTCCCATCAACAACATTATTTACGTAAATTAGACCTACAGCGATAATTATACGGATGTATACTGTGACGTACCTTTACCGACCTCCTATAAACGCCGCCGTTTCCTCCCAATTTAAGTACATGAACCGCGCAACATAATGCTGCTCATCGAAATAAACAGCTACAGGGTCGTGCGCACTTAAAATATTTGCCGCGACTTGAAGCAAGTGCACCAGTCTCGCCCCCTATTCCCTATGTCTGCAATATTAATGCTTTGAGTTGCAACACGAGAATGAGAAACTGTTATAGTATTCGCTATAGAGCAACGATTACTAAGTATACTGTCCACAGGCCTAGGATACTACCATCCGGCGCCCCATCTGTCTCTGCAACACAGGAGTACACGAGCAGCCATAAAATAGTACAACGATTGCTCACTTCAGGATATTTTGAACTTAAGGGAGGCTAAAAGTCAAGGAAGGGTAAAAGTCAAGGGCAGTAAATGTTTGTGAGCCCCATTGTGTACGGCACTCTAGAGAGTTCAAAAGTTTAAAAAGCAAACAGATTACATTTCTACAAATACTGGATATAAGTTAATCATGTCTAACAATGCAGTTCATTTTCTGCCGTGCTGTATATCGAGTTTCTGTTCTAATGCTTAGGCAGTTTTGGTCAAGATAAAGTTATATATATATATATATATATATATATATATATATATATATATATATATATATATATATATATATATATATATATATATCTATATATATCTATCTATCTATCTATCTATATATATCTATCTATATATATATATCTGTATATATATATATCTGTATATATATATATATATATATATATATATATATATATATATATATATATATATATATATATATATATATATATATATATATATATATATATATATTGTAGAGACGTCCAGTTCTCCTGTACTTAGCTTGGCTTGTCTTAGAAAGTGAATTTGTAGTCTAGCGCCCTCGCTCTGTGAAAGTAAAAACGATATAGGATAGAAATAGGCGCATGCGCATTTGTTTGCTTGAAAGAATCTAGAGAGTTCTAAACAGAGTACATGTAGAAGGACTTGCGCAATTTCGCCTGGAAGAATTTACCAGTTTTTCTACGGAATTTCGAGGAGTTTTGCTATCGTAATGCTACATCCTTAACAGCATTGTATAGTAGTTGCTCTAGTCAGTAGTTTTATCACAGTTTACGGGACTATTGGTAGTGTGGTATACATTAGTCGGAGCAGAAGTTGCATTGGCAGTGCTGTGTATGTTGTATGTCCGCGCTGTGTACGGTGAAGCCCCTGAACTCCAGTTTGGAAATGGCAAATTACAGAAACTTGTGATCTTTGATGTGAATTTAGTTAGGGTACTACGTAGAAGGCGCATCGAGGGTCATAATATATATTATATATATATATATATATATATATATATATATATATATATATATATATATATATATATATATATATATATATATAATATATATATTTATATATTCCTTTATTCTGTTTCAATGTTATCCTTTTTGTCTAAGTGTTGCGAGATATCAAGAAAGGGGACGGAAATTCAGATCTTACAAAAAGCGCTACAAACACCACTTGATTGGGCCAGATTTATAGATGATATCAATTCCATCTGGGCACATGATAAATCCATAGTCACTGCATTTCATCCCCTTCCATCCCATGTATCGCAACACTAAGATAAAGCGGTTAACATAGAAACAGACTTGTACAAAAAACCTACAGACACTAATCAACATTTAGCATTCACGTCATCACACCTTAGGCACACAAAACTAGGCATTCCTTATGGATTAGCCATCCGCATATGTGGAATATGCTCCAGGCATGACTGGAGGGACACCCACTTAAATGAATTGACAACATCGTTAATCAAGAGGGGATACCAAGAAAGTTTGGTTATAGACCAAATAAAGCGGACCTTCGGCTCGAGCACCATCAATATTATCGTCATTAGCACCATCCCTTTGGCAGGCAAAAATCGTTATCTTGCCCTTGCAGGCGAGTGTTATTATTTAAATATATATTGCCAAACTGTTTATGAACGGTCTATGCCAAAGGGTGTCCCTAGCACGCGTTGGAGTCGCCCTCACCTCTCTCTCAGACACACAGACAGACAAGCAAACAGAAATAACTGTTGCCAGTTAAATAGCCAACTGGAATTAACTATTCATGAAGATTTGTCAATTCCATCTGTACACTTGCAGCCCACGTGCGACTATTTACCGGTAAAGATCATCTGGTACGAGTGTATTGAACTTGCCATGCCTACCATGTAGCAGATGCGATGAGTGTTAAGAAACTGACAGGATGCAGACATGATTACGTCGCGTTGGACATTGGCACTGGTACACTGCGTTCGTCTGAAGGTCCCATTAGTCCTGTTTCATAAGTCAGGTCCATGACATATGTACCAACATCAGTGATTGGTTCATCTGGTAATTAAAGGTCCATTTGCGTTACGCAGATTGGTGGGACCTCATGCGTTAGGTATCATTACTATGTATTATTCACTTTACAGCTCCCTGATTGGTTAATGTGTTGGTCCGGTCCCCAGCGTTCACCGCCTCATTATGCAATGTCCCACGTGCTCCTGGCTACCGCTGAAGTAATACGTTATTCGTGATGTTCACGGATCGGCCGAAAGTTACAACGAAAAATGCCCGAAAACCTTAATGCGTTAAATTTCCATATTTTTACTTATCCCTGTCCCTTTATGCATTCAGTTGACTCGGTTCAAGTCTGTGATTTGTAATGTTTGAGTTGAATGAACGCAACGATATGTATTTTGCTTTCATGTGAAACGCACGCTTGAGTGCATTGGACGCGATGAGTCGGGTGAACGCTATACCACAGGGGGCTGTCTACATGTCCGTCCCCAGGGGTGGGTAGGTGTTTCGTTATATCGCTAATAAAGATATATTCTACCAACCTTTGGTGTTTCGGTCTTAACTTAGCACTGCCCTTGACAATCTTGCGTATACGTTTTATCAACATGCTGCGTCTATTATCTGATGAGTTTGAGTGCCTAATTAGCCAAAGTAATCAAGGGTAAATTACTAATCTGTGGACGCTCTCACCAGATTATCACCGGATTAAATTTGACAAAGTCAATAACGAACGCACCAGCAAGGTATAACTGAAGACCTTGCTGGTGCGTTCGTTATTGACTTTGTCATATTTAATCCGGTGATAATCTGGTGAGAGCGTCTAAAGATTAGTAATTTACCCTTGATTACTTTGGCTAATTAGGCACTCAAACTCATCAGATAATAGACGCAGCAGGTCGATAAAACGTATACGCAAGATTGTCAAGGGCAGTGCTAAGTTAAGACCGAAACACCAAAGGTTGGTAGAATATCTCTTTATTAGCGATGTAACGAAACACCTACCCACCCGTGGGGACGGACATGTAGACAGCCCCCTGTGGCTATACAGGGGAGTTTCACCCGGAGGTGAATCCGGCAGAAACTAACTCACTATCCTGCGCAGACTCAAAGGTAGCGCATTCAATCGCTGGGAAAAACATGGCCTGGGCTACCAAATTCCGAATAGTTTTGTACGAAATTGGAGAGACACAAGAGAAACTATTATAAATGATTTTATTTTTTTAAATTCATCGACTTGAACCAAATCTAGCATTACAGGCACGTTGGCTCTTTGTTTTCCAATTGTTGGTTACGTACAAAGTTCACGCTTTTCATTTTCATTTTGATTTGACGGGGGCATTGGCCGCATCGACAACAGTGAGGCCTGTGAATGACAAGAGGAAACAATAGAGCTTCAAGGCATTACGTAACAAAAATTACGTAACGGTTTCAGGCGTCAGTAGCTCATTTCAACCAACTACCGCAGGGAAAAGGACAAAATTTCTCCTGGCAATATTTAATTCATGTATAATTCACATTGTCACATAAAATGCCATTAATAGTGAAGGAACTCTCGAACAAGGTCAAATCTAACAGACATTTTGACAAATACTCGGCATGAGTACCTTTCTTCATATACTGGGATCGAGCTGCGACCAAGTGCAGGCATAGACTCTCGAGTTTTTCTCGAGAGTCTATGGTGCAGACATCATCCGAAAGTACATGGGACATTGCATTATGAGGCAGTGAACACTGGAGGACCGGACCTACACATTAACCAATCAGGAAGCTGTAAATTGAATAATACATAATAATGAGACCTAACACATGAGATCCCTCCAATTATTGCTCCCAAAGTGGACCTTAGAGAAGCGGATTAATCAATTAGAGCATGCAGTACATGTGTGCAGGACGTGTAATGTAGGTCATTTTGAAACAGGACTAGTTGAGCTAAATCGGCTACATCTACCACGTCTATTAATATTCATTCGTTTACTTTTCTTGTTTGCGCACAAACTTTATCGATGGAAATCTGGGGAATGGCTATGAAATCAGGTTGACAACCCCCAAAAGTATGCAGAGAATTCAGATTACTCTTTGCATGGAGCTAGGACCATGCTCTTTATAAGAAGCTACGATTCGAAGTAAGGCAAGACAAATTTGTTGGTTTCACTAATGTCCCTCCAATTACAACACTAACGTTCATCACGCAGGGAAAAATATGCCGACCTAGCAAATACGGTGTAAAGCAAAGCCGTGTGTAATGACATTCAAAACACAGCATAGGGGAAAGAAAAAAGTCCCCTGGGTGGGGAGGGAGGGCTTTTGTGCAACGGTTTATCTTATTTGATTTTATTAGTTTTGACTGTATATTTCTAATACAGAGTTCAACTCCACACCGTCTGACTGCTTTGTATATTACCGACAAGTCCTTATCTCCTCTCCAACTTGTGTTTACACCACTATGTCGTGTTGACTTAATCAATTAATCCGCTGATACGGACAGCGGATTAGCAAGTTGGCTATATTTTCGGAGCAATTATAGTGGTGTATGCACAAGTTGGAGAGGAGATAAGGACTTGTCGGTAATATACAAAGCAGTCAGACGGTGTAGAGTTGAGCTCTTTATTTGAAATATCACGGTCAAAATTATTAAAATTAAATAAGGTAAACCGTTGCGCAAAAACCCTCCCTCCCCACCCGAGGGGACTTTTTATTTCCACTGTGAACACAGCGAGCATGCAATGACCAAGATATTCCACAATGCTTGCCCTACAGCATGGAGGTACTAGCTCTGCTCGTGGCTCCATGACTAACCATGGAGATAGAAGGAAACTTGTCACCTCCTTGGACTGACGTACGCGTGACCTAAAAATAAGTCACGGAGGTTACTATTAAAGTACAGTGAAAATAGGCCTGTTGTCCTATTTGTACTGTATTCATTTTGCTGCAGTTTTATCCCTCTTTTGAGGTCGTTTGTAATTACTATTAAAGTAAATTTCTGCCATGGTATCAACCGATGTGCGATGGTCCGCTATTAGCCCTACGGCCGGTATGAGTCAAGAGTGCTCGGCTATGACTACGCCGTAGCCGTATTATAGCCCTGTCACGCAGAGCGGAGTAGTGCGTGTGTAGACGTCAAAGAAGTAGCCGAGGCACTTTTTTATTGTACATTTAGTCATTGGTCCTTGCAAAATCTGCAGCCACCTAAGTCTGTGTATGCTGATTTGTATTCGTCCGCAATGTTTCCCTCTATTGTGGTTCAGGGTAATATAGTGAACGGAACATATACACAGAGGTCCACACAACATCGTATCTATGGTGCATCAGAAAAACATGAGTATTTTTTTTCTCTTTAGAGAGGGATTGAATGCATACAATTAACTCCAAGTTAGAGCTTGTTGCAACATTTTCGTGAACACAAACTGACCCTGAATCATTTAATTCCATTAGTATTTTCAATACATGTAGGCACAGAGCTTAACCTGATGTAGGGGACATCATAGTTTTTTACTCCATGGATCCGCTATGTCGATTGGTCGGACACCATGAAATTTAATTTTCTTTTTTCGACCAAACTACGTGTGTAGCAAATTTGATTGTATTTTTATCTTTACTAAACTAATATGACAATCACCAATTTGAACCATTTGATATCGATTTGTTGCAATTCTAGCCCCCCCTCCCCGAACACCCCCAACTGCAGTTCTTCTCTATATAAGCTCGTCGCGAAACATCCGGGTTTTAGTGTGGCGATTGAGTCATTTGTTGCATGGAGTCACCTCCATGTTTGTTGCGTCAGGTCAAGGTGAAAACATGTGACCGAAGTCCAAGTGCTGTATTGTACAATATATTCAACGTTTCAATATAGACGAATGTTCATTTTTAATGTATGTCACACAATGTCTCTATCATTTGCTGTCTTGTAGTGTATGATCTAATTCCCACCCCTATATTATAACCCAATGAGAAGGAACTCGGCATTGCGTCTCAAACGAAACTTTTTAGTAGTGTAATAGCTTTTTTGTCGTTTAGAAAATATACAGTAGAGGGGAAATTCTCCCTCTACTGTCTATGTTTAGAACTAGTATTATATAGGCAACGTGATGTCTGACCAGTAAATAGGCCCAGGGTAAATACAAATGCTCAGAACAGCCATTTTATCCAGTCAACATGCGCTTCGTGAAAGGTGTCAAAACATTGGGCTGATCTAAAATTTGTAGATAAACACCAAGAACAATAGTATTATGCATGTGTTTCAATCCAAGCTGGCCAATTTCTCTGTGGGGATAAGGTGGAATGATGTTGCTAAGTATGCGTTAGCGATGGCAAGCAGAGTTCGAGCTCTCCGACGTTCCTCTGACGTCATTCTTGTAAACGAGTAAGCGATAGTTAAGCGACTCAAAATACACTGAATGCAGGGGTGTAGCGGTACGGCGCGCCAAATGTTTCAAAAATATTTCTTGATTCAGTGCAAAAATAAACTGTCTTTCTCAATTGAAATAAAAATTCGGTCTCATTAGGAAGGAAATAAGTAAGAAAAGTATAATTAAAAAACAAAAGACAGAAATGTCATTTAATACTTCATTTTAACTTGAGAAAAAATCTTTTAAGCGTAATTAGGAAATAAACAATTTCAATGATTTGAAAAAGTCATACATCCATACTTATCGACATACATACACGTATAATAGTTCGCGTAAAAGGTGCAATGAGTGCTGATTTTACAAAAAAAAGAAAAAATATGTTATACAGTGGTACGTCCACAAAATTCACAAGAAAATCACTAAACATCACGACTACCACTCGGAAAAAATAGTACAAAAAATAAAAATGTGAACCACATACAGGAAATCATTATAAAAAATCAGACAAAAAAAGCCATGCATACATAAAATTATTATGTACTTAAAATTAAAAAGCACTACGTCTCATAATAAACGTATTATAGATAATCAAAAATATAATATGAATCACCAGCCGCTTTGACAGTAAAGAGAGAAAATCGGAGAAAAAATTCGGCAGTGATGGCTCTAGACAATAGTGGATCTCAATTCCAAAAAAATAAAATAAAATAAAATAAAATAAAAACGAAAAAAATAAAAAATGCCATGAACAGAGATACAAAAAAACGCGTTGGCCTGTGGAAAGAAAAAACAAATGAGGACTCGCCACAGCAAAAAAAAAAAAAACAAAAAAACCAAAAAAACCGAGCCCTCGCCACAGAAAAAAAACCAACAAGCCCGAAATTACAATTATTTTATTCAAAAAACTCATGGTTCACGTTTCCTTCGATCGATGAATCCCCAACAGCTGGGAATCCGATCACCACATACTCCAATGTTTGACGAAATATTAATTGAGCATTTCAGTGATAACGTGACATCTTGAAACCTAAGCTCTGTTTGGCTGGGCCCTGCTCTACTTGAAACCATACTTGATGAAATGAAGTGGGCGATATCACCTAAAGAACGTCCAAGTTAACAGTGAATAGTTCCAGAGAGTCAAGTTAAATGAGCCAATTTCAGGCAGTCCGCAGGTCAGATCACGAGCGAGACGTACAACCCATGACCCTTCATAGCAACACTGCCATATCGATGCCTTAGGCGCGGTATGGCAGGGAGCCCACTGCAGGCCTTCCACCGAGCCGCACTGTCATCGCCGTTTGGCCTACATGATTTATACACAGTTTTATACGTGTGGTTCGATACATCGGGTTCAAATACCATGATAATAAACCACCTCGTTGTTTGGTAATTCCTCGTCTATCCTCAAAGATCACCCAAATCATGATAAAATGAATAGTTTTGAAGAAATCTGCCGCGTGTTGAGAGAACGTCCATCGTTTTCCGTGTTCGACAAGACGAGCGACGCAACTGTACAAGCCTTACGACTACGAGTATGGCGAGAGTGTCCGGCCTTCGCAACGCCAGATACTCTCACTATACTCGCAGGGCTAGACCGGCACATACACGACATGTCGCGATCCCCATTGCAGAAATCTTTATATCCACACAGTCCAATATATGCAGGTACCGCCAACAAAGCTGTTCGTGCAAAAAGGTGTTCGTGCGAAGTTTTTCAGCGGGCGGGCAAATTTCAAAACTAATCAGCGGGCGGGGAGAAAAAAATCTATATTTACTGTGGGCGGGGAAGAAATTTCACCATTTTCAGTGGGCGGGAGAAAATTGTTGACAGTGGGCACCGGAAGATACGTAGAGGGAGGGAAAGCGGCGTGGTTGATAGAACTTGAGGGGAGACTTAGCGCCTAACTTAGAGGGGAGCAATGTTCTAAGCTATACTGCCAGCTGCTCCAAACAGTTTGCGTTGATCTGGGTTGCCTAGTAGGCATCTAGTTGGCAATGGCAAATTTCTGTAGTGGGGAGAGGGCAGAGGGGAGCATCAAATGTTGTGGGGAGTGGGGAGCGGGCAGACTATAGATACTGGAGGGCAGTGGGCATCAAAATTCAGTGGGAGGGCATATTTTCCGCGTATGCCAGTGGGAGGGCAGTTACGAACAGCTCTACTTTCCCCTCTAAATTTTGGGTCAAGGTCAAAAATACGAAAAATCGGTATATCAGCCTTCAAAACATGTTTTGAGATGATTTTGCGAAATTCATGAAATTTACCAGTTGGCGGCACCTGAATAATATATGGAGCTACGATATTTGTGCAGTAGCCTATACATAGTTCTGGGCACAGTCCCTCGAGGGACTGTGCTCCGGGTGGCAGGGCTGTGAGTTACCGCTTTATAAGGCCTGGCCGTATAACGGCGGTACCTCACAGCCCTGCCACCCAGAGCTACAGTATACAGAGAAATGGCGGCTGCTTGATCAGTGTTTGTCATGTACTAGTGAAAACGTTGCCTCGAATTTAAACATGGGAGTTTCAGCCCGAGTATTTTGCCTTTGCCACACTCTGTTAGAGGCTAAACCCACGGGATACGTGTGTGGGTCGATACATAGCGGCCGCTGCTAGCTCTGCATGGCAGGGCTGTTCTTTTGTTCATTTGTTGTTCAGACTTTTACTCTTTTCTTAAAGAGCACATGTTTATACTGAGCTGAAGCAGCTCCAATGAATGTAATTATTGCATGTTTTCGTATTACAGAGATGAATGTTGTTTTTCTTTCTCTGTATTGTTCACTTACATTTGTAACATCTTGATGTACCATACCATACTCTCTGTTAGTATGTGTCGAGTAAATAAAGATTGATTGATGGTTGATGATGTTATACGGGAGGCCGTGTCACGCCTGTAACACACAGCACTGCCATGCAGAACTATGCCGCTGCGCGCTGCGTGGTATGCAATTTTACAATGCATACCCACACGGCGGCCGCTGTGTATCAAACCACACGTAACCATGGGCTAGCGGCTAGCCGTCGTTTTGTTGGGGTTTGGGCACAGACTGTCTATGGTTTGGGAGAGGCGGCCCTACACTTTACAGCGAGGGGATCGCTGGTTGCAGGCGTGTAGGCCTACTGTACTAGCGACGGGACCGCCAGCCACTGGCTTACCACCTCGAGTGTACATTGGAGCGAGGGGACCGCTGGCAGCCGACGGACCACCACGAGTGTTTTGTCCACTTTTAACCAAAACTGGTAACTGTTTAATATAGAATGGGACGTGTCGGTAACTAGGACGTCCATGAGATGATATTGAAGACTAGAAGCTGAGAGTTATCGCTGAAATACCCCAAATATCTTGTCCAACATCCGAGTGTGATGATCCAAAACCCTCTGGCATTAAACTGTAACAATCATGACGTTGACAATTATTCAATTTTCATGCATATGTTGGGCTTTTTCTGCGGGGTGTCCCACTCTGTTTTCTTTTCTCGAACGGGCCTCTTTTTTTTCTACTGAGGTTTTTTTTTTTTTTTTTTTTTTTTTTTTTTTTTTTTTTTTTGTAACCTCGTTTTTTTTTTTGTAACCTCGCTTTGTTTTTTTTTTCCAAGCTGACCTCGTTTTGGTTTCTTTACAGCCTCAACGCCGGCGCGATCTCGGTCGACTTTTCAATTGGGATTCTCTTTCTTTTTTTAGTCAGACCTGATGGTGATTCATTTTGTGTTTTGGTAGTAGTGCAAGTACTATTTGTGGTTTTGTTTTTAATCATTTCAATATTTTTTGTGTGTGATTTTTTTCTTTTTTCCCTTATAATCAGCATTCATTGCACCTTTATATCAAATACACGTGTATGTGTACGTCAATAAGTATGGGAGTGTGGTATTTCCAAATTTTTGAAAAGTTTATCTTCTCATTACGGTTTAAAGAATATTTTACAATTAAGCATTACATAACATTCTGCCCTTTTTGCAATGATACTTTTCTCGTTTATTTTCTTCCGTAATTCCATCGAATTTTTATTTCAATCAAGAAAGACGGTTGCACGTCATCTTTATCTGTACAGACACATTCAAATATTTAATGACACGTATTTTCAAATGAATGCTATTTTTATGAAAAGGTACATTAATAAAATGCAATGATATGGACGAAAGAACTTTTTTTCTTTATTATTCATACACGTTTAAGACTTTTTTTAGAAAGAAATTTTACAATTGATTTTATTCTATGACGATAAATATTTTTGAAACATTTGGCGCGCCGTAGTAGCGGCGTCGACAATGAAAAGTTAAAGCTGATTCGATGCCTCATTACATGATGCCAATATTATACATTTCGCAGGGTCGAGCTGGAGCTTTGACAGACAAGTGCTACGCACGACTAATCATCGATTCTCTATCTAAATGATGTAAATAAGAGATAGAACATATGTAATATTATCAGACCCCCATGTCCTGTGAGTGCAAGCGCGCCGTACTAGCGGTATTTGCACTCGTGCTGCGGTGTATTAGGCTGTAATCCGTGGCACAATTCGGCCGACCAATAAACCATTTGCATTTTCACAAAAGAAAATCGAAATGTAGCTAATTTTCAATTTTCAAATGGTTTTATCATCTTGATTATTAACTTTTAGGCCTATTTCTAAATTTGAAATCTTTGGGCTGAAATTGAAATACAGGACACATGTGTATACTGCTGTGAGATGGCACTTTACGCCCATTCAAATTTCCCTCTAACAAACTCTATTTCCCACAATGCGTATTTTCGTTTTCGTTTTTGTTTTGTTTTGTTTTTCAGTTTCAATATATAAATGTCCTCTTTTCCAATTGTATTTGTGGCGTGGCCCAGCATCTTTTCACAATATCGAATTGGAATTAGGGTGTAACATTTATCTCAGTGTGACTAAATGTACTTGGGGCGGGGCTTGGTTACGATAATTGGCACAAGATCCTTTAAAAATTAAGCGGGAATGAGAGACTGGTCAGTTTCTTTGGCCTGAGGCCGGTGGATTCATGGATGTCACCCTGTTTTTTCACTTTGGTGATGGGGTCACCTATTTTGAAATGCCCAAGGGGGTCAGTGTGTTGTAAGGTTTCTACAAGGGCTCATACCTGCCTAAAGTTCATCAAATGCATCGTTCTAGCTATGGATTTCATCATTCAGTTTCGTTTTTCGGCGCTCCCTTTGGGCACGTAACTTTACTAATATGAGGTTATTGCGAAAATACCGCAAAGGATGCACAAGAACATTGGCGCAGCGTATCGCTCGACGCGAAGCGGAGGGTGATGCACGGCGCAAATGTCGTGATAACCTTATTATTATACATCTTACATTCTTGAATGGGACATCAAATTGTCTAGCTGTTGAAACGCAGCTATCTGTTGGCGGGATAGGGTGCGTGGCTATGTAGGTCATCAAAAGGTCGACCCCGCCTTTTGATGACCCGCATGGCGGCGCACGCTACCGGCAAACAATAGTTGCGTTTCCACAGCTACAAATTGTCAGAGTAGTGACCTTTACAGTGCAAAGTAAACATTTTACTTCCGATTTATAGTGCAAATGTTGAACGATATCTCACGGCTCCTGCAAGCTTTGGAGTGTGTGTACTAAACACATGTTCGTACAGAGCGCGCGAGGCTGAACAAACTAGCCAGTCCCTAACATAGTCTCACATAATGGAAGACAAGAAAAATACTGTTCTTTGGTTGGTAGAGTGCGTGTGCACAGGCAATGAATTTAAGTTGGTGCGTTCAGCTGCATAAAAAAAAAAAAAAAAAAAAAAAAAAAAAAAAAAAAAAAAAAAAAAAAAAAAAAAAAAAATCAAGAAATGGGTGATAAAGAAAGACGTCACCGCGAAATAGATGTTCATCTCCAAAATATTTTGCCCGGGGCAAGTAGTATCTCTGAACGAACGGTTAGACGATGATGTCTTAAACATGATATCAAACGCCTTCAGGTCAAGATTTGGATCGGGTTGGAAAGGGTGCAATTTATAAAGTGAGCCGGCATACGGATTAAAACTATGATGGAGTACTTAGATCATTAGGAGGAAAAACATCATTGCGTAAAAAGATTGACAGCTGAATAAATTGATCTGATAAAATTAAATGTGGATGCCGCACTCTGATTGGGCTGATGGCTGTCACAATTTACACAACGTTCCAGTTTGCGACGTGGACAGGAAGCGCGCAAAACTTCAGCAGGTCAGGTCAAACTGATTATATCGGACTTTCCTTTCCGGCGGCCGCAACACTATTGTTCTTTGTATGTTCGTTACTCGATCCATTGAACGAGTTGCCCGCGCAAATAACTGTCATAATTTGATGCACTCCTAGGCCAAAGATAGATACTTTCAGCTGCCACGCCAAAAATGAAATAGAAGAATAAGATATTTGATGAATTGAAAATTGGAAAAACGGAAATACGCATTGTGGGAAATAGAGTTTGTCAGAGGGAAATTTTAAAGTCCGTAAAGTGCCATCCTCACAGCAGTTTACACCTGTTTCCTATTTTTCAAATCTCAGCCCAAGGATTTCAAATTTAGAAATAGGCCTAAAAGTAAATAATCAAGATGATAAATTCATTTGAAAATTGAAAATTAGCTTCATTTCGATTTCCGTTTTAAAAATGCAAATTGCTTTATTGATTGGCCGAATTGTGCCACGGATTGGCTGTCCTCTCACTCGCTCCGCTCAGTGGAAGAACAGTCTTATACACCGCAGCACCCTATTTGCACTCTTGCAAATACCGCTAGTACGGCGCGCTTGCACTCACAAGTCATGAAGTTCTGTCACATTATCTACTAACATTCACAGTCTTGATGTTAATTTATTATATAAGAATTTGTGTGACACGTTTATTTCAACGGTTTAATTGAGTGTAACCTCCTGTACTAGTACTGTTGCATTGAACGTACAGGCTAAGCCATGCCTTTCAGAAAATGCAAGCAGACTTTGTATGCATATGAACGTAGTCACCAGTCACAAAAACTACAGTAAGTAAGCATAGGCCGGAGAATAATTGATATTAACGATGCGGATGCTGCCGACGAAAAGTGTTTATCAAGCTGGTTAAAATATACAAATTGCATACACACAAGAAGGAGGGCAGTGTACCGTACCAAATATTTGCATTCTAAACGTATTGATTTTTAATGTAAACAGATTGTTCTAGAGGGGAATTCATTAGTAAAACAATGTACGATATTTCGTAGTGCATTCACATATACACAGTTAGGTGCTACTACCATAACACACATAATTGGTATTCGCAATCAGAATGCGATGTACTGTAAACTAGGAGTCAGATATTTGATTTGAATATTTAAACTTTGCATTACTCTTCTTATTATGAAAAAAGACCCACTGAACTACCAAGGGGAAATAATTTTGTATTCAATTTGACATTCCAGGCGTCGTCAACGGTTCCTTTGTAATAACCCCAGACGATACATTGGTCCATACTGGGAGACAGTGCACAGCTAAACTGCTCGTTCAACGAAAATGGATATGCTGCCTGGTACAAAGGTGAACCAGGAGAGACCAGAAGGCGATAACACTTGGATATATCATTGTTGATAACGACCCTCAATATGAAGTTTCTGGGTGGCGAAGACGGGGAGTACCATATCCGTATACGAAATGTTGACATGACGAGTGAAGATGACTATGAATGCGGTGATCAAATAGTTACTGGGAGACGGGCGTCGGCACATCTGTACGTCATCAGTAAGTGTCATCCTGTATACATTATAATAACCGGGTAAAATGGACAAAATGGATACCGTAAGACCAGTTGCCTAAAGAAGCTGTTGCTCTGATCTTATGAACTAATTGACATTCGAGGGAAATTGACAAATCTAAGAGGTAAACACGTAGCTACATAATCATAGGATAATACAAAATAGGAGGAATAATATTTGTATATCGGTGATATATGTATTTCATCATTAAAAATGTTACAGGGAGTGTCCCAGTATGCTCGATCAAGCCAAGTTACATTGTGAGGGACGGGGAACATGTTACATTGAATTGCAGCATCGACATAAACAAGAATGCACCGGGTGAACTTGTCTGGTTTAGGAATGGAATTGAAATCCATAGAGAAGAAGGACAACAAAGTACGATCATCGTGCAATTGGATAAATCAGATCACGGAGCAACATATGACTGTGGACTTCAACATTTTACTTTGCCGTTGTGGAAATGGCCAAACATCACTTGCCAGGAGAAAATTGTGATTGCCGTAAAATGTAAGCATGTTATTATGTTTTAACCGCGACATGGTCATTAAGTGTCGTTCTTCAATGCTTATCTTCGCAATTATGGAGTAGTTATCATTATCCCTGTGAAACAAATTTAAAATATTGTTTGTTCCCTTTATGGAAAAAAAATCATTGCAACGTCGCTGATACTAACTTGTCAGGGACTTCTATATGTCGGGGTTAGTTAAAGGGACAGAGTCGCCCATTTTTCATGAATTTTGTTTGGTACGAGATACTAACTTATTTTATTTGACATTTTGGAAGATATTGAATAAATGGGTGACAATGCATATATTCAACCCCTGTTTTAGACAAGATATATGAAATCATCGTGAATGACCATTAATTCATTTTGCGATGGTTTCATTTAATTTGTCTAAAACCAGGGTCGAATAGATGCATGGTCACCCATTTAGTCAGCATCTTTCAACATGTAAAAAATATAAGTAGCATCTTGCATCAAACAAAATTCTTGAAAAATGAATTCAGAAATATATAATTGTTTAGGGTTTAGGACTTCTTCAATTGATAAAAAAATAAAAATCTGAAAGTGTCTTAAAGGTATTTATCTACCTTAATGGTCATGACAATTAATTCATTTTGCGATGTTTCATTTAATTTGTCTAAACCATGGTCGAATAGATGCATGGTCACCCATTTAGTCAGCATCTTTCAACATGTCAAACAATATAAGTAGCATCTTGCATCAAAAAAAAATCATGAAAAATGGGCGATTTTGTCACTTAATATGCTAAGCCGATGGAAGGTTTGAATAACGTTAACATCGATAATACCAAAATCAAACTGGTCAAACAGGGTGTCATACTAATTGTGTTGCACGTAAGGCAATAAATGGTAACCACGACTATTTCCCTTCGCTAAGTTTGATTGCATGTTAGTTTCGTGAAGGCCACGCGATTCTCAAAGACTATTTTTCATAAGTATGAATAGCTCGGTCCTCAATATCAGACACTATGGTCCACCTGCCAATGATGTAACATGTTGACTAAATATCAGCTTTCAAGGAAGCGTGTTTTTCAAATTTGCAAAGATCATCCTGTCTTCTGTACCTTAAAAAAACGAAACAAAGATGCCATCCAATACAATATTGTGACCAACAAACTGACCTCCTATTCTACATAATTTACATGCAGAAAATGACCGCGACTATAGTTTGGCACTTAAACCTACGCACTGTGGCGACACCTTCGAGAGACTGTTATTCAGTCCGTTCCTTCAGCTTGTACACTCAACAGCGGGAATTATCAGTCTGACAATCAATTCTGGCAATTTTTACAAATTATTTTGGGCTCGGTGAACGGGTTCACGCTGAAATTTATTCTGACGATGCAGGTCAAAAGAAATTGACATTGTACTCCCTTAATGGCAAAGATACTGTCATCGACTCGTTGGTCTCGGTTGGTGTGAATGTTTCAATACGAGACTCGAAACCTTATGTAGTGTGCGAAGGTTGCACTGATGGTTCACTATCGACTTTAATGACGATGAATTTGGCAAAATTAATCGAAACTTTGGCCACGTTGGTGGATAGACTACCTGACTCAAAGCCGTCCGTGAGATTAAAAATCATGGTTTAAATTTCCTGCTGATCAATTTAGCCTCGATTACATGTAAACATTGTATAAGTAATCGATCGACGTAACTTAGTTTCGTCTGCAAAACAAATTCCACGACAGTTATAAAGTGAAACTTAATCATCACACACCACAAAAAATAAGAGGTCGGTAGAAAATGAGTAATGATTGAATCACGTGATGACTTTGTGCGATTGTATATAATCACATCCTTGTATTTACAAAAATTCATAAGAAAAACTAATCCAATTCACTTTCTCATGCTCGCATAGACACCTTAAAGGTTTAAATAAATAATCTGCAACTAGTCATTTCGTTGAAAGGGCAATGACAATGCGAACAGCATAACGACCGTTTACGACATCGCTTACTAATACTCCGAGCACGATGGAAATGTTGTAATGCAGTTTCCGTTGACCTTGAAGAGCAGACCGATTATAAAGTCTTTCAAAGCACACTGTATGCAGCATCGATATATCAGAAAGTAAAATTCATGGGAATGTTACTTTACTTTATGCCAGTCCGTAATGCAACGCTCGGAAAGGTATTTTGGTGTTCACAGCAGAACAGTTTGGATCGAGTCTCGCAGCAAAAATTACACGTCTGTCCGTGTCACTGAGATGAAAACTTGCTTCTTATTTTACTGGTGGAAAGTGTGCCAACACTATAGGCCTAAGTGCAACTTAATATGAATAAAAAAACAAGGCAAAGGCAATGTCGCATGTAATTTTCCTCCTGTAGTACTGTTTGATGTGATCCGTGAGTCAGGCAAAAAAATAATCTTGATCTTTCACTTTCTACAATGTGTATAATGCTGTTGATACTATATACACATCTAATACGTAGGCACCGTCAAGTGTAGTCTTGTATTGCAGGATATACTTTTCATCGAACTCTTCACCTTGGCAGTCCCTCATTCAACTTATCATTGTACGAAGCGATAAATGTAAAAACACGATCACGCTCATCCGGAGGAAGAACAGATGAAAAATGTAAATAGAGAGGAATTTTCAATACACGCACACACACACACACACACACACACACACACACACACACACACACACACACACACACACAGAGAGACACACACAGACACCACACACCTACACAAACACACAATTGAATTCATGTATGTATGTTTGTATGTATTTTACATTTATGAATAAATACACGAAATACGTGAGCGTATAATTAAGTGTATGTATATGTATGCATACATACACACACACACACACACACACACATATATATATATATATATATATATATATATATATATATATATATATATATCAGGTTTTACTTAAATATTGTGGATTACGTTATATGTTCATACTTAAAAAACGTACAAAACATCTTTTCTGAAAAACTCAAAATTTGACTTACTTGAAGACATCACATTCTGAATGAATGTAAAAAATAACTTTACACAATCACGGAATGGAAATGTAAAGAAAGAGGAATTATACTTTTTTCATTTTGTTTGAAAAAGATCTACAGTGGTTATGTGGATTTTCTTTTGTGTATGATTTGATAGAAGGGTGTTAACCCTACTGGTTAACCCCATTGACAAACTTTACAAAATGGCCATGTTTATTTGCCCAATTTACGCTAAATAATTATATTTAACTCATGGATTTTTTTTGTCATTTTTGAATATCAGTGGTCTATTTTCTTATTTCCAGGCTTGAACACTCCCTGGACGTCCTAACTTAAAGGTGTTCAACTAGTGCATATCACGTGTTCTATCCTTTGACACACTTATCGTTAAACGGCGTCCAGGCGTTCAAAAGTGTTTCAGCCCTTTGAACGCGTAAATGCGTTCAATTTTTGGGACACATTTCATGTGCAATGTGTGTTCAGTTATGGAACACCATGGTGTTCAATATAATGTCTGACGAAGACTGAATTCTTGGTGCACTTAAATGTCTCTGGCTTCTTTCCCTCAAATTGAGTATGTAACTATCTCTCCACCTGTTCCAGAATCCGTTGAGAAGTCGTTGACCTTTCTTCCAGGTTTGTAAGAGTTTCTCAGCAGATGACATTCTGGGTTTGTACTCTAGGTCAGGATCATCAGAGTCAGGCTCAGCATCGGGCATTCCAGTCTTCGGATTAAGAGTTAGGAAATCTGCTGGAGTCAAGGTTATTGATGAGTTGATATCATCATCCACGTAAACCAGTGGGCGAGTGTTCACGACAGCTTCTGCTTCAATCATTAGTGTATGAAGTTGGTCGTACGTGAGACATGCTTTTCCTATAGCTTTCGTAGGCACTTCTTAACACATCAAACGAGTCTCTCATAAAATCCTCCCATCCATGAAACAAGTTCAACGATGAATTGCCATTTGATGCCTTGATCAGTCACGTACTTTCTGACACCATGGTCCATGATGACATTCATCCATACTTTGTCCAGGACAGACTTTGCTAGTTTGAACTGAGGAGCGTTGTCAGAAATTATTTGCTCAGGGGTTCCACGGCGAGCAATAAATCTCCGTAAACACAGGAGAAATTGTTCTGCTGACATGTCCTTTATCAGTTCAAGATGAATTGCTCGCACAGCTAAACAAGTGTACAAGCAGATCCAAACTTTCTTTGTACCCGAAGTTTCTTTGATGAACAAAGGTCCAAAGTAGTCAAGTCCAGTATATGTAAATGGCGGTGATTGAGTCACTCTCTTCCTTGGTAATGGTGCCATAGCCGCATCTTATATGGACCGCCTTCAGCTCGTCGACAAACTCTACAGTCATGGAGGATTCTTCTTACTTGTGAGCGACCTTGAGGGATCCAGTACTCGTGGCGAGTCTGAGCCAATGTCTGTGAAGTTCCTGAGTGAAGAAGCTTTTGATGATAGCTCTCAATCACAAGTTTGGTGAAGTGGTCCCTTGTAGCGAACAATTTTGGGTGAAGAGCACCTTCAGAAAGTTAAGAACTTATGAGTCTTCCATGGCACCGAACTTTCCTTGTAGATGGGAACTTTTTAGGACAAAAACTGCTATGGTGATTCTTTCTTTGACGACAGAAAAAACATGGCTTATTGACAACACAGTCTTTCAATCGATGTCCTTTCTTTAGGCAGATATAACACTGACCTTTGACCTTCTCTTTTCTTGCTTCAACAGTTGAATACTTCGTGCATTCGTCACTCCAGTGGTGTTGTTCACAGAAATGACGTTTCTTAGGATTTAGCGTTTCACTGGCTTGATGAGTTGGTCCCCTCTCACCAATAACCAAGGCTTGAGCAGATGATATTTTTTAAATGACGTTTCTTAGGATTTAGCGTTCACTGGCTTGATGAGTTGGTCCCCTCTCACCAATAACCAAGGCTTGAGCAGATGATACCGATGATTCTGCGTACAACTTGGATGCTGATGGTGACTTCTTAGGGGTTGCTTTGTCCTTTGTGGAAGGAAAGTTGTGTGGTGTCTGCCTATCAGTTGCTTCGGCAGCCATGACATACCGTTCAAAGAGTTCTCTGAGTTTAAACACTGTCCGTTTCTCCCTAGACCCATTTTGCAGCTCGAGCTGGAACAGTACCTCTTTGGGATGTTCAGACGTGATGATAGAAACAAAAATGTCCTGATTAACATCCTGTCCAATGGCCTCGAAACTTCTTAAGTGTTTTTTCAATACCATCGTATAGTGTTCGTAGACTGCCTGCTTGATTTGCAGATACTGGCAGGCTGATCAATTTCGAGTAGTGTGCATTAATTACAGTTTGATTATCTCCAAACCTCTCACAAAGTAATCTCACGGCCACATCATAGTTCTCATTTGAAGGGGTCATACCTGACATAGCGTTCAGTGCATCACCATGAAGTTTACTCCTCAGATAGTTGAACTTCTCTATTCGTGACAGATGGAGTTCTCATGTATAGTACACTCAAAAGAGTCCAGAATTCTTTCCATGCAAGCAAATCACCACTAAATGATACCAAATCGAGTTTAGGCAGTTTCACGGAGACTGGAGATGGAACAGCAGATTCAGATTGCAATTCTCCAGATGAATACGAGTGCCGCTCAAGTTGTTGTTCTTGGGCTTCCAGTAGTTTCTGAGTTTGAAACTGAGTCTGCATTTGAATTTCGACCAGTCTTTCCATCTGTTTGGCTACACTAGATTGTACAGTCATTTGCTTTACTTGAATACTGTTCTCTAATGCCGTTAATTCACCGACACAGTCTCCCACAGCAGCCATAAGGTCAGTTATTTTTACCTCTTCATCGTCAGGTTTTTCTTTTTCTTCTAAGTTTTTAGTTTCTTCAACCAATAGGGATAATCTATCAGTGGCATCTTCAAACTTCTCAACATAGTCTTTCAGTTTAGTTTTTGTTGCATTAATTTTCCATACTTGAATATCCTCATCTTCATCTTGTGAACTTTTCAATATGGCGTCTGCTTTCAATAGTTCTCGTTCTAGTAGATTTTTATACCTAATTCTCAGTCCTTTTAAGTTGGGGAGTGACATCTTTGAAGTTTCTAAAGTCAGTGAAGTTTAGTTGAAAGTTGATGGAACTCACCACTTGATGAAAGTTCTTGCAGTTTCTTCTGCGTTGAAAAACTTTAGTTTCTTCAGTGTTGCTTCTACAGTTGTTCACCCAGTCTTCACGGGTGAAAGTCTTCAGTATATCCTCTTAAGTTGCAGCCCAAAGTTGAGGTAGTGTTCTTCTTAAGTCTTCTCCTCTTCCAGATCAGTCCCCTTCAGTTCCGTTCAGTTCAGTCCACCACTTCCGTAGTTTCTGTGATGTCCACCAGTTTCCTTTTCGGCAGTTCAGTCCACCAGTTCCATTCCCACCAGTTCATTCCCGGGTTTCGGCACCAGATGTTGGGAAGTCAGTTAAGTTTCGGCAGCATCACAGGTCAGCAGTTGAGGGCAGCGTAGTGAATCACGTGACAAAAGTTGATAATGCAGCAACAACTTTAATTCACTTAGAAAGAACTCCTATACATTACAGTTAGTAAACTGTCTTGTTTGGCACAGACAAAAATCTTTGTGCAGTTGACATCTTTGAGAATCGGCAGAGTCAAATATTTCTACTTCCAGGAGTTCCAATCTCATATCCAGTTGTATAGTTTGTTTTCTTGTATTGTGACAAAACCATCTTTATCGTATTCACAATCAAAATAGAGAAAACTAGACAAGAAATTAGAAAAGACTTATACTGATGCAAATGATCTAAATGAGCATGCAAATTGTGTGCATGTCATTAGAAAAGAGTCAAAGTTCAGGCGCATAGAAGTTACACAGAGTTCATGAATATTTACAAGTTTAGCTACTCAGAGCCAACTTTAATGAGTTTTCACAATACTATCTACACTGGAAATGTCCACACAAGTTTCTATCATGGAGATTCCGCGACAAAAACTTAATACTGAAATATTGGTGCAATAACCCATGCACAAGATGGATGAAGGTCAATTCGAGTAAAAAGACAGCAATTATTGGTCTTGGGCTTTCCTCGGGGCATTCTACGCAAGGAGCATGGAGGTACACAAAAGCATGGAGCTAATACAACGGTTGTGTTTACGAGAATAAGAAATGATAAGACATTCCAATTCACCAGTCAATCAACGACATTCAACCGACAGAGTATATGAGATTCATTGAAGATGGCATGGAGGTAGCAAGAGATCTCTTGCTACCTCTATACTGTGTCAAGTGAAGAACGGTGGACTTTCAATTCCATTATGTACACAGAGGTCCATATTCGTTATCTGTATGCGTTTGATTTTTTGATTGCAGACACACCTAGTTTGAGAAAAGCAGATAAAACAACGTTTGAAGTTCTGGTTGGTGACTTTATAAACTTAGTTTGCACAGCGGACGGTTTCCCGAGACCGAATATTGCCTGGTTTGACACCAATGGTGACGTTATTACGGGCAACGAAGTAAACAGAAAAGTAAACGCACATAGTGATGGCGAGAGAGGAGTTACGAGCATATTGAATATTACCGTTGTCGATGAGTCGTACTATGGAATATACAAATGTCACGCTTTCAACGAAGTAGCATCTAGTGGTACTCAGACTTTCGACATATTTGAAAAAGGTAATTATTAATATTATTCATGGATTTTCCCCAAGTTTAAAAATAAATCTCCTAACATAGTCTCGATATTTAGAGGAGAGTACAAATACAAACAAATAAATTAATCACTATTGACTTGCGTTACGAGATAATTCTTTATGAAAGGATTTGTTTGCATTGCAATGGCAGAAGGACAAAGATATTCCATAGTATGGGCTGACATTATGTTCACGATATTAGCGATTTACACTTAGATACTAAAATATTCTACTTCTTACGCACCGTTAACATACTCATTTACAGGTCAACGAATTGCATTTAATGTAATCGTCATCGTAACTGTAGCGGTAGTGATATTTACGGCGGTAATCGTAGGGGTATGCTTACGGAGAAGGTGTTCGAAGAAATCACGTAAAACCATCGGTGTAGTCTATAAGAAAACTGAAACTATTGATCAGTCCACAGGTAACACAAATGCTTCAATGCCATTGCATCAAAAACCGCTATATAAAGCTTAATTTCATATATAACATATTTGACATATATTACCGATCCCAACTACCCAATTGTAGGGAACATTAAACTAATGCTATATTACAACAAATTGGTTAAGAAACTAAATCAACCAGAATGGCGATAAAGGAGATTTTGTCGCTTCTCATTCATATACTTAAATTGGTCAATGAAAAACATGAACGGTATCATATAATTGCTATGACATGATATAATGTTATATTAACTTATATCATAAAATTTGGGACATTATAGCCTACGCTTAGTTAGTTGACTTGACTTGATTATGTATGATATAAATTGATATGATGTGATGTTTTATAATGTTATGTGCTTTGTTTGTAATATGATGCAGTTTTTTATGGAATGACGTAACGAGACTGACACGACGTTGCGAACTGAAGTGTGCATTCATGACATTACTTAGCACCATATGACGTGATATAATATTTTCTGATGTAATGGTGTGGTATATTGTAGTGCAGTGTGGTGCCGCGTGGTTTACCGTGCCGTTTGGGGATGTGATGTGATTTGATGTGATTCTATGTGCTGTGATATGATGTTATGTGCTGTTGTGTGATTTTACACTTTATTTAATTGACCTCGATGTTTTATTGCATGATATGCCTAATAGCTTGGTGAACGAGAGCGCCAACAGTTGACGATTAATAATTTATGCAAAATCAATTTTTTACTATATAGAGACGGGATCCTCACTGAAGACGCGCAAGCCAAGGAGTATAAGAAGAGGACAAACCGTGTAGCATCATATCCAAGAGATCTAAGTGAGAACAGTATGATTTTAAATTGCAGAATAATGTTCAAGTATTGAATGTTTTATCGATCGGCATATTTAATTAGACTTTGTCTACATCATAACAATCGTGTCCATGCCTTTTTTAATCTTTCTAGCACACAATCTACACTCTTTTCTTCGCATGCAGCTTGACATTTCTAGACTTCTGAAGAGTTTTTTTTTTGAGAGAGAGAAACTATGCACAGAGATATGGATGTAACAAATCAGCAATAAACAACAGAGGGGCAAAAGCATCTGAATCAGAGAAGACACACTACATCTCAATGCAGCTTATGTAAGCAATTTTGACTTAATGATATCAGATTCTTTGAAAGAAAGATCGGAGGTAAAAAACTAAATTAGTATTAAAATTTATGGCATTTAGGTCGCCAATCAAACAAATATACACTTACATTACTACAAAGTATCGGAAAACTAGTATTATATGCATGTATACCAACTATTGTGTTAACCTGAGAAATTGTTGTAGTTTATAATGTAGTCATTAAGTTTTGTGTTTATTTCAATTTAATGGACATTATGCCTTTGTTGCACAATTATATATTACATACAATGCTTGTTTCCGTTTAACTGCTGAGGCTCAGAGCCAAGGAATTATTGTCATGAATCTATTAACTTATTGACCTAAAAAATTAGGTTGCAGTTAATATCCATTTCGAGGGGTCCTGACCTTCATGCATAGTGACTTCTAATATCGCTGTAAGAGGAAGTCTTACAATAGCATACACAGTAAACTCATGTCTCTCGCACTTTTTGACAGGTCTACATGTCCACAGCTGAAGTTAGGCATTACTTTTTTCTCCATACTAGCATTTTATATCTATAGGGACATTACAATATAGCTTGTAATGTATACTGTTTTTTATGTAATGCAATTTCTATATGCACATTCACATCAAGTGCATATACAGTACGTTTCTTGCAGTGTTCAATGGCGTTGTATGTTACATATTAATTGCAACTTGTTATTATTTACAGAAGGTTTAAATTTGAAAATTGCTTTATTTTTTGTACCTGATTTGCTGTTTGATAATAATTCAAGAGTAATGGTTTATCGAAGCTAACGAGGCGCTTAAAATCTGTCAAGACGCTGCACAATTTTTGCAGTCCTGTTTAATTATTTGTATATGTTCCAGTTTATCTTTCTGTTGTATTGACCTTTCCAACGAGTGAAACATACTGTAATTTACTCTTGCGTCCCTTGTCCGTTCAATTAGAACCTCATGTGTACACGGAAAAGTTGTTATAACAAGCTAATTGTAATGTATTATTGATTGTTTGTCATATATGATGGTATGCTTCCCTAAAAGGATGGCCAATAAAGCGAAAATTTTAGTCTACACATTATTGTTCAGATTGTTTGAATTCAATGTGTTATGGTACTTCAGGTATTTTAGTTTAAGTTACATAATGTTCGAGAGGTTACAAACAGTAACTTGAAATTTTTATCATCAACACAAATGACATAACCAGCTGACTGATTCCGTTGCAGCCAGTACGTACACTATATTGGGCGTTTTGATAAGTCATGGTGGCGTTTGAATATTAAATACTCATTGCCTCTCTTCATACAAGCGATAATGTACCATCGCTATCAGCACTGTAATTATAGAGAAAAAAATAGCTAAATTTTAAACTTTGGAATACAAGATCAGTGTGAGTCATACATTTTCATAATTTTTGAGTTGAATGCCCTGCTACGAAACTTTAAGACCATGTCTATTTGCACTATTTTTGGATAATTGGATCTTCCTATTTTTCAAATTTCTCAAAAATGTTTGGCACCCTATATCGCTGAAGGTTGTAATATTACAAATTACTTATGAAAACAAATGTATCACTTTAAATAAAAGCAGATGAGCTTACTTTATTTGCAGATGAAATTGACATTACTTCACTATCCAACTAACTCAAAGTAGGTTTTAATCGTGTTAATTTTAAGGGCATGGTTTGTTGACAAATGAATGACGGTCTTCGTTGAGACAATAATGCATTTGTGATCATTTTTTTATAAAGGGGAGCTTTATCGAAAGAGGACGTGTGTGTCATACAATCTAAACAACCAATTCTTATTGTGATTAGCCAAGCTTCGAAACTGTCGTGAGGGAGTCTAAACTTTATGGTTTGAAAGTTTCGATGTACTGGCGAATGGCTTTGTTTCAATCTGTTAGACATGTGTATGTTAAATTGAATGGCACAGCTTACGATGAATTAGATTGAATAGGAACATCCGGGATGTAAGCGGGCCGGTGAACAATGTACTGACCGGTTTCCATGGTTACCCGGGCCAATGAAGCCTTCCGATGTTTTCGATGTCAAAGTAAACGCTTAACGCTAGATGTAAAATTTCCATGCGCGCACTGCTATTTTGACTTTCGTTAAAATCTGTTTGATGCTGGTCGATAATGGTAAAATTGTTTGAAAATGCCCTGCTTGTAACTAAATGTCATATAGCATTAACTGTGAAGAGGCATGTAATAAAAATATTATTGCCTGAATACATTGGTTTATGTGTCCTCGCAGCAGGAGACAATTTGCCCTCCTGGCGTCGGGCAAATTGTCACCTGCTCTCGGGTACCTAAACCCATGTATTCAGGCAATAATATATATAATATATATATATTATATATATATATATAATATATATATATAATATATATATATATATATATATATATATATATATATATATATATATATATATATATATATATATATATATATATATATAATGGTGAATGAAAAGTGACCCATGCGGGACTCGAACCCACACCCCCGTAGACATTACGGATGCTCTACCAACTGACCTAATGGATCAGTCGGTCCAATGTGGGCGGTCCTGACTCTTAGATGGGGCTTTTCATTCGTTGTGCGTTGATGGTGAGTAAGGCGGCTAAACTCATCACCTAACCTTTCAACCTAAGGATCCCGCGGGATTCTACAGGGCCTCGCACACAAGTCACCAACTTAGGAATCAGTTATTGGTAATGAGGATCAATCTTATGAATGATGCAAAGCCAGAGAAGGGTAAATTTGAAATGACTATATATATATATATATATATATATATATATATATATATATATATATATATATATATATATATATATATATATATATATATATATATATATTATATATATATATATATATAATATATATATATATCAAGCACCTGAGAGAATATCAAGCAATCAGTGAATACAAACAATTACTAAACGCTTTTCAGATTAAAGCCATTACTTCAACAGTTTCAAAGTTTAATGCGATCTTCAATACACCGCAATGGTAATATGTGAACATCGAGAATGCTTACACATTAATATTAGCACATTTACGACGAATTATTATATAAAAATGTATCACATACAATCAAATGTTTTTCTAGCATAGGTTAATCAACAGACATTAACCAAATAGGCCTTCACATACCTAAATACCTAAAATAATGAAAGCTATATTGTTAACAGTCAGGGTGTCTCTTCTTGCCATTCTGATTGACAACGAGCGACAAAGCAAGACAAAAATGACGGTGGAAACTAAACTGATGATCGGCTGTAGCAGCGAGGCAGGAAATCAATTGGGTTTTAAGTAAGTGTGGAGCTCGGAGAACGTTATCGTATATCATATTATCATGCCCTGTTCGTCGCATTTTAAACAATCGATCTGGTTAACGTGACTGATTACAGCCACACAGAAATGTTTCGTTTACATGCCTGTAAACTTGAATTATAATAATATCAACCACTCACTGTACCGTAAACGCCGTAACTGTAAAGCTACTTTTTTGTGTGGAGAAATGAAAGGCGTACTCGACCAATTTCTTCAATCTTCAAACGATCTTTAATACCTTACATCACAAGTGAGCCCTAAGGTGACTTCAATAGTTGCAGTTGGACTGACTCTATTTCTTGGAATTCTCTACTTTTTGGTATGACATCCTGAAATAAAGCTTATTATTATTATTATTATTATTATTATTATTATTATTATATTATTATTACAAGTTTAGGGGCTATAAGTATTATATAGAAATCTACTAACAGTTCATTGAACCTGTGGAAATTCTGAAAAGAGGTGTTCGAATGCAGGCCCATCGTGGCAGTCGTGGGCGTGCACAAAATAAGGCACAGCAACTGTGGAGAGTCTATGCCAGTGTATTTGCTGCAAATATACCTTCACGCATGCGCACTCGCCAGTGTAGTCTGCCAATATGAGCATGCGCAATTGAGTTTACTGCGCGTGAATTTATAGTCTGTACACTACGTCTCGTGCCATAATCTTGTCGTTGATCTTTGCATGTTGACAGAAACTGGAATTACTGCAGAGAATACTTTTCAGGACATCACAAATGAGTCCCCAAAGTAACAAGTGGGACGTTTAGGAAATCCTTTCAGAAAGTTCACGCCGCCTGTGGCCATTTTGTGGAGTATAAGCTTATACGTACCTGGAGCGACGGTACACATGCCAGATAATATGCGATGGAATTTTGCGTTTCACGTCGTTCAATCATTCAGATGGAAATGCCAGCCTTCTCCAAACTTTGAAAAAATCAGGGTGACAGACTTTGGAATGCTAACTCTTGTATGACAATGACGTAATTTAATGAGAAGACCTTTGTATTCGAGCTCGGCAACAGTTTTTGATTTGAGAACTCTCATCATGCATGGCGGATTCACTGAAACAGTGAGTATTCAACAACTTTTTCATATGTCCATGTAGCACATTTGTGCAAAAATAAGCGAGTCCACACAGGCCTTTGGCGAATCAATAAATGCGTTTTTCGCCAAGCTGAAAGGTTGAAAGATGCGTCCGTCACTTTGGGACGAGCTAGATAAATGCAGTCAAACCCAGCTGGGCATTATTTGCCATAGTAGAGACGATATAGTACGACCGGCCGTGCGGTGGAACTTTGCAACAAAGTTTCCATATCTGAACTGACGTACTTGAATGACAAGCACAGGGTATGATGGCCAATAAAAATACATTCTCGTTGCATTTTGATAATAATGTATCAATCACAATGACACGGAAATTATGCCTCCTCCCAACAGAAGGGCCATGGTCTATTTTTAGCCCTGCTACAGTATGTCTCAGTGCTGAAAAGGCCATATTGTTGTCATGTTGTCATGACGACTTTTAAAATTTGCATACAACTGTGAGAGTGAAACGGGTTGTTTATAGGTCACAAAACTTTTGAATCCCACTGTCGTCCATTACACCTGTTTCCTTGGGCATTAAAGGTGTGTAAGTATACACATCAAACACTAGAAAATTCACTTCATGGGCAGAACCTTGTAAAATAGCCCTTTCTTGTCTGGTTAACGAAACAAAATACCCCTGATCTAAAATATGCATGGGCTACCAGCCAGTGTCACCGGGCTACTAACTTCAGAATATGGTTGCCCAAGTGGACTACCAGGGAAAAAAAGTTAATTTCCAGCCCTGGACAGTATTAAACATGAAACATTTAACTTGTAATATTTCCCCTTGTCTTGGCCTGCTGGGTTTAAAAAAAATGTTTCAAGGTATACAGGGACCATGTTCAAATTTAGCCATTGCTACCATGGAAAGGGGAGATCTAGCTAATCATCAGAATCATAGAGTTTATGAGGTCACGCCAGGTCACACAAAAAATAATGCACCACTACATGACCATAATTTTACTTTAGTTAAACAATCAGAAATAATTTGTCTTCATTATTCTTCCTGGAATGAGGCAAAGAAATCAAAATAAATTATTATAAAATGAACATTATAATAGGCCGTTAATTATAAATCCATAAATTAAATAAGTACCAGTGAATCATGTTTTAAATAAAACAAAAACAAAAACTGTGCGCTACTGTTACTGTTTCTGATAGATAATGGTACATTGGGTGATAAGGGGAATTGGGTTCATAAAATTAATTTGAGATTCAAGTAGAATTAATTTTAGCACATAAAATTAATTTGAAGGCATAAAATTAATTCGATGAATGCATAATAAGTTGGTACTATACTCTATAACACTTATTTGGGATGACTGCATGAAACAAAATTAAAAATGTTTGAAAAATTATTTCTGGTCTATATAAAATTAATTCAAACACACTAAAATAAACGGAAAACAAATTTTGATAACAATGGCCCCAATGTACATTATCTTAATTATTCTTCCTAGAATGAAGGCAAAGAAATTACAATTATTATTATTATTATTATAGAACAAACGTTAAAAGTTGTTACTTAGAAATCCATAAAATAAATAAAAAACAGTGAATTATGTTTTAACATAGACCCTTTCAAGGGTCTATTGTTTTAAATAAAAAAGCTGTGGTTCCCAAATAGGTTACCATGGCAACATAAAACAAAAATGAACATTGAGTTCATGCTGTGATAAATACACTTAGGAGAGCATTTGCATAGTTACTTGGATTACTTTTAATGGAATTTTATTAAAAAAATTGAAATTTTAAAACGCAAATAGGTTACTATGGAAACACAGGGCAGTAAAAATGGATATCATATTTTGTCTTTCTAATCTAAAATAACCCTTTGGTATAATATTTCTGTTGATTAATGGATTTTTACACTGGATATTTGGTCTTTCTAACCCAAAATATCCCTTTGATATAACACATTCTGTTGATTACTGGATTTTAGGTGGAATCTTTGAAAAACTGGTAATTTTTACCTCTGAATGGTTGCCATGGAAACATCTCACATTAAAATGAGTGTGATTTTTTTTGGTGTGCTAACCAGAAAAACCCTTATTATCAATTTTTTTACATCAATCAATAGTTCTTTAATAGGAATTAGGGAAAAAGTAACATTTTTAATCCCAAACTGGTTACCATGGCAACTCGAAACATTGAAATAAGTCTGTTTTATGTTGTCTGACCCAAACTCCCCCACTAGATAATTTTCATAACAATCAAAGTAACTTTTCATGGGATATTAGAAAAACTGAAATTTTCAACCCCTAAAATGGTTACCATGGAAACATGGAGCAGTGAAATCGATAGACCCAAATACCCTTATGGTGAAATTTTCACGGAAATTGAACCTATTATTATTCGCGTTATTATTTCTATATAATACTTATATTAATTATTATTATTATTATTATTATTATTATTATTATTATTATTATTACAAGTTTAGGGGCTATAAGTATTATATAGAAATCTAATAACAGTTCATTGAAGCTGTGTTGGAATTCTGAAAAAGAGGTGTTGTTTATTTTAATTTTGTCAATGGGGTGACTTCCAATTGTTGTACGTGCAGCGCAGAATTATGCATCATACTGTTCGGAGAGAGGGGGATATCATTAACCCAAGGGGTAATGCTTGTCGGAAAAGTGACATTAAGCAGTTTAAGCGATACCAGCCACCACGGCCCAAAGGCGCCCCATTTTGTACGGTATATAGCGTCCCGAATTTTCGCCACACATACGTGGAGTGTGCGTTCAGAGAGTCAATTTCACCTCCCGCGTCATGTTGAAAATTTCGCCGTATTTCCTTGCTGCACATCTAAATATTAATGAAAGAGCAACAGGTCCTATTTCCCGTATATGCTGCCCATACAATTATAATATTTGGGAAGAATTTCACAAGGGAATTCCAAAAATACGTAAGCGATAAGAGACATATGCAAAATCAAGTAAAAACACAGTCAACAGCAAAACGATCTTTAACTCGTCATTTCATAAAAATAAGAGGGAAACTAAAAAAAATAAAACCATAGAGTTTTAGTTACCCTTCATGATATGTGTAATACCAAATATTATATGAAAATAACAGCGAAATGAAAAAGTTAAACCAACGGTTTTTTCAGATGTATTTTTCATTTTACGATGTGTCTAATCTGCTCGATTTCCCATAGAAAACAATGGCGTTTAATGTACTGAACAGACCGTACAACTTTCGCTCGTTCAAATTTCTCATTTCTGAACCAATTATAGTGAAAAGTGGCACGGTGTTTCCTTGATATATATACAAAATTGCTGTCGTTTTAGTTTTTTGAATTTCTCGACAAAACTTGTTTTAGTTGCATTTTATTTTTCCGATCGCTAAATTTTTGCTCTTGCCCTCAATAAAATGGCGATCTTACGGCGTTTGCATATGCAGAATCAGGGTCTAATATTGACCCATTTTAATCGGTTAGCGTCTCATAAATTGTACAGACCAAATACCAGTCAGGTTGTTGTAATTTATACCAAATTTTGGCGAATATAAACTATGAAAATTCCAATAAACTGCAAAAATAACACAGAACAGAGGCGAACGGGCGTAGAGTCTCCACTGTAATCGTGCAGTGAACGTTATCGATCGATATCCTTTTGTCCGAAATTGATACATTGTTGTCTCGCTCACTCGCGTGTAGTCCCCCGTTCACAATGGCGCCAAACTAGGCCGAGGTGCGCCAAAATGTGCTGAAACGTACGTAAAAGTATCACCAAAACTGTAAAAATTGTCGTCGATTTAATTTCAGTACAGGAAACCAACGGATACCTTGATGTTAAAGTGTATAAGTCAATATATGGGTTATTGTGGAAATATTTATGACGTGACCTCAACACACGAGCGCCCGGCACAAGCGGCGCCCAAACAGATTTTCGATCGATAATTTATTGAAAATAAATTGATACAATGTTCGCCGTTGTCAATAGCGACCGGCTGAGAGCGCTGTTCGATAGTAATTATGCTTCGCGGAATACCGTACACTGAGGCATACTTTTGGGCCGTAGTGAAATGGCCTAAACTTTTTACTTTTGTGCGAACTTTATGGATACACGTTCAATCAGTTCAATTTAATTATGTTTTTAGTTTTCTTACATCATAAATTAGAATCTCTCTCTCTCTCTCTCTCTCTCTCTCTCTCTCTCTCTCTCTCTCTCTCTCTCTCTGCAGTGAAATTTCTTTTCTGCGACCACCAAACCTCGTAAGCGTCATATTGGCATTGCAGAATAAACATTTTTTTGCATCTCGCATGTTTCGCCCTGCCAGAGTAGCCTGGCAGAGACCGTGCGATTTGCGTTCTTCACTGTTGGAACACGCGCAATTCACGCGCACGCCCTTCAGAGAGCATGCGCAATTGAGTCTATGTGCGCGTGTCAGTAAGCTCGTGCTATCGTGTCGTTGAACAGTTGAATGTTGACAGAAACTGGAATTACTGCAGGGAATGCTTTTTAGGATATCACATGTGAGTGTTAAGGTACCACGTAGGACGTTTAGGAAATCCTTTCAGAAGGTTTAAGCCGCCTTTGGCCATTTTGTGGAGTATAAGCTTATAAGCTTACGTAACTGCAGCGTATTTCTACCGTACATATTGCCGGAACATATGTGACGGAATTTTGTGTTTCACGTCGGTCAATCATTCAGATGGAAATGCCGCCCTTCTCCAAACTTTGAAAAAAACAGGGTGACAGACTTTGGAATGCTAACTCTTGTATAACAATGACGTAATTTAATGAGAAGACATTTGTATTCGAGCACGGCTACAGTTTTGGACTCGAGAACTCTCATCGTGGCGGATTCACTGAAACAGTCAGTTATATTCTCAACAATCCAGATGGTGAGTCGAATTTTTGTCCTATGTCCGTGTAGCACTTGCGCAAATATAAGCGAATATACAGGCCTTTGGCGAATCAATAAATGCGTTTTTCACCAAGCTGAAACGGGGGAAAGATTAATTATTTTTGTCGCATGTCAATAGTTTGATGTGACTATCGCCTTTTACAATAATACTGGCCATTCCATTGAGTGTATTGTGCTACAGGTCAAAATCTTATTCCCTAGGTCGATATACATATGTAGAGATTTTTATAGAAACTATTCCATAGCTATTTACATTTCTTTATCACTTTTTGCGGTTTTGCGGTTTCCTGTTTTTTGTTAGCCTATTAGCCGGCACATGCCAGAACGACTAATCTTTACCGCGGTTTCTATAATTGTGAGTTGGCAAACGCAAAAAACGATTAGTCTATATTACGTTCGTATTTCTGGGCACGTTTATAGTCTCACTGTTTATCTCCGGTTGGTTAGCAACCGCAGTTTAATTGACAGCCGATTCTTTATATTTAGGGTCAATTGTTGCAATAAGTGTTTCCTACGACGTTCGCACAAGTGAGGGCCCTATACTATGTCAAGTAGGGCAGTATAATTAAACGTGAAACATTTATCTTGTAATATTTCCCCCTTGTCTTGGCCTGCTGGATTTTAAAAAGTGTTTAAAGGTATATAGGCACCATGTTCAAATTTAGCCGTTTCTACCATGGAAAGGGATCTAGCTAATCATAGAGTTTATGGGTCACGCCAGGTCACACTAAAATAATGCACCACTACATGGTCATAATTTTACTATAGTTAAACAATCATAAATAATTGGTCTTCACCATTCTTCTTGAATGAGGCAAAGAAATCATTAATTGTAAATCCATAAAATAAATAAGTACCAGTGAATCATGTGTTAAATAAAAAAACTGTGCGCTACTGTTACTGCTTGTGATAAATAATGGTACATTGGGTGCTAAGGGAAATGGGGTTCATAAAATTAATTTGAGATACTAGTAGAATTAATTTTATCACATAAAATTAATTTGAAGGCATCAACTTGATTCGATGAATGCATAATAAGTTAGTAATATACTATATAACACTTATTTGAGATGACTGCATGAAACAAACTTAAAAATGCTTGAACAATTATTTCTGGTCTGTATAAAATTAATTCTAACACCCTAAAATTAATCGAAAATATAATTTTGACCAGAATGGCCCCAATATACATTATCTTTATTATTATACATCTGCTTCTGCAATCTATGGAGTTTTCTTCGTACAGTAAATTTCGGTATCAGAGGACGCAGAGTCCAATACCTTTGCCGCGGAGTACAATAACTTTTGGTGTTATTGGACGCAGTTTGACCTTTGACCTCAAAACACCATTACGTCAATGCGGGGAAATACTTCTAAATATTGGGTACTTCACAACGTTAGTAGTGGTGAATCAAAAGCCTGTGAATAGGCCAAACCCGGAATTCGAATCGACCATGGTACAAACAAAGCCATGTGCGCAAACGCGCACAGACATACGTGTATTTCCATACGCGTTCAGAACACATGTGGGTTTGTTTGTACCGGCATCATGTGATTATTTGGGCGTACTGAGTATGTAGAACGGCGTACGCATCGCGTCCTTTTTATTCCGGAGTAGAACCATTCAGGTGAAATTATGCTGCCGGCCTACAATTTCTCACACGTACACTGCGCTGCGCGGGTTTGAAATTTTGTTCTGTGCGCCTAGCGGACGCGCTTAACGCGTTCTCAGTTTGCTCGCGATCGCTCAGTGCAGTGTGGGACGGTCATCCCCAAAAAAGCTTTAATTTTGATTTTTTCGAGGTAAAATTGGATTTAAAAAGGTGTATAGTAATGAGGTTATTCCCAAATACCGGGATTTATGTCCGAGTACATTTTAAATAGAAATAAGGGAAAAAGTAACATTTCAATGCCAAAATAGTTACCATGGCAACTTGAAACATTAAAATAAGTCTGGTTTTTGTGTTGTCTGACCCTAACTCCCCCACTAGATAATTTTCACATCAATCAAAGTAACTTTTCGTGGGATATTAGAAAAATTGAAATTTTCAACCCCTAAAATGGTTACCATGGAAACATGGGGCAGTGAAATCGATATCATATTTGGTCTTTTCGACCCAAAATACCCTTATGCTGAAATTTTCATGGAAATTGAACCTATTATTATTCGCGTTATTATTTCTATATAATACTTATATTATATTAATTATTGTACTTGGGCCTCAGCCCAAGTACATTTGTTTTCATTCCGTGGGAAAAAAACTCTGTAAGGTATAACCATTTCTGGCTGAGACCGGGGAGGGCAAAATGTCTTGGCTTCATCTTTCTTGGCATAATAAATGGCGTTATGATGTTAACTGAATGGAAGTGCTGCTCTCAGCCAGTCTTGAATAAGTGAGATGTGAATATTAATGCTTCTCTATCTGAGTTTTTGCCACAAAATCTTCTGAATATAATCAAAATGTGCATCGAAATGCAACAATTATTGCACCCTCCGTTTCCTAGGCGATGGCACGACCCTTGCTACACCCACTGGACGAGCCAAAGTGGGAGGGGTAATTTCAGTTTGGTCGAACAAGAGGGCTCGAGACCAGAATTAACATTTAAACTTGAAACATGTTTAATTGCTGACAAGATGTGGACTAGCGTTAATCAAAGTAAAAGTGTAAGACGGAAAGGTTTTATATCCCGGACACGATGAAAAACATTACGACTGGAAACTGCACCCCAGTTGAGAATAGTACTGCCCACAGCGATGGAGAACACTTATCCTTGAGCTGAGAAAACCAGACCATCATTTCGAAATAGAGCTGCAGATTCGAGAAGCTCGTTCAAAATAGCTAGGTACACCCCATAAAGGGGTGGTTTCGAGTTTTGAGGGCAAATTTCGCCTCCTTCATATAGAAATCGTACGTTTGTTTTTCCAGGAGAACACACCATTTGACACAAAATTTGCATGTAAAGGGGTCGCCAGTAAGCACGTGGTCAAATCTGGCATAAGAAACAATATGAAATGTTGGGTAAAGCCAGTCCAAAATAAACTGATTTGAACTTTTGTGTTTTGTAATTTATACCACTGCAGTAACATTACCTTTTTTGGACAACATCACACAATGTAATACGTTTTGAAACTAAATACTCCGACGTATTCTGTGTCTCCTTTGCTAAAAAAATACGGTATTCCGATTACCATGTAAGGAGATGATGACGTCAAGACAGATTTGTAGTGCGTTTGGTCCTGGATGGTGCACGAAGTTTTGTCAAGGTAGCTAGTGTATTTATTTCCTAAATGGGAGAGATTAGGGTCGATCTAAACGAAGGCCGAAGAATGTTATGATACTCTAAGCGAGCTGAACTCTAACGCGAATGGTTGGATAATTTGGAGGATGTCTAGAATGATCTCGTGTCATTCTGAAAAAAATATAGGAAGATTTGATCGCGAACACATTTTCACTTGGGGTCAACTAGCCCTGCGTACGATGCTGTGTGTTCCGCTACAGCTAATCGCCCCGCTCACCACAGCCCTGCAAAGACCCGTACGTAGGGTCGGTGACTTCAAATCTATTTTGGGACTTGACGTAAAAAGCCAAATTACTGCCGAAATTCAGCGTTCTTGGGCCCAAGTCGTATCCCAGCCTACCTCAGCTACTCGATCGCTTCCAAAAATGACAGTCTTTTATTCACTTCTCGTAAATAACCGTCGATGTCGGCAACTCTCTCGCTAGCCCTGCGTACGATGCTGTGTGTTAGCTGTAGCACATAGCATCGTACGCAGGGCTAGGGTCGACATGGGGTCGCAGCCATGTTGCCTCAAAACTTATTTCTCTAAACTCAAAAATGTCGGATATGAACCTGAAAAATCGATGCAATTTTGTCAAACTTCGGCGACATTTCAGCCTATAGACAAAATTTCATCTAGGTAAGGTAAATTTACTGAAATTTGATCGACAAATAATCCTGAGCTTGAACGTGACAGCTTGCCTTCTCCGGGAAGTCAAGTATCCAGCTGCCCATACACAGTTGCCAGGTTTATGAGATTGTTTTCAAGCGACGGCGGCAGACCGTACGGGGCTCTGGATATGAACATACTGCCGGTGTAGGTGTAATAACTGTTGCGTTGTTTTTAGTGCCCACGGACGAAGTCCTGGGGGAGTTATAGGTTTGGTCATGTCAGTCCGTCCGTCCGTCCGTCCGTTCACGCAGATATCTCAGACATGCCCTGGTCAATTTCTTTCAAAACTTTGCACAAGAATAGTACCCGACCCCATACAGATGCACGTCGATTTGTTTCACAATGCGATCGAATTTGGCCGTGTTAGAGGACTTTTTAGTTTACACCTCCATAGACTCCCATGTATAAGGCAGTTCTCCATAGACTCCCATGTATAAGGCCAAGAAAAATAAAAATTTAGTTTCTCATCGTATTCATATTGCCTAAAGGATGCAGTGACACAGTTTTTTGTCCCCACGGATAAAGTCCAGGGGGCTTATAGATTGGGTCATATCCGTCCGTGAGTCCATCAGTGAGTCCATCGGTTCACGCAGATATCTCAGACATCTTTGACAAAATATCATGTGACCTTGGTGACCTTTGACCTCAAATATACATTATTGTCCATAACTCAGTAACCACAAGTGCTAAACCTTTCATATTTGGTGTGATGGGACACCTTATGACGCGACATATTGTACCTCATTAATTATGCGCATATCTAATTTTGAGCGAGCCAATAGAGAAAGAGGTCTGATTTTTGGTATATAGGGATAAATTAACAATATGATTTGTTAGACAAAACGTCACGTGACCTCAATGACCTTTGACCTCAAATATACATATTTGTCCACAACTCAGTGACCACAAGTGCTACACCCTTCATTTGGTATGATAGGACACCTTATGACACCATATATTGTACATCATTAATTATGCGCATATCTTATTTTGAGCGAGCCAATAGAGCTAGAGGTCTGATTTTTGGTATATAGGAATAACTTAGCAATACAATTATTATGAAAAAATGTGACGTGACCTCAATGACCTTTGACCTCAAATATATATATATTTGTCCACAACTCAGTAACCATAAGTGCTACATCCTTCATATTTGGTATGATAAGACACCTTATGACACCACATATTGTACCTCATTAATTATGCGCATATCTAATTTTGAGCGAGCCAATAGAGCTAGAGGTCTGATTTTTGGTATATAGGAATAACTTAGCAATACAACTATTTTGACAAAATGTCACGTGACCTCAATGACCTTTGACCTCAAATATATATATTTGTCCACAACTCAGTAACCACAAGTGCTACACCCTTCATATTTGGTATGATGGGACACCTTATGACACCACATATTGTACCTCATTAATTATGCACATGTCTAATTCTGAGCAAGCCATAGAGCTGGATGTCCGATTTTGGTATATAGGGATAACTATAGGGTAGAAATCTAAGTATGCCCATCTAAATATTAGACATCTACCATCGAGAACAAAAAAAATTGCTGTAATTTGAATATATAAGGAGTTTAAGCAATTTCCACTATAAAAAAGAACCCCTGCCTCAAACTCCACAAAAGTTGCTAGACATATATTGCTGTTGTCATGCCATTGCTTCGTTTAATAACCAGTTAATCAAATGCCTAATTGACAGGAGGAAATTCAAGACCATATTTGAATAGTAGTATATATTGTCCTCAAAATTACTCTATCACGGCCCAAGTACTCATTGCCTTCAGCAATACTGCCTTGTTATTATTATTATTATTATTATTATTATTATTATTATTATTATTATTACAAGTTTAGGGGCTATAAGTATTATATAGAAATCTAATAACAGTTCATTGAAGCTGTGGGAATTCTGAAAAAGACGTGTTGTTTATTTTAATTTTGTCAACAGGGGTGACTTCTAATTGTCGTACGTATATTCTGTCCGCCTAGTTAGGTGTTCCTTTTGACATCACTACCGTTATGAATATTCATATACTTGCAAAAACTGACAGTCGCTGTGTCTGACAGCGCGTGCTCACAGCTGCTGAGCTGCACAGCGTAGCCTTCGAATGCAGGCCCATCGTGGCAGTCGTGGGCGTGCACAAAACAAGGCACAGCGACTGTGGAGAGTCTATGCCAGTGTAATTGGCCTTGTAAACGTATCTTCAGCGTGGCATTTGTAGTTGTGGCGAAAACCATAAACCCTCTCCCTATGCTGACATTGTTGGGGTTTTTTTGTTATTGTGCATTAAATGTAAGCAATCAAGGAAGTTTGAGGATGGAAATAGAGCAAAGGCATGAGTTTCCGCGAGATCTGTGCTACAAATATAACTTTACGCATGCGCACTCTTTTGCCAGTGTAGTCTGCCAATATGAGCATGCGCAATTGAGTGAACGTGCGCGTGAATGTGTAGTCTGTACACTACGTCTCGTGCTATAAATCATGTCGTTCAGCTTTGCATGTTGACAGAAACTGGAATTACTGCAGAGAATACTTTTCAGGACATCACATGTGAGTCTCTAAGGTAACAAGTAGGACGTTTAGGAAATCCTTTCAGAAAGTTCACGCCGCCTGTGGCCACTTTGTGGAGTATAAGCTTATAGTTATACGTACCTGGAGCGTATACAGTATTTCTACTGTACAGTGTACATATTGCCGGATTAAATATGCGATGGAATTTTGCGTTTCACGTCGTTCAATCATTCAGATGGAAATGCTGCCCTTCTCCAAACTTTGGAAAAAACAGGGTGACAGATTTGGAATGCTAACTCTTGTATATCAAGAATGACGTAATTTAATGAGAAGACATTTGTATTCGAGCACGGCTACAGTTTTTGATTCGAGAACTCTCATCATGATGGACCGTGGTTGTATTCAACAATCGAGAGGGCTAGGGTGAGTCGAACTCTTTCCTATGTCCATGTAGCACTCGTGCAAAAATAAGCGAATCCACAGGCCTTTGACGAATCAATAAATGCGTTTTTCACCAAGCTGAAAAGTTCAAAGATCCGTCCGTCACTTTGGGACGTGCTAGATAAATGCAGTCAAACCCAGCTTGGCACATAATGTGACTTTGTTCTGGAAATTACGAAGACGACCGGCCGTGCGGTGGAACTTTGCAACAAAGTTTCAATATCTGAACTGACGTACTTGAATGACAGGCACAGGAAACGATGTCCAATAAAACGCATTCTTGTTGCATTTTGATAATAATGTATCACAATGACACAGAAATTATGCCTCCTCCCGGCAGAAGGGCCATGGCCAATTTTTAGCCCTGCTACAGTATGTCTCAGTGCTGAAAAGGCCATGTTGTTGTCAGGTTGTCATGGCGACTTTTAAAGTTTGCATACAACTCTGAGAGTGAAACGGGTTGTTAATAGGTCACAACTCTTGTCTTTCGCTTTTATTCGAGTGTTTCTCGTTCCCCAACTTTTGAGCACTGTCGTCCATTATACCTGTTTCCTTGGGTATTAAAGGTGTGCAAGTATACACATCAAAAGACTAGAAAATTCACTTCATGGGCAGAATCTCGTAAAATAGCCTTTTCTTGTCTGGTTAAAGAAAAAAGATACCCCTGATCTAAAATATGCATGGTTTTAAATAAAAAAAAACCCTGTGGTTACCTAAATGGTTACCATGGCAACATGAAACAAAATGAACATGGAGTTCATGCTGTGATAAATACACTTAGGAGAGCATTTGCGTAGTAACTGTGATTACTTTTAATGGAATTTGAAAAAACTTTGAAATTTTAAAATGCAAATAGGTTACTATGGAAACACAGGGCAGTAAAAATGGATATCATGTTTTGTCTTTCTAACCCAAAATAACCCTTTGGTATAATATTTCTGTTGATTTCTGGATTTTTACACTGGATATTTGGTCTTTCTAACCCAAAATATCCCTTTGATATAACATATTCTGTTGGTTACTGGATTTTAGGTGGAATCTTTGAAAAACTGGTAATTTTTACTCCTGAATGGTTACCATGGAAACATCTCACATTAAAATGAGTGTGATTTTTTGGTGTGCTAACAAGAAAAACCCTTATTATCAATTTTTTACATCAATCAATAGTTCTTTAATAGGAATTAGGGAAAAAAGCAACGTTTTCAATCCCAAATAGTTACCATGGCAACTCGAAACATTAAGATAAGTCTGGTTTTTGTGTTCTCTGACCCGAATTCCCCCACTAGGTAATTTTCATATCAATCAAAGTAACTTTTCATGGGATATTAGAAAAACTGAAATTTTCAACCCCTAAAATGGTTACCATGGAAACATGGGGCAGTAAAATCGATATCATATTTGGTCTTTTCGACCCAAAATACCCTTACGGTGAAATTTTCACGGAAATTGAACCTATTATTATTCGCGTTATTATTTCTATATAATACTTATATTAATTATTATTATTATTATTATTATTATTATTATTATTACAAGTTTAGGGGCTATAAGTATTATATAGAAATCTAATAACAGTTCATTGAAGCTGTGGGAATTCTGAAAAAGAGGTGTCCGAATGCAGGCCCATCGTGGCAGTCGTGGGCGCGCACAAAACAAGGCACATCGACTTTGGAGAGTCTATGCCAGTGTATTTGCTGCAAATATACCTTCACGCATGCGCACTCGTTTGCCAGTGTAGTCTGCAAATATGAGCATGCGCAATTTAGTTCACCTGCGCGTGAATGTGTAGTCTGTACACTACGTCTCGTGCTATAATCTTGTCGTTGAGCTTTGCATGTTGACAGAAACTGGAATTACTGCAGAGAATACTTTTCAGGACATCACAAGTGAGTCCCTAAGGTAACAAGTAGGACGTTTAGGAAATCCTTTCAGAAAGTTCACGCCGCCTGTGGCCATTTTGTTGAGTATAAGCTTATACGTACCTGGAGTGACGGTATACAGTATTTCTACTGTACATATTGCCAGATAATATGCGATGGAATTTTGCGTTTCACGTCGTTCAATCATTCAGATGGAAATGCCGGCCTTCTCCAAACTTTGAAAAAAATCAGGGTGACAGACTTTGGAATGCTAACTCTTTTATAACCACAGGGAATTGAGTAATCTTGTTGTTGTTGTTGTTTTCGTTGTTGTTATTGTTGTGTTGATGGTGATGATGATGATGATGACGATAATAAAAAAATATTAAAAAAACTATGTGTCATTCCTTGCTGTTGTTTGTCGATGTTGTAGATAATTGTAAAAGAAAACTGTAATCGTGACAAAAAAAACGACGTAGGTCGCCCAACGTCACTCCCGTCCGGTTGTATAATAGGACGGGAGTGACGTTGGGTGACCTACGTTGTTTTTTTACGATCACAGGGGAGATCTATACAGAATCATAGATTTTATGGGGTCACGCCAGGTCACACAAAAAATAATGCACCACTACATGGCCATAATTTTACTTTAGTTAAACAATCAGAAATATATAATTTGTCTTCATTATTCTTCCTGGAATGAGGCAAAGAAATCAAAATAAATCATTATAAAATGAATATTATTATACATCGTTAATTATAAATCCATAAAATAAATAAGTACCAGTGAATTATGTTTTAAATAAAACAAAAAAAAAACTGTGCGCTCCTGTTACTGCTTATGATTAATATAATGGTACATTGGGTGATAAGGAGGATTGGGTTCGGATAGTAGTAGAATTAATGTCAGGACATAACATTCATTTGAAGGCATAGAATTAATTCGATAAATGCATAATAAGTTAGTAATATACTATATAACACTTATTTGGAATGACTGCATAAAACACAATTAAAAATGCTTGAAAAATTATTTCTGGTCTATGTAAAATTAATTCTAACACACTATTAAAATTAACAGAAAACATTTTGACCAAAATGGCCCCAATATACATTATCTTTATTATTCATTCTAGAATGAAGGCAAAGAAATTACAATTATTATTATTATAGAACAAATGTTAAAAGTTGTTACTTAGAAATCCATAAAATAAATAAAAAACTAGGAATTACGTTTTAATATAGACCCTCTCGAGGTTCTATGGTTTTAAATAAAAAAGTAGACTGAAAGATTCCGTCGCGTGCAGGCGCTCCGGCGCACTGCGACCTACGACCCTTTACCTTTAGGGGTCGTAGGTCGCAGTGCGCCGGAGCGACCACACGCGATGGAATCTTTCAGTCTAATAAAAAAGTTGTGGTTACCGAAATGGTTACTATGGCAACATAAAACAAAAATGAACATGGAGTTCATGCTGTTATAAATACACTTAGGAGAGCATTTGCATAGTAACTGGGATTACTTTTAATGGACTTGGGAAAAAAATTGAAATTTTAAAACGCAAATAGGTTACTATGGAAACACAGGGCAGTAAAAATGGATATCATATTTTGTCTTTCTTACCCGAAATAACCCTTTGGTATAATATTTCTGTTGATTACTGGATTTTTACACTGGATATTTGGTCTTTCTAACCCAAAATATCCCTTTGATATAACACATTCTGTTGATTCCTGGATTTTAGGTGGAATCTTTGAAAAACTGGTAATTTTTACTCCTGAATGGTTGCCATGGAAACATCTCACATTAAAATGAGTGTGATTTTTTTGGTGTGCTAACCAGAAAAACCCTTATTATCAATTTTTACGTCAATCAATAGTTTTTTAATAGGAATTAGGGAAAAAGTAACATTTTCAATCCCAGAATAGTTACCATGGCAACTCAAAACATTAAAATAAGTCTGGTTTTTGTGTTCTCTGACCCGAACTCCCCCGCTAGATAATTTTCATATCAATCAAAGTAACTTTTCATTGGATATTAGAAAAACTGAAATTTTCAACCCCTAAAATGGTTACCATGGAAACATGGGGCAGTGAAATCGATATCATATTTGGTCTTTTCGACCGAAAATACCCTTATGGTGAAATTTTCACGGAAATTGAACCTATTATTATTCGTGTTTCTATTTCTATATAATACTTATATTAATTATTATTATTATTATTATTATTATTATTATTATTATTATTATTATTATTATTATTATTATTATTATTGTACTTGGGCCTCAGCCCAAGTACATTTGTTTTCATTCCGTGGGAAAAAACTCTGTAAGGTATAACCATTTCTGGCTGAGACCAGGGAGGGCAAAATGTCTGGCTTCATCTTTCTTGGCATAATAAATGGCGTAATGATGTTATCTGAATGGAAGTGCTGCTCTCAGCCAGTCTTGAATAAGTGAGATGTGAATATTAATGCTTCTCTATCTGAGTTTTTGCCACAAAATCTTCTGAATATAATCAAAATGTGCATCGAAATGCAACAATTAATGCACCCTCCGTTTGCTAGGCGATGGCACGACCCTTGCTACACCCACTGGACGAGCCAAAGTGGGAGGGGTAATTTCAGTTTGGTCGAACAGGAGGGCTCGAGACCAGATTTTAACATTTGAAACATGTTTAATCACTGACAAGATGTGGACTGGTGTTAATCAAAGTGAAAGTTTGATAAGGAAAGGTTTTATATCCCGGACACAATGAAAAACATTACGACTGGAAACTGTACCCCCATTTGAGAATAGTAATGCCCACAGCGATGGAGAACACTTATCCTTGAGCTGAGAAAACCAGACCATCATTTCGAAATAGAGCTGCAGATTCGAGAAGCTCGTTCAAAATAGCTAGGTACACCCCATAGGGGTGGTTTCGAGTCTTGAGGGCAAATTTCGCCTCCTTCATTTAGAAATCGTACGTTTGTTTTTCCAGGAGAACACACCATTTGACACAAAATTTGCATGTAAAGGGGTCGCCAGTAAGCACGTGGTCAAATCTGGCATAAGAAACAATATGAAATGTTGGGTAAAGCCAGTCCAAAATAAGCTGGTTTGAACTTTTGTGTTCTGTAATTTATACCACTGCAGTAACATTACCTTTTTTTGACAACATCACACAATGTAATACGTTTTGAAACTGAATACTCCGACGTATTCTGTGTCTCCTTTGCTAAAAAATACGGTATGCTGATTACCATGTAAGGAGATGATGACGTCAAGACAGATTTGCAGTGCGTTTGGTCCTGGATGGTGCACGAAGTTTTGTCGAGGTAGCTTGTGTATTTATTTCCTAAATGGGAGAGATTAGGGTCGATCTAAAAGAATGCCGAAGAATGTTATGATACTCTAAGCGAGCTGAACTCCAATGCGAATGGTTGGATAATTTGGAGGATGTCTAGAATGATCTCGTCTCATTAAGATTATTTGGCGGTCAGTATTGAATTTCAACTGCATCACAAGTTTGCGAAATGAGTATTCCGTCGAACGGTCAACGAACGATATTTTAGAAATCTGGAGACATGGCACATCGCATTTTTATTTTAATATTTTATATTTTACAAAAGATGTAAGAAGCAATGGTTTTGTCGAAAATTCTGAAAAAAATATAGGAAGATTTGATCGCGAACACATTTTCACTTGGGGTCAACTAGCCCTGCGTACGATGCTGTGTGTTCCGCTACAGCTGAATCGCCCCGTTCACCACACAGCCCTGCAAAGACCCGTACGTAGGGTCGGTGACTTCAAATCCATTTGGGACTTGATGTAAAAAGCCAAATTACTGCCGAAATTCAGCGTTCTTGGGCCCAAGTTGTATCCCTGCCTACCTCAGCTACTCGATCGCTTCCAAAAATGACAGTCTTTTATTCACTTCTCGTAAATAACAGTCGATGTCGGCAACTCTCTCGCTAGCCGTGCGTACGATGTTGTGTGTTAGCTGTAGCACATAGCATCGTACGCAGGGCTAGGGGTCAACATGGGGTCGCAGCCATGTTGCCTCAAAACTTATTTGTCTGCACTCAAAACTCAAAAATGTCGGATATGAACCTGAAAAATCGATGCAATTTTGTCAAACTTCGGCGAAATTTCGGCCTATAGACAAAATTTCATCTAGGTAAGGTAAATTTACTGAACTTTGATCGACAAATTATCCTGAGCTTGAACGTGACAGCTCGCCTTCTCCGGCAAGTCAAGCACACGGTTGCCCATATGGCCAGGTTTATGAGATTGTTTTCAAGCGACGGCGGCAGACCGTACGGGGCTCTGGATATGAACCTACCGCCGGTGTAGCTGTAATAACTGTTGCGTTGTTTTTAGTGCCCACGGACGAAGTCCTGGGCGAGTTATAGGTTTGGTCATGTCAGTCCGTCCGTTCGTCCGTTCACGCAGATATCTCAGACATGCGCTGGTCAATTTCTTTCAAACTTTACACAAGAATAGTACCCAACCCCATGCACGTCAATTTGTTTCACAATGCGATCGAATTTGGCCGTGTTAGAGGACTTTTTAGTTTACACCTCCATAGACTCCCATGTATAAGGCAGTTCTCCATAGACTCCCATGTATAAGGCCAAGAAAAATAAAAATTTAGTTTCTCATCGTATTCATATTGCCTAAAGGATGCAGTGACAGAGTTTTTTGTCCCCACGGATAAAGTCCAGGGGGCTTATAGATTGGGTCATATCCGTCCGTGAGTCCATCAGTGAGTCCATCGGTTCACGCAGATATCTCAGACATTTTGACAAAATATCATGTGACCTTGGTGACCTTTGACCTCAAATATACATTATTGTCCATACCTCAGTAACCACAAGAGCTAAACCTTTCATATTTGGTATGATGGGACACCTTATGACGCCACATATTGTACCCCATTAATTATGCGCATATCTTATTTTGAGCGAGCCAATAGAGCTAGAGGTCTGATTTTTGGTATATAGGAATAACTTAGCAATACAATTATTATGACAAAATGTGACGTGACCTCAATGACCTTTGACCTCAAATATATGTATTTGTCCACAACTCAGTAACCACAAGTGCTACACCCTTCATATTTGGTATGATAGGACACCTTATGACACCATATATTGTACCTCATTAATTATGCACATATCTTATTTTGAGCGAGCCAATAGAGCTAGAGGTCTGATTTTTGGTATATAGGAATAACTTTGCAATACAATTATTATGACAAAATGTGACGTGACCTCAATGACCTTTGACCTCAAATATATATATTTGTCCACAACTGAGTAATCACAAGTGCTACATCCTTCATATTTGGTATGACAAACACCTTATGACACCACATATTGTACCTCATTAATTATGCGCATATCTAATTTTGAGCGAGCCAATAGAGCTAGAGGTCTGATTTTTGGTATATAGGAATAACTTAGCAATACAATTATTTTGACAAAATGTGACCTTACCTCAATGACCTTTGACCTCAAATATATGTATTTGTCCACAACTCAGTAACCACAAGTGCTACACCCTTCATATTTGGTATGATAGGACACCTTATGACACCATATATTGTACCTCATTAATTATGCACATATCTTATTTTGAGCGAGCCAATAGAGCTAGAGGTCTGATTTTTGGTATATAGGAATAACTTAGCAATACAATTATTATGACAAAATGTGACGTGACCTCAATGACCTTTGACCTCAAATATATATATTTGTCCACAACTGAGTAACCACAAGTGCTACATCCTTCATATTTGGTATGATAAGACACCTTATGACACCACATATTGTACCTCATTAATTATGCGCATATCTAATTTTGAGCGAGCCAATAGAGCTAGAGGTCTGAATTTTGGTATATAGGTATGAGTTAACAATGTAATTGTTTGGCAAAACGTCACGTGACCTCAATGACCTTTGACCTCAAATATACATATTGTCAACAACTCAGTAACCACAAGTGCTACATCCTTCATATTTGGTATGATAAGACACCTTATGACACAATATATTGTACCTCATTAATTATGCACATCTTATTTTGAGCGAGCCAATAGAGCTAGAGGTCTGATTTTTAGTATATAGGAATAACTTAGCAATACAATTATTATGACAAAATGTGACGTGACCTCAATTACCTTTGACCTCAAATGTATATATATATTTGTCCACAACTCAGTAACCACAAGTGCTACCTCCTTCATATGTGGTATGATAAGACACCTTATGAATGACACCACAAATTGTACCTCATTAATTGTGCGCATATCTAATTTTGAGCGAGCCAATAGAGCTAGAGGTCTGATTTTTGGTATATAGGGATAACTTAGCAATACAATTATTTTGACAAAATGTCGCGTGGCCTCAATGACCTTTGACCTCATATATATATATTTGTCAACAACTCAGTAACCACAAGTGCTACATCCTTCATATTTGGTATGATGGGACACCTTATGACACCACATATTGTACCTCATTAATTATGCGCATATCTAATTCTGAGCAAGCCAATAGAGCTGGATGTCCGATTTTTGGTATATAGGGATAACTATAGGGTAGAAATCTAAATATGCCCATCTAAATATTAGATATCTACCATCGAGAACAAAAGAAGTTTGCTGTAATTTGAATATTTAAGGAGTTTAAGCAATTTCCACTATAAATAAAGAACCCCTGCCTCAAAACTCCACAAAAGTTGCTAGACATATTTTGCCGTTGTCATGCCATTGCTTCGTTTAATAACCAGTTAATCAAATGCCTAATTGACAGGAGGAAATTCAAGACCATATTTGAATAGTAGTATATATTGTCCTCAAAATTACTCTATCACGGCCCAAGTACTCATTGCCTTCAGCAATACTGCCTTGTTGTTATTATTATTATTATTATTATTATTATTATTATTATTATTATTATTATTATTATTATTATTATTATTATTATTACAAGTTTAGGGGCTATAAGTATTATATAAAAATCTAATAATAGTTCATTGAGGCTGTGTGGGAATTCTGATAAAGAGGTGTTGTATATTTTAATTTTGTCAATGGCTCGACTTCCCATTGATGCACGTGCAGCGCAATTTTCTTCCATCAAAAGTCACGACTATGAAAAAGATTTCCAATATAAATTAACTCTCTCTCTCTCTCTCTCTCCTATGAAAAAGATTTCCAATATAAATTAACTGTCTGTCTGTCTGTCTGTCTGTCTGTCTCTGTCTGTCTGTCTGTCTGTCTGTCTGTCTGTCTGTCTGTCTGTCTGTCTGTCTGTCTCTCTCTCTCTCTCTCTCTCTCTCTCTCTCTCTCTCTCTCTCTCTCTCTCTCTCTCTCTCTCTCTCTCCCTCTCTCTCTCTCCCTCCCTCTCCCTCTCTCTCTGCAGTGAAATTGCTATGCTGCGACCATCGAACGAATATTTTCCATACATTAGGGGTAATATTAAAAGTTCATTATATAAATCTAACCAGTGCAGTCTGGCAGAGACCTAGTCTGGCAGAGACCCTGCGATTCGCGTTCTTCCCAGTGTCAGTCAGTTGGAACACGCGCGCGCCCTTCAGAGACGCGACGCGAATCCCAGGGTCTGGACGTTCTTGCAAGCGACCGGTCGGATTTCTGCCTGATCCGGGTACTTTATAGAACCCCACACATCTGTTAATCGAAACAAAAACGACACGTACCATAGCCAAATAAAATTAAAAATGAAAAATAAAACCATACCGCGTATATAGGTTTACTAGCTACTAGTACAAATTCTCTCCGCCCAGTTAGATAGGTGTTTCTTTTGAAGTCACAACCCTTATGAATATTCATATACTTGCAAGAACGGACAGTCGCTGTGTCTGGCAGCGCGTGCTCACAGCTGCACAGCGTAGCCTTCGAATGCAGGCCCAACTTTGGCGCGCACAAAACAAGGCACAGCGACTGTGGAGAGTCTAGCAGAGACCCTGCGATTCGCGTTCTTCTCTGTTGGAACACGCGCGCGCCCTTCAGAGGCGCGACGCGATTCCCAGAGCATGCGCAATTGAGAGTGCGTGCGCGTGACAATAGAATGTCTCGTGCTATCGTGTCGTTAGCTTTAAAAATGATGGAATGTCAACAGAAACTAGAATTACTGCAGAGAATACTTTTCAGGATATCACATGTGAGTGTCTAAGGTACCAAGAAGGACGTTTAGGAAATCCTTTCAGAAACTTCATGCCGCCTGTGGCCATTTTGTGGAGTATAAGCTTATAAGCTTACGTAACTGCAGCGTAAACAGTATTTCTACTGTACATATTGCCGGAACATATGTGATGGAAATGTTTGCGTTTCACGTCGTTCAATTATTCAGATGGAAATGCCGCCCTCTACTCCAAACTTTGAAAAAAACAGGGTGACAGACTTTGGAATGCTAACTCTTGTATAACAATGACGTAATTTAATGGGACGATATTTGTATTCGAGCACGGCTACAGTACAGTTTTTGATTCGAGAACTCTCATCATGTCGGATTCACTGAAACAGTCAGTTGTATGCTCAACAATCCAGAGGGTGAGTCGAACTTTTTCCTATGTCCATGTAGAACTTGTGCAAAAATAAGCGAATCCACAGGCCTTTGGCGAATCAATAAATGCGTTTTTCACCAAGCTGAAAGGTGGAAAGATTAATTTTTTTTGTAGCACGTCAGTAGTTTGATATGACTAACGCCCTTCACAATAATACTGGCTATTCCATTGAGCATCGTGCTACAGGTCAAAATATTATTCCTCAGGTTGATATACATATGTAGAGATTTTTATAGAAACTATTCCATAGATATTTACATTTCTTTATCACTTTTGCGGTTTTGCGGTTTCCTGTTTTTGTTAGCCGATTAGCCGGCACACGCCAAAACGACTAGTCTTTGCGGTTTTCTATAATTTTGAGTTGGCACGCGCCAAAACGATTAGTCTATTGCGCTCGTATTTCTGGGCACGTTTAGTCTCACTGTTTACCTCCGGTTGGTTAGCAACCGCAGTTTAAGTGACAGCCGATTCTTTATATTTAGGGTAAATTGTTGCAATAAGTGTTTCCTACGACGTTCGCACAAGTGAGAGCCCTATACTATGTCAAGTAGGGCAGTATTAAACGTGATATCTTGTAATATTTCCCCTTGTCTTGGCCTGCTGGGTTTTTAAAAAGTGTTTAAAGGTATACAGGCACCATGTTCAAATTAAGCCGTTGCTACCATGGAAAGGGATCTAGCTAGTCATAGAGTTTATGGGGTCACGCCAGGTCACACTAAAATAATGCACCACTACATGGTCATAATTTGTCTTCCTGGAATGAGACAAACAAATCATTAATTGTCAATCCATAAAATAAATAAGTACCAGTGAATCTTGGGTGCTAAGGGGAATTGGGTTCACAAAATTAATTTGAGATACTAGATACTACTGGAGGCATAAACTTAATTTGATGAATGCGAAGTTAGTATTATACTACATAACACTTATTTGAGATGACTGCATGAAACAAAATTAAAAATGCTTGAAAAATTATTTCTGGTCTATATAAAATTAACTCTAACACACTAAAATTAACGGAAAGCATAATTTTGACCAGAATGGCCCCAATATACATTATCTTTATTATTATACACCTGCGTCTGCAATCTTTGGAGTTTTCTTCGTACAGTAAATTTCGGTATCAGAGGACGCAGAGTCCAATAACTTTGCCGCGGAGTACAATAACTTTTGGTGTTATTGGACGCTATTTGACCTTTGACCTCAAAACACCATTACGTCAATGCGGGGAAATACTTCTAAACATTGGGTACTTCACAACGTTAGTAGTGGTGAATCAAAAGCCTGTGAATTATGAAATTATTGTGAAATTATGCTGCCAGCCTACAATTTCTCACACGTACACTGCACTGCGCGGGTTTGAGATTTCGTTCTGTACGCTTAGCGGACGCGCTTAACGCGTTCTCAGTTTGCTCGCAATCGCTCAGTGCAGTGCGGGACGGTCATCCCCCAAAAAGCTTTAATTTTGATTTTTTCGAGGTAAAATTGGATTAAAAAAGGTGTATAAAAATGAGGTTATTCCCAAAATACCGGGATTTATGTCCGAGTACATTTTTAATAGGAATAAGGGAAAAAGGAACATTTTCAATGCCAAAATAGTTACCATGGCAACTTGAAACATTAAAATAAGTCTGGTTTTTGTGTTCTCTGACCCGAATTCCCCCCACTAGATAATTTTCATATCAATCAAAGTAACTTTTCATGGGATATTAGAAAAATTGATATTTTCAACCCCTAAAATGGTTACCATGGAAACATGGGGCAGTGAAATCGATATCATATTTGGTCTTTTCGACCCAAAATACCCTAATTGTGAAATTTTCACGGAAATTGAACCTATTATTATTCGCGTTATTATTTCTATATAATACTTATATTAATTATTATTATTATTATTATTATTATTATTATTATTACAAGTTTAGGGGCTATAAGTATTATATAGAAATCTAATAACAGTTCATTGAAGCTGTGGAAATTCTGAAAAAGAGGTGTTCGAATGCAGGCCCATCGTGGCAGTCGTGGGCGTGCACAAAATAAGGCACAGCAACTGTGGAGAGTCTATGCCAGTGTATTTGCTGCAAATATACCTTCACGCATGCGCACTCGTTTGCCAGTGTAGTCTGCCAATATGAGCATGCGCAATTGAGTTTACTGCGCGTGAATCTGTAGTCTGTACACTACATCTCGTGCTATAATCTTGTCGTTGAGCTTTGCATGTTGACAGAAACTGGAATTACTGCAGAGAATACTTTTCAGGACATCACAAGTGAGTCCCTAAGGTAACAAGTGGGACGTTTAGGAAATCCTTTCAGAAAGTTCACGCTGCCTGTGGCCATTTTGTGGAGTATAAGCTTATACATAGCTGGAGCGACGGTTTACAGTATTTCTACTGTACATATTGCCAGATAATATGCGATGGAATTTTGTGTTTCACGTCGTTCAATCATTCAGATGGAAATGCCAGCCTTCTCCAAACTTTGAAAAATCAGGGTGACAGACTTTGTAATGCTAACTCTTGAATAACAATGACGTAATTTAATGAGAAGACCTTTGTATTCGAGCTCGGCAACAGTTTTTTTATTTGAGAACTCTCATCATGCATGGCGGATTCACTGAAACAGTGAGTATTCAACAACTTTTTATATGTCCATGTAGCACATTTGTGCAAAAATAAGCGAGTCCACAGGCCTTTGGCGAATCAATAAATGCGTTTTTCGCCAAGCTGAAAGGTTGAAAGATGCGTCCGTCACTTTGGGACGAGCTAGATAAATGCAGTCAAACCCAGCTGGGCATTATTTGCCATAGTAGAGACGATATAGAACGACCGGCCGTGTGGGTGAACTTGCAACAAAGTTTCCATATCTGAACCGACGTACTTGAATGACAGGCACAGGGTATGATGGCCAATAAAAGTGCATTCTCGTTGCATTTTGATAATAATGTATCAATCACAATGACACGGAAATTATGCCTCCTCCCAACAGAAGGGCCATGGTCTATTTTTAGCCCTGCTACAGTATATCTCAGTGCTGAAAAGGCCATATTGTTGTCATGTTGTCATGACGACTTTTAAAATTTGCATACAACTGTGAGAGTGAAACGGGTTGTTTATAGGTCACAAAACTTTTGAATCCCACTGTCGCCATTACACCTGTTTCCTTGGGCATTAAAGGTGTGCAAGTATACACATCAAAACACTAGAAAATTCACTTCATGGGCAGAACCTTGTAAAATAGCCCTTTCTTGTCTGGTTAACGAAAAAAGATACCCCTGATCTAAAATATGCATGGGCTACCAGCCAGTGTCACCGGGCTACTAACTTCAGAATATGGTTGCCCAAGTGGACTACCAGGGAAAAAAAGTTAATTTCCAGCCCTGGGCAATATTAAACATGAAACATTTAACTTGTAATATTTCCCCTTGTCTTGGCCTGCTGGGTTTAAAAAAAATGTTTCAAGGTATACAGGGACCATGTTCAAATTTAGCCATTGCTACCATGGAAAGGGGAGATCTAGCTAATCATCAGAATCATAGAGTTTATGGGGTCACGCCAGGTCACACAAAAAATAATGCACCACTACATGGCCATAATTTTACTTTAGTTAAACAATCAGAAATAATTTGTCTTCATTATTCTTCCTGGAATGAGGCAAAGAAATCAAAATAAATTATTATAAAATGAACATTATTATACGTCGTTAATTATAAATCCATAAAATAAATAAGTACCAGTGAATTATGTTTTAAATAAAACAAAAACAAAAACTGTGCGCTACTGTTACTGTTTCTGATAAATAATGGTACATTGGGTGATAAGGGGAATTGGGTTCATAAAATTAATTGAGATTCAAGTAGAATTAATAAAATTAATTTGAAGGCATAAAACTAATTCGATGAATGCATAATAAGTTGGTACTATACTCTATAACACTTATTTGGGATGACTGCATGAAACAAAATTAAAAATGTTTGAAAAATTTTTGGTCTATATAAAATTAACACACTAAATAAACGGAAAACAAATTTTGATAACAATGGCCCCAATGTACATTATCTTAATTATTCTTCCTAGAATGAAGGCAAAGAAATTACAATTATTATTATTATTATTATAGAACAAACGTTAAAAGTTGTTACTTAGAAATCCATAAAATAAATAAAAAACAGTGAATTATGTTTTAACATAGACCCTTTCAAGGGTCTATTGTTTTAAATAAAAAAGCTGTGGTTCCCAAATAGGTTACCATGGCAACATAAAACAAAAATGAACATTGAGTTCATGCTGTAATAAATACACTTAGGAGAGCATTTGCATAGTTACTGGGATTACTTTTAATGGAATTTTATAAAAAAATTGAAATTTTAAAACGCAAATAGGTTACTATGGAAACACAGGGCAGTAAAAATGGATATCATATTTTGTCTTTCTAATCTAAAATAACCCTTTGGTATAATATTTCTGTTGATTAATGGATTTTTACACTGGATATTTGGTCTTTCTAACCCAAAATATCCCTTTTATATAACACATTCTGTTGATTACTGGATTTTAGGTGGAATCTTTGAAAAACTGGTAATTTTTACTCCTGAATGGTTGCCATGGAAACATCTCACATTAAAATGAGTGTGATTTTTTTTGGTGTGCTAACCAGAAAATCCCTTATTATCAATTTTTTACATCAATCAATAGTTCTTTAATAGGAATTAGGGAAAAAGTAACATTTTAAATCCCAAACTGGTTACCATGGCAACTCGAAACATTAAAATAAGTCTGGTGTTTTGTGTTGTCTGACCCAAACTCCCCCACTAGATAATTTTCATAACAATCAAAGTAACTTTTCATGGGATATTAGAAAAACTGAAATTTTCAACCCCTAAAATGGTTACCATGGAAACATGGGGCAGTGAAATCGATATCATTTGGTCTTTTCGACCAAAAATACCCCTATGTGAAATTTTCATGGAAATTGAACATATTATTATTCACGTTATTATTTCTATATAATACTTATATTAATTTTATTATTATTATTATATCACACTAAGAGTGAGCCAATAAGCTCGCGCAGTATGCAGTTTCAAAAAAATGACTGTACACTGTTCATAGAATGATATGGGTCTTAGATAAACAATTTTTAAGGTACTCATCATCTACGTTACAGGTGTTGATGGCATCCCGGTAAGCATGCTAAGTTGAGAACGCCTACTCAGTGCTGCGCTGCAGCGTACTTCGTGCTAGGGTGACGGCCTCACATGTTACGTCAGTTATTAAATTCAGCACAGAAAATGTGGCTGTTTGAGTAGATTGCCAACATCTGTAACTTCCCTAAACTAATATCAAGAAGGAGTTTTTGACGCATCATCAGAAATGGAACATTATACACATATTGACTGGCCATGAGGGCAACAGCATACGTCTGTACCCCGAGGGACTGTGAGTCACCCCCAAAAACAGACTGTTTCCCGAGGCCGTAGGCTGAGGGAAACAGTCTGTTTTTGGGGGTGACTGACAGGCCCGTGGGGTTAAAGATGTATGCTGTCGCCCGCATGGCCAGTCAATATGTGTTTTATAACACACATCCGTAGCCATGCATAAGAACGTACTAGGCCTATACACAAAACTTGTCGCATGAATGATGTAAGTGGTTCGGCAAAAAGAAGTTTTTCCCGACAGGTTCGCAATACTTCTGCAAAACGTTCAATGCACCATTGATTATCGTTTTCGTTCGTTTCGAGTCCTTGTTGGAAACCAGAGCATTCAGTTCTTCTTCAGAGAGTAGGATAAACCGAGAAATTTCTCGACTATTGTTTCGCTCGGCCGCAGACGACATCTTTGTTTACATTCCAGTTCGCGCATGCGCCAATGTTATTTTTTGATATCAGCGGGCATCATTTTTCGGAACTGATGCCTGGCAGGCAACAGTTCCGACAAATGATGCCTGAATACGTCGTTTAGTGGAACAGCACAAAAAGCACGCATCCCACGTGACTATCAATTGGCGAATTAGAACACAGACTGCGGATGAGGTGTGTTATAAAATCAACTGACTCTTCAATCCGCTTCGCAAGTACAGTCCAGTTACGTCGGGCTCTACGAATAGCCAGTTTTAATATTTAATTCGTATCAGCTCACTACCTGTGAAGTTGTAACGTCCAGTACGTTTTCCTTATCAGAGAACGTGGGGTCTAATAACAGTGAAGTGGAATGCACTAACCTAAGGTGTTATCGGACGCTATTTTTTTTTACCTCATAACACCTAACGTCAACAAGAAAAAACAATTAGATTTTCAACACATGCACGCAGTGAATAATGGTTAGTCAAAAACCTGTCGGCTTAAGAGAAATTATACTGCTTATATTTTTACCAATTGAACTGCACTGCGTAGGTTGAAGTGTCGTTCTCAGGACTGTATAGTAGATGCGCTGAACGCGTTCATAGTTTGCTTGCAATCATGCGACACATTGGGCGGCGGGTATGCTAAAACGCTTGAAATTTACTTTTTCCGATAAAATTGGACTAAAGCGGTTTATACTAATGAGGTTAATCACAGAATTTCGGGATTTATACCCGGTACATTGAATGCTTCGGTATTGTTCGTGACGCGACAATGCCTCCGCTGTACGTCGCACACGACTAGAAATCCCCGTTTTTGTCAATACCCTTATATTATATATTGTTTTATAACGTTCTGTTAATCACTTGTGCTATGGTTGTCACCAGCTGCTGTTAATGGGTAGTTAGGCATGGATGGAGAAATCACTGTCATACATTTTTTCAAAGGTAGCTTACTTTACAGCAAGCGTTTATAGGGAACACAACTGACCAGTTTACACAAAGTTGTGCCCCAAATTATCCACATTGTGTTATGATGTTTTTCAATTACAAGGACTTTATTTATCACCTGGCAACTACCTGATTGCGGGTAAGCATGACGAAACAATCGCAGTTGTACTTACTTTCTTTAACAGATAGCTGTTAAGGAGTCAAATTGCGATTTGAGTGACAAGATTTATAAGGAAGAACACTGACCAAAATTGAGAATCAACAGGTGTTGTGTACACAAACACTATTAAAACAATTTTTTAGCTCCACTGTCAGCGAACAGAGTTTATGAAATAGGCTGATTTCATCTGTCGTCTGTCAACAGCTGCCTTCTCCTTTGAAACCTCAAGTCTGATTGCTTTGAAATTTGACAGGCAATTTACTTAGGTTGACCTCACTAAAGTTTATACATATATTGGTGAAATTTGCGTATTTGTATTTTTGAGGCATGTTTTGCTTTTTTGGTAAAAAAATCATCTCAAAAAACCACATGTCCAATTGCTTTGAATTTGATATGCCATTTACTTAGGGTGACCAAAGTTAGGTTTGTTCTAATTGTGTTGAAATTCGTATTTTTGAGGCAATTTTTATCATTTTATCAAAAAATCTTTAAATTCTTCTTCAAACTTTGGGTCAGATAGCTGTGATATTTTATAGTTTATAGGTCTCTATTGATGACCTATTTAAGTTTGTTCAAATTGTGCAGAAATATGAAAATTTGTATTTTTAAGGCAATGTTTGTGATTCCTGGTCAAGAAATTTGTTTCACCAAAACCGCTTGTCTTCCTTAATCATTGGTATGCAAGTTGATAGGGATGATCAAAATGTGATATATTAAACTATCAAGAAATCTGCAATTTTGCAAGTTTTGTGCAATTTTTGGAAACTCTGGTACAAAAATGTCTTTCTCTAAAACCTAGTCATGTGATTATTTTGATAATTGTTATACAGATTCCTACAGATGAACTTAATGTGATATGTTGAAATTATGATAAAATCTGTAATTTTGTATTTTTGGGGCAATTTTTGGTCTGATAGCTTTTATATTTGGTATACAGGTTCCAAGCAGTTGTTTCAATATGATATATTGAAATTTTGATGAAATCTGCAATTTTTTTGGGGTGGACGGGGCACTTTTTGACATTTTTGCCATTTGGTAAAAAAAATTTGATTTTCAAAAACTCGCCTGATAGTGTTTTCAATTGTGTAATTTTGACATGTTCCTAGGGGTGATCTTAATGTGGTATGTTCTTATTATGATGAAATCTTCAATTGCATATTTTTGCAGCATTTTGCCATTTTTCTGTCAGGCCACTGAAATGAGCTATCAAGGATTTCCACCTTCTTCATCAACACATTTGTCAAAATAGTTATTCTCAACATAACACAGTGGACCTATATTGGCCACAAGGTCGCTTGTTTTACATTTGAATTATACTTATAGCTGGCAGGAAAGTAATGTGTAATATTAAAGCCCCATTATTTGTAACTTTTAACCTTTTTATGTTCGAAATTACATGTTATTCTTCTTACATCCATCGTGAAATGTTGGTCAGTAAAGAAATAAGCCAAATTTGTGCTCCTGTAGTGACATACAAACGCTAAATATTGCCCGATCGAGTTGGATTGCCGCGCGGGTTTGTTGACAACTTGTAGGCTGTGCACGTGACCGAGAACGCCGATACTGATGACATCATCGAACCTGCAACATTCCTGGGGCTTTGCCATGCCACGCCACATGCCTGGGAAATCGCCCATGGTCGCCGTCTGAATGACCTGCGAATGGTTTTATTTTGTTCTTTTCTGTTCAAATACGTACTGCTACTGTGTTTCAGAGGATACAGAACTTTGGCAGAGGAGGCTGACATTCTATTCTGGTACAGTGTGCGTTATATACGGATTACTCAAACTGCAGTCGGCAGTGCACCGATGCGCACCCTGCAGTTGGTCACTCAGAACTCCGGGTACCGATGTAAAATCAAGACGACACTATACACACTTGGCTCACTTCTGTAGGCAAATAGCTATCAAAATTGAGTAACTTGAAGTAATAAATTTCAGCTGATTGTTGCTTTAGCGGCAAGATGATTGCGAAATCGAAGCAACATAGTTTGGCAATGTATGATAGGATGTCGAATGCAGTGAACGCGATGGCTTTGGTAGCAAGTAAGGAAACCGTCAGTATTTATGACCTGGGGGTCATTCAAAAATTGAAAGCTAACAAGGGTGCTCAAATTTTTTCTATGTCTTACTCTGTCCTCAATGACATAATGGCTAATTGATAATGTATATTTTACTCTGATACATAGTAAATAAAAAGACAATAAATATCAACTAGATGAAGCAAGGCAAAAAAACTACTAGTATCTGCTACTACTAGCAATACTTATTATGAAAGAGAAGATAGTGACGATGAGAATGATATCGTTGTTCATGTACTCAATGGCACCAGCGACAGTAAAGATGAGGATCGACAATGGTGATGATGATGTCACACAGTAGTTTTCTGCAGTCGTTACCAGAGGTGAAAGGAGAGGCTGGGTCATGGAGAAATGTTCTCGACAGATATCACTATAAGTGCACAGGATCTAGGACAAAACTGAACTGTTGTGAATTCATCCTTTATATTATCATAGAAATGTATATTTTAATTGACTTGTGTTCAACAACCATTTGGACATTTAACCAAACCATAATGACATGCTACCCATCCAAATTTAACAATACTAAAATAGTCGGAGACCGGTTAATAGGTGAGCTTTTATATCTACATATTGTAACATGGGCTAAGGTAAGCTAAACGTTCTGTTAGAGAGGGGTTACTCAAAGTCATCATGGTTGGCTGGGGTGTGACTCAAAATTTCGGAGTTTCTAATGTAATTACTCCGACCCCCAGGTCGTAAATAATGACGGCTCCCTAAACAGCTGTGAACGCCTGAGTCAGAACGATCGGGATCAGTATACGCACGGCTGTATCTCAGTGAAAATTAGAAAAAACAATGGAGCTACTGCTGAGAAATTTACAGACTCTTGGCTCTTGATGCATCAGTTTTTGAGCTTTTATACTGGTAAAAAGGCATTCTGAATACAGCGGTAAATTTCCTCCTGAACGCGAAAGGATAACACGCGGGCATTCTGCAATGGACGCTGTCAACTTTACCTTGCTGCAGGCCCCACACCAATCTCGGCCCGGCCCCGCTGCACTTGTACAGTCTACTACCTCCATGTAGTACAGCCTTACAAGACTAGTAGCCGGCCAAACGCAAAAATAAATGAATAAATAAAAAACAACAAAAAAACGCCGCAGTGTAAAATCCGTAGGTCAGAACCATTGAGCATAAATTTTCAGAACCAGTGATGTTTAAAAGTTTTGTATTGATCATTCATGTAGGTTTATGTGAATGACTTTCTCATCGAACTGCGTGTATAATGTCCCGGGCATTGTCCATGCAAATTTTGGGCCTGCCTTCGCTCACTCCGATAGTCTTTAGACTACAGCCAAAATCACAGTCCTAAGCAAATTATACAGTTGTGAAAGTCAGATATATGTATCATGAATTTTATACAAAAATATGTAAACAACAGAATCAAACCAAGAGGTTAGTTTGCTGTCGGGCCGGGTGCGCAGGGGACGACTTTGCAGTGAGGCCAGGATCTCTCTTGTGTTCGAACTTCTACCATGCCTGGAGCTCCATCGCATCGCAGCTAGCCGATAATTGTACTACTGCAGTCCTTGTGAGGATTAGATACCCGTTACGTTCGATATTATTTGGAAATACTTTTAAATTTAATAAGTATGACTTTTTACTGCATTCAAGATATAATTTTCCTTCCTGAGCGTTATCAATTACGGCAACGATATGCGAAGTTGATAGGCTGTGTTGCCTGCAGCGTAGCCTGGCCGTACACAAAACTTCGTTTAGTAGACGGAGCAGAATCAGTCCCGTCATTTATTTTCATCGAAATTTTAATTATACTCCATAATGGAAGAAGCGACTAGTTCAATGATTACAATGGTGAAGTGTTGAATTTTTATTCATATATGTTTTTATCTCTCAATTCATTCACCAAACTTGATCTCCCTACCGTCGGTCACAACGTGCAATACCTTGCATGAAGCTTACATCGACTGCCTTCATCGTTAGTTTAGCTGTTCCAGTCGTTTGTTTGCACGGCTCATTATAGTCGGAACAATCTGTGAACACTTACATATTTATATCTTTCCGGTATTTCACCCAACTTTTGCGCGTTTTTAGGGAACATTCGTTATTTACGGGGAGGGGGGTTGGTGGAAATCAGGGGGGGGGTTGACTTTTACAAAACCGCTTTTTATGGGGGTCAAATTTTACAATCAATGATTGAAGGGGGGGGGGGTCAAATTTTACAAAGGTTTGTATTGAGTTATGGAAAACAAAATTGACTTTGGAATTTCACCGAAATGTTGCTTGTGTAACCGATGTTTCGTGACGGCAGAATAATAACCGACCGAAGCTCTGCCAAATTTATTTCTCTAGCAGGGCTAACAAGTCCGAGACTGGTGTTAACCTCTCTAGAGCAGCAACAGAGCATGTAGCCCTGAGTACAGGTCTGTGTGTTCCTGGCGTATACGGCCTCCACCACAGCCCAGTGGAAATAACTGGGGTCTCTGCAGCGAGATTCAAAATGGGGATCTCCATGGGTAAACAACTTGACATGTCGAGTATGTTATGTTTCAGAAAATGAGCGGTTTTGGACGTTAGGAGAAGTCAATCGCATCTTTTCTGGGATTGGTTAGGAGGTAAAGGTAGGCAGGGAAAGGATTTTGCCCCAATAGAGCAGAATTTCGGCCAAAAAGACCCTTTAGTCTTCATTGCGGTCCAGATCCAGGCCGCAGAGACCTCAAGTCTGTTCAAAGACCATTGCAGGGCTTTGGTAGAGGCCATATAATGCTGGGAACACACGTGCACACACCTGTACGCAGGGCTACACAGCATGGGGCATGAAATGAGGAACCAACACACAGTCATATAATGTAACAAACAACTTCTGTATATTACTATATTGTGTCAAATATCGGGGTCTACATATAAAATAGTAAAACCGTACTTCAAAACTATAAATATTACTCCATGGTAACAGTAACCGTACTGATCGACCTCCCGACGGCAGGAGTCAACACACTTCAGAACAAAATATGTTCAAACCCTTTCAAAATGCTTAACAATTTCTATGAAAAACTTAACGTTACCGCAGAGGTACCTCAGACTTGACCACGTGGCTGGGAAACACAAATAGTTCACACGCGACTTTAACTAATGTTCGATGATGAGCACAATTGTAAGTCCCGTGTAATGTCTGCACGTTGTTACGTGCAGAGAAAACGAACAAAAGGGTGAACTCAGCAGTTAACGTTTAAACAAAATTTATTACGAAAATAAAACTAATTGCTAAGTCAGGGATAGAGTACAAGCTTTAAAAGTGTACAGACTACTTATCTCAGCTGGGACGGCAAAGCTCCAGTCTCAGAGTTGTAACAGTCAGTTGGATGAATGAACAGTCCTTGCAGGCTTGAAGCTGCACAAAGTCCACAGTATAAATCCAGCGTTGGCAGTGAAGGTCTTGAAAAGTCTTGAGAATGACTACTGCTGGAGTTTAGTAACACACAAGAGACACGATCCCAAAAGTCTGACTGGAAGCTGTGCACGTCCCTTTATAAAGGCATATAAGAACAATCTAGAACTTTTATTGACATGCTAATTACTGTTCTAAAATTATCTCCCTTACACAACTAATCAACTTTCCAGAACATTCCAAACATGACTAATTGAATTCAAGGTTGTGAGGTCATTAGGGGCAGTGACCTTGGGAATGTTCTAGACTAATTGAACTCGGGTCATGATGAGTGTGGGGGAAATGACCTACATAAACACCCCCTCTTCAAAAAAAAGAAAATTTTTCAAAGAAAAATCTTTCTTTTGCAAATGTATTCTTGAAAAGGATTTAAGTACTCACATTTTTTTTTCTAAAGTAAAATTTCTTGAAAGTGAACAGCAATAAACTCTAAATACGAGAGAGACAGTCTGCAATTAAATTGTCTCTGCCTTTGATATGTCGAATGTCAAGATTAAACTCCTGTAACATTAAACTCCATCTTAGCAATCTCTGATTTTTGCCTTTAAATTTCTGCAGAAAAACAAGAGGGTTGTGATCAATATAAACCACTATTGGCTGATTTGAAGAAGTAACATAAACTTCAAAATGCTGTAAAGCTAATATCAAAGATAAACACTCTTTTTCAATTGTAGAGTAGTTTCTCTGGGATTTGTTAAATTTGCGTGAAAAATAGCAAACAGGATGATCTACACCATGACTATCCTCTTGCAATAAAACAGCACCAGCAGCCGTATCACTAGCATCCACAGCTAATTTGAATGGCAAAGTGAAATCTGGTGCAGACAACACTGGAGCACTTTGCAGTATGGCTTTAAGTGTATCAAATGCCTGTTGGCATTGCTCTGACCAAACAAACTTTACTTTCTTTTCAAGTAAGTTAGTCAAAGGCTCAGTAATTGTGGAGAAATTTGGACAGAATTTTCTGTAGTAACCAGCCATACCGAGAAAGCGCATCAGTTGTCGTTTGCAGTTTGGTATGGGAAAACTTGAAATGGCACTGATTTTGGCATCGACAGGTTTTACCTCACCCTGTCCTACAGTGTGTCCGAGGTAAGTCACCCTCGCCCAGCCAAACTCAGATTTGGCAAGGTTGACAGTCAACATTGCTTTACTCAGTCTCTCAAAGAACTTCCGCATGAGCTTGATGTGTTCCTCCCAGGTGTCAGTATACAGGACGACGTCGTCAACGTAAGCTGCACATCCGTCTAGCCCGGATATGACGTCGTTGATCATCCGTTGGAACGTTGCCGGAGAGTTCTTCATTCCGAATGGCATCACCTTGTACTGGAATAATCCGTCTGGTGTAACAAAGGCGGATATTTCACGAGCACGATCCGTCAGAGGGACTTGCCAAAATCCCTTCAGTAGGTCAAATTTCGTCACATACTTGGCTTTCCCACTCGGTCGATGCAGTCATCAATCCTCGGGATTGGGAAAGTGTCTGTCTTTGTTAAAGTGTTGACCTTTCTAAAGTCCGTGCACATACGATAACTGTGATCTGCTTTGGGAACAAGTATGCACGGCGAACTCCAGTTACTTTTACTGGGTTCAATAAAGTCATTGTCCAGCAGGTATTTGACTTCTTCCTGGAGATATTTCGCTTTTGTTGGATTCAGTCTGTATGGATGTTGTTTTACCGGCTTACTGTCCCCAACATCAACGTCGTGATAGATGACGTTCGTTCTCGTCGGAACATCTTGAAACAGGTGTTTATATTCATGGAGCAGTTCTTTCACCTGTTGTTGTTGTTCTGGCTGGAGGTGTGCCAACTTTGTAGACTCCAGCTTCTCCAGGATTTCTGAGTTCTGAAGCTTGACCGAGCCCAGCTTTGAGTTTAGAGTATTTTCACTCAAGTCAGTTCAGTATCATTATCTTCGTAATGGCCAGAACTGACGGTACTGACAGGCTGAGTTATAGTAGGATTATCCCTATCCAAATATGGCTTAAGCATATTTATGTGACATAGCTGTTTTTGTTTTCGCCTGTCAGGTGTTATTATGATGTAATTTAAATCACTCAATTTCTTATCAATTAGGTATGGCCCAAAGTAACGAGCATGGAGTGGTTGCCAGGAATTGGAAGTAGAACAAGAACTTTTTGACCTGGTTCAAACTTCCGTTTTGAGGTGCTTTTATCATATTTGGTTTTCATTGACTGCTGAGATGACTCAAGATTTTCTATGGCTAATTCACATGCTTTAGAGAGTTTCGTACGAAAATCTGACACATATTGCAAAATATTCAGACAATCATCATCGTCTGATAGGAATTTCTCTTTAACGAGCTTAAGTGGGCCACGGACTGTATGTCCAAATACAAGCTCAAATGGGCTAAAACCAAGAGACTCTTGAATTGACTCTCTAACAGCAAAGAGCAGAAAATGAATTCCTTCATCCCACTGCTTCTCCGTGTCAAAACAGTAGGTCCTAATCATGTTTTTCAAAGTTTGATGAAATCGCTCAAGAGCACCCTGACTTTCTGGATGATAGGCGGATGACCTATACTGTTTAATGCCTAGCTGATCCATTACTTGTTGAAAAATTCCAGACATAAAGTTGGAGCCTTGATCGGACTGGACACATTTAGGGAGGCCAAATAAAGTGAAAAATTTGACTAAAGCTTTCACTATAGTCTTTGTCTTTATATTTCTCAGTGGTATGGCTTCTGGGAACCGAGTTGATGTACACATTATTGTCAGCATGTACTCATTTCCTGATCTTGTTTTTGGTAGGGGCCCAACACAGTCTATTAGTATCCTACTAAATGGTTCTTGAAATGCAGGAATTGGCTGTAAAGGGGCCTTTGGAATGGTCTGATTTGGCTTTCCTACCATTTGACATGTGTGACAAGTTTTACAGAAATGTGCTACATCCTGCCTGAGATTAGGCCAATAAAAGTGACTGAGAATTTTATGATAAGTTTTCCTTACTCCCAATGACCAGCCCAGGGCGTTTCATGGGCCAGGCGCAATTTTCAGCACGATAGGTTTTTGGAACCACAATTTGATGTTTTATAGCCCAATCGTCATCAACCAAGACATCTGGAGGTCTCCATTTACGTATGAGAATACCAGATTTGTATAATAGGAAACATAGCTATCTGAAGTTTTACCTTCATCATCTACCCTGTCAAACAAAGACAAAATATCTGGGTCTTTGTGTTGTTCTGCAATGAGATTTGATCTAGAAAATGTCTGACTTTGGTCAGCAGAAGTTTTACTGGAAGTTTCAAATCCACGAGGGATAACGGAATGATCCGTGTCAAACACCTGACTGAGAAAGGTGTCATTTAAGTCAACATCTGTGACATTATTTTTGAGAGTATTTTGATTCTCGGAAGTTTTCTTTGACATGGCTCGAGTAATAGCACATGAAGGAAATAAATCGGGTATCTCTTGTTCAATTGGCTCTGGATCCTGATCTAAACTAGGATTATCAGTCACAAGTGGATTAGTGATGACCTGTCCCCGGCAAGGTCGTTTCCAAAAAGAAGGTGAATCCCTTCAAAAGGCAAAAAAAGGCCTAATACCTAAAGTCACAGGTCCAGAAACAAAGTCCGAAGACAAATAGACATTATGGAGAGGAACAGGAATGTAGTCATTACAATCTACCCCCTTAATAAGAACTTTAGAACCTGAAAATGACTTTTCAGAAAACGGCAGGGTATCTGCCAACAAAAGAGATTGGGACGCCCCGGTATCTCTTAAAATTTTGACAGGGGTAGCGGAAGAGAAATCACTAGAAAGTGATATAAAACCATCATGAATAAATGGTTCGAAAATACCCATAATGCTATCTTGAGAAGAATTGACCTTGACCTCATTAATTGGGGATAAGAGGGGTTTAACCTCAGAAAATGTGTTGCACACATTATTAGACTCTAATTGAGTTGATGAAGAAATAAAGCGGTGGCTTAGATCCACTTCGACCACTTTGACGTTCACGTTTTCTTTTCAATTTGAAACACTCTGACATTAAATGGCCGTCTTTCTTGCAATAATTACAAGAAAGTGTACCGAACTGTTTGTCAGAAGGAGATTGAGACTTGGGATCTGATGATGTGGGAGTGTTACTTGAACTCTGTGAACTGTTGTCATTTGATTTTCTACTCTCCTTTGAGAAATTCTTGGATGAAAAGGACGAGTAAATTTACCTGCATTGTTTCTGTATGAAAAGGACTGGGATGGTTTGCTGAGAAATGAAGATTTGTGGGTCAATGAATAATCATCGGCCAATCGTGCAGCAACCTCTAATGTATCTGCCTTTTGTTCATTGATAAACGTCTTGATGTCACTCCGGATGCACCTTTAAATTCCTCAATCAAAACAAGCTGTCGTAATTTGTCATAATTCTGACTGACCTTTTCAGAAGAGCACCAACGGTCAAACAGTTGTTCTTTTGTTCGAGCAAATTCAACATAAGTTTGATCTTTCGCCCTCTCACAATCCCTAAATTTCTGACGGTAAGCTTCAGGCACCAACTCATAACCCTTGAGAATTAATTCCTTCACAGAATCATAATTTGAAGCCTGCTCTACTGACAACTGAATGTAAATTTCTCTGGCTTTACCCACCAAAGCACTCTGCAAAAGCATAGACCAGGACTCCTTAGGCCAGTTCAGACTCTGAGCAATTTTCTCAAAATGAAGGAAATATTTATCAACATCCTTTTCTTGGAAAGGGGGAACTAACCTGAAATGCTTAGTGATGTCAAACTTGTCTGAAGGGAAGAATTTTCCTGACTGTCCAAGCTCTAAACGTTTTATTTCTACCTGTAATCGCTGTTCTTCTAATCGCAATTCTTTTTCTCTCTGTCTTTCTTCATTTCTAATCTTTCCTGCCTATCTTTCTCTTTCATTTGTAATTCCATTTTCTTAATTTCCAAATCTGCCTGTATTTCTAGTTTTCTTAGTTCAAAAGTAGACCGGGCTCATAATCTTTCAAGGTGGATTCCTCAAATTGGCCTAAATCAACTAAATGTTTTGCAATAATGTACTGTATTTCCCTCTTGCGCATAGATCTTTTGACTTCTACTTTAAGGAAATTGGCCAGTGCTATGAGGTCGTCTTTTCTGAGGGAATCAAATGTGTCCTGATCAAGGTCATCCATTTCCTCTGGTTTAAATTCCGCCATGATTAAATTTCGCTGAGTTCACAATATACAGTAGTTTTGAAAAGGCTGGCAAATGTTGTCAAACGGCTCAAAATGTTCGTCTCCCGGACGAGCCCCCAATTTGTTACGTGCAGAGAAAACGAACAAAAGGGTGAACTCAGCAGTTAACGTTTAAACAAAATTTATTACGAAAATAAAACTAATTGCTAAGTCAGGGATAGAGTACAAGCTTTAAAAGTGTACAGACTACTTATCTCAGCTGGGACGGCAAAGCTCCAGTCTCAGAGTTGTAACAGTCAGTTGGATGAATGAACAGTCCTTGCAGGTTGAAGCTGCACAAAGTCCACAGTATAAATCCAGCGTTGGCAGTGAAGGTCTTGAAAAGTCTTGAGAATGACTACTGCTGGAGTTTAGTAACACACAAGAGACACGATCCCAAAAGTCTGACTGGAAGCTGTGCACGTCCCTTTTATAAAGGCATATAAGAACAATCTAGAACTTTTATTGACATGCTAATTACTGTTCTAAAATTATCTCCCTTACACAACTAATCAACTTTCCAGAACATTCCAAACATGACTAATTGAATTCAAGGTTGTGAGGTCATTAAGGGCAGTGACCTTGGGAATGTTCTAGACTAATTGAACTCGGGTCATGATGAGTGTGGGGGAAATGACCTACATAACAACGTGAAAGTCGGCGACAACACACGCAATTCACTGCTAAGCAGCGTCCAGTTCAGCTACCACGGGAGCAGCCATCTTAGATCTTTTGTTTACTTCCGGTCGGGACATGCCGAACTAATCTGAAGTCTTCCCCTGCTAACTACGCGCATCGACAAAAGTTCAGTGGAACGATCATAAATAATGTTCTCATGACAATCTCAGACATCTGACTGAACTCATAAACGGAATAAAGTTCACAGTTAACACACAATTTGCTGCAGAAAGATCAGCTTTCAACTTGTGGTGATATTATCATCTTAGCGTGCCAGTGCGTATATTGCAAATATACGGCACGGCTTTCACTTGTGTGAGCAATGTTCGTTCCATCGACTAAAGTAGAGGATGGCGTAGAGTTTAAATAAACAGTCCGATCCGCATAAAATTCGATCTCTGCCACTCACCAGTTTCTTTACATATCTGCTGACTTGAGTAAGACTCAAAATAGAGAAATTAAAAGCACACGCTGACACTCAAACCTTCCAGTGCCAGTGCAGCAAGCAAACGTAAAACACTCTCTGGAAAGTTCCCGTCTTGGACTCCCTAGGTATACAGTGATAACACACAAGAACTCCCAGGCAAAATAGAAAATACACAGGTCCTCCAGACATAATCTATGAGAAACTATGAATAATTTCTTTTAAATACAAAACTAGCTAAATCTGTGTATTTATAGACTCTTGATTATTGATATTAATGTACTTGATAAGACTAGGGTAGTTACCAGTGCATGTGTGAGCAAGAAATTTGATTTTGGAATTTCACCGAATTGTTAATTCACTATCTTGTCAGAGGAAACTATGAATAATTTTTTTTCCATTACTAAACTAGTTAAATCTGTGTATTTATGTACGCTGGATTATTGATATTAATTTACTTGATTAGACTAGGGTTGTAACAAGTGGATGTTTGTGCAAGAAATTTGATTTTGAATGTCACCGAAATGTTGATTTACTATCTTGTCTATATGGAAACTATGAATAATTTTTTTTCCAATACAAAACTAGGTAAATCTGTGTATTTATGTACTCTTGATTATTGATATTAGTGTACTTGATTAGACTAGAGCAATTACAAGTTCATGTGTGGGCAAAAAATTTGATTTTAGCATTTCACCAAAAATGTTGATTCTCTAGTATGTGAGGAAACTTTTTCAGCCCAGGGCCGCAGGGTGCGAAGGGTTAATGAATCAAATCTGATGATTTTTTTTTTCATGGGGGGGGGGGGTTACATTTTACAATCGATGAATTGAGGGGGGTCAAATTTAGAAATTGATTTGGAGAGGGGTCGCTTTTTATGTTTCATTTGTCGCTCAAATTCCACCACCCCCCCCTCCCCGTAAATAACGAATGCTCCCTAAGCCCTATTTATGGAATCCCTGGCGAATCTATACAACAAGACAATAATTTACTAACGGCTGACAGAAAAACAACGATAACGATAAACTAAGGTAACGTGAAGTTAACTTTTGTAAAACAATAACCATTAAAAGGAGTGATCTCTGTAATAGTAACCAGATATGAACTGAATATGCTCACGTGTTTTACACCAGGTTCATTAATAGTAGTACGCTTCACAGAACAACGAGATATATGTTATCACTTTATATAGCAGGTTTTTTAAACTTCGCACAGTACTCTCAGAGTTTATTCAATAATTACAAAATATTATTTAATATGCAAATGAGCTGTTATAACTTGACACTGCTCAATGCTTTAAGGGACAATTATATATCCATCAGATCAATTTTTGTAGCACGTTTTATTTAATTTAATGCTGTAATTTTAGAGTAATGTCACTAATTACAAAGTTAATTAAATATGCAAATAAACCCTCAATTAACTTGACACTGTTCAATGATTCATAGCACAATTAAATATTTATCAAATCAATATCTGTAGCACCACTGCGGGACGAACGTATGCCTGAATGTTTCGTATTCCGCGAAGCATATGTTCTACCTGAGAGCGCTTTCGGTCGGTTGCTAGTGACGACAGCGAACATTGTATCAATTTATTTCCAATAGAATATCGATCGAAATCTGCTGGCGTACGGGTTCATGTGTCGAGGTCAAATCATTAATATGTCCACATAACCCCTATATATTGACTTAGATAGCATAAAATCAACGTATCAGTTGGTTTCTTGTACTTAGATTGAATCGTCGACACTTTTTTACAGTTTTGGCGATGCGTTCACATTTTGGCGCTCTTTGCAAGTTTCGCGCCATTGTGAGCTGAATATGACCTGCGAGTGAGCACGACAACAATGTATCAATTTCCGATAAAAGGATATCGATCGATAACGTTCACTGCACGATTAGAGTGGAGAGTCAGCGCCCGTTCGCCTCCGTTCTGTGTTATTTTTCAAATTTACTGGAATTTCCATCGTTGATATTCGCCAAAATTTGGTATAAATTGCAACAACATGACATGCATTTGGTCTGTACATCTTACGAGACGCGTACTGATAAAAATGCGTCAATTTAAGGCCCGTATTCTGCATATGTACACGCCGTCAGCTCGCCAAACCATTGACGGCAACAGTTTATTTCAGTGATCGGAATAAATAAAATTCAAATAAAACAATTTTCGTGAAAAAATTCAAAAATCTAAAACGATAGGAATTTTGTATATTAATCAAAGGATCACCATGTCAATTTTCATCATTATTCGTTCAAAATTGAGGAATTTGAACCGACGAGAAGTGTGCAATCTGTTCGGTATATTACACGCCATTGTTTTCTACGGGAAATCAAGCTTATTCGCCGCGTCGTAAAATGAAAAATATATCTGAAAAAACCCATTGGTTCAACTTTTCATTTCGCGGTAATTTCTTACCATATTTGAAATAGCACATCTCATGAAGGTTAACTTAAACTCTATCGTTTTACTTTTTTGAGTTTCCCTCATATTTTTATGAAAGACGAGTCAACGATCGTTTGGCTGTTGACTGTGTTTTCACCTATTTTTACATATGAATAATTATCACATATGTATTTTCATAATGCCTTCATGAAATTATTGCCATAATATCATAATGGAAAGGTCAACATATAAGGAAATTGAATCTGCAACTCTTCCATCAATATTAAGCTGTGCAGCGTGGAAATTTGGCGAAATGTAATACATAGCGTCAAAGGCGGATTTGACTCACTGTACGCGTACACGACGTATGTGCGGCGAAAAAGTGACACGCTAATATGAAACAAAATGGGGGGCCTTTGGCCCCGCAGTGGACGTTTCACAAAATTTTGGTGCCGAAATTTCAGAGTTATATACCTAATTACAAAGTTTATTAAATATGCAAATGAACCCTTAATTAACTTTACACTACTAAATGCTTTACAACACAGTTAGATATCTGTCGTATCAGTATGTGCAGCAGTTTTCATCACATTGATGCAGTTATTTCGGAATTATATGACTAATTATAAGACTTCATGAAATATGCAAATGAGCTAATAATTAACTTGACACTGCTCAGTGCTTCTCAGTACAATTGGATATTTATCAGATCAACATCTGTAGCAAGTTTCATCAAATTTAACGCTGTAATTTTGGAGTAATTACACTAATTACAAAGTTCATTAAATATGCAAATGAACCCTTAATTAACTTCACACAACTAAATGCTCTACACCATAATTAGATATCTGTCGGATCAGTATCTGCAGCAGATTTCATCACATTTTGTGCAGTTATTTTGGAATTATATCACTAATTACTAAACTTCATAAAATATGCAAATGACCTATTGTTAACTTGACACTCCCAAATGCTTCTCAGTACAATTAGATATTTATCAAATCAATATCTGTACCTAATTTCACTGACTTGGGTGCCGTAATTTCAGAGTTATATACCTAATTACAAAGTTCATTAAATATGCAAATGAACCCATAATTAATTTCACACTACTAAATGCTTTGCACTACAATTAGATATCAGTCGGATCAGTATCTGCAGCAGATTTCATCACATTTGGTGAAGTTATATCGGAGTTATAAGACTAATTACAAACCTTCATAAAATATGCAAATGAGCTATTTATTAACTTGCCACTGCCTAATGCTTCTTAGTATAATTAGATATATATCAGATCAATATTTGTTGCAAGTATCATCAAGTTTGGTGCATGAATTTCACAGTTATGACACTAATAACAAAAGTTCATTAAATATGCAAATGAGAAGATAATTGACATGACACTCACAGTATCATCATAATGTTCTTAGATTGTCATCTGTGAAAAGTTTCATGAAATTTTGTGCAGTATTTCTTGATATATGTCTACACTGTCATTACCGTCTCCATAGGGAAACCATTGTACGGAAAAAAAAAAACGATATTGCATAACTTCATTAATATGCAAGCCACACTAACCAAAATATAATCAGTTCTTGCAAGTAGCATATGGTACCTGTGTACCAAATCTGACTTGAATCCGTTCAGGCGTTTTTTAGTTATCGTGTAAACAGACAGACAGACAGACACACACACTAACACACACACACACACACACGGACAGACAGACAGACATCGCTATGACAATAGCCCACGTGTTTACACACGTGAGCTAAAAATTGTCAACTGATAGTGCAATTGGGCGATGGCCATTTGATATTAATTAACGGGATGGGCATCAACGTTTTTTTATGAACAAGCAACTTTTTATCTTTGTTAAGCCAAATGTCCACAAATTTGCTAGGTCTGCAAAAATCAACACGACATGTTAATCAACTTGTTTTCACTTATTTTAAGGGTTAAGCATACTTCGTAGTATGATTGTAATATATAGAGAACTATGAAATTTCGTAAGAATTTACCAATAAGCTTCTTACTTTCTAAATAGCGTTAGCACTTTGTTTATTGAGAAAAGCAACAATATGGAGAAACATTTATTTGACGTGTAATTTTCTTATTGGAAGTTCCTTATTGTAATTTTTTTTTCATTTTATCAAGTTGCTATTATATTGACCATTATTTAGTACATGTAAGTACAAGAAAAATGTTTCTCATCCTAGATAATTTTTCTCCTCATTTTATTTATTTTTCAACCAACAAGAACGCGCAAAAATATGTAAACAGCATATGTTGCTGCAATATTTTTGTATGCGTTTTGACTTTGAGTGTAGCAATGCAAGTTTTTGCAGCTTAATATAACAGTGACACGTGTCTACAGTTCTGAATGGAATGTTAGTGCCAGTTATTTTGTTATTTTTTGCATGAGCAGATTGGTTGACCCGACTGGTCGGAATTGCGCGCGTAAGAATGAGAAACAATTTTTTTTAATTTTCTTAGCTTTACCCCTTGAAGCTACCTTCAAAATAATAATGACATTTGCTAACTTTGTGAATGAACTTTCGTAATCAAAGGACTTAAGCCAGAGATGACGTAAACATAACACGATGTTTCTTGATGCAAAGAGTCACAATAATAAATTAAATTGCATAATATTTATGAATTACACTACATGTGCTTTGAAAATATAACTGTAATAGCTGTAACTTTTTTTATTTACTTTTCTTTTCTTTCACATCTACAATTTTGAATTCGTACCGTTTCATCTAATAGACAGTAAATTTAGAGGAAAACTCTTGAGCCGATATAAGATGCTGCGGTGTTTTAAGAGGAAAAGTATAGTTCAAAGGATACAATGTCCAACCGTTGTCCTCTTGTTAGATAATTGTTTGTTTGTTTTTTTTCAGGGATACATGGTGACTTTTTTATTCGTATCCATGGAGGATCGCAATGAAATGAAAGTCACTTTTTGTAGCTAAATGCTTGGCCTACAAAAATATTTAAATAAATTTTCAAGGCATGTTTATTAATCAAGAAACATGAATTCGGTTGATACATTGAGATATTTACAGAAAGCAATAAGAGTTAATTAAACGTCTTTAATACTTTCACACAATTAAAATACTGCAATGACTGTTTAAATCTATTTGCAAATTAGCTAAATTAAATTTTGCAATAAATTAAAATATCGTATATCATATATGCTGCAGATCTACAATTTCTATCATGTGCACTGCGCAGTACGGGTTGAAATTTCGTTCTCTGCGCTAATTAGCGGACGCACTCAACGCGTTCCCAGTCTCCGTCGTGATCGCTCGTGCGCGACTGGCATTCAAAAGACGACTCAGGTGTATAATAATAAGGTATATTCCCAAAATACCGGGATTTATGTCCGTGTACACCGTACGCTTTGGTTTCGTCCGAGACGCGTAGCGTCGAGGACAATACCTCCGTTGTACGATGTACTCGGACATAAAGCCACTATCCACTGACAGTATGTCATCTAATCTGTTAAGAAATATAATATTCTTTTATCATACATGCTATGCCTGTATTGTCATTCTCCTATTGTCTTGACGGTACTGATATGTGTCCGTATTTTAACATGTCGAAATACGAATTCTATTTTCACTGTAACTACTTACAGCCACAAGTATGCGTGACCTTCGCTGGTATGCATGACGTTCGTTGGTATATGTAATAAAAACAAGTGTGCGAATAAATAAGACAAATGACAATCCGAAAAAGTCATTATTATTATGATCAAAATTTTCTTGTTTGCAGTCAGTTCATAGGCATTGCACAAGTACAGTTGTACCAAAACATGCAAACAAACGCATTGAAAATTTGTAATATTTGCCGACACCATTGTCAAAACAGTGTCATCGTTCACGGCCTGTCCCATACGGTTCAGTGTTTCATGTTGTCTAGAAATCGAACTCTAGATCTGGCGTGACGCGAGTATTTTGACCCGATTTAGGTGGCCTCATAACTTTCACGCAGGGATGAGGTTACGTATCAAAACACAAAAAACCATTGATTTTCTGCTCTCTTCTATCACCTTTGCATCTCAATGTCCGTGATTTTTCAGTATGACGAAATATTTACATGTAGCATTGTGCTAAATAGACAAGAAGGTTTGGAGAAAAAAACATGTCAGGTAGATTCTAACTTGCGGATTTTAGAGCGGTAATGTTAGAAAAAATGCTTATTAGTTCTTAACTTCGACAATTTCTTAACATATGCCAATCACACATAATATTTTCTACAGTAGAAAACCATCAACACTAACGGCATGACCAATCGACTGACTCATTTGCAGTCAGTCCGTACAATGCAGACTATACTCTGCGTTTTGATAAGCCACTGAGATGTTTAAATGTTTGAATGTTCAATTCTCATCGCCTCTCTTCAACGAGCGATGATGTACTATCGATGTCAGCATTGTAATTGTAGGGAAAAACATTGCTACATGGTCAATTTGGAATAGGAGAACAGCGATCGCGAGAGTCATACATTTTCATAATATCACACAAGGGCTGAGCCAATAATCTCGCGCAGTATATTACTGTTCACTGTTCGTAGAATTAGATAGGTCTATGATAAAACGCAATATTCTAAGATACTCCTTTACGTCACCGGTGTGGACAGCCTCCTAGCCAGCTTACAGATAGCCCGCTGAGCTGAGACTGGTACGAAGCGATGCACTGCAGCGTACTGTGTACCGAGTCGCCGGCGGTCACGTTACGTCACTCAGGTACGTGTGTTAAGTTTATCATAGAACATGGGGCAATTTGAGTAAATTGCCAACATTTTTAGCTTTCCATAAGGTGATGCCACGGAAGTAAAAAGAAAGTAGAAGGACACTTTGACGCGTCATCAGAAATTACATATACTCAACTGACTCTTCTCGGCGCTTTACAAGTAATTTCATTGGGGATTTGAAAGTTATCTAGGTAAAAGACGGCGATTTGAAAGTAAAGTATAGGGGTTGGATTCGGTAATACTTTCCTCCCTCTTTTGACATTATTAGTTTCCACAGTTTCATAGATTTTTCCGCAGAATTACTGAATACGTTTTTTGCCCTTGAGGCTGTCATGTAAGAACACAATAGAGATTATATAACACACCATAATTTTTTTGGGAAAGAAATGTTAAGCCTTACAAGTGGTTCAGCAAATAAATGATAACGTCAGAGTATATGTGTGTACTTATGAAAATATGGTCACAAATCACGTTAAGGGTGATATTAGTACTTAACCACCGTCAGTACTTATTAATGCAAGCGCGAACACCGAATATGCAGCTTTTAGATATGGCCTATTTAAAATGAAATTCTATAATCGTTGACGTTTAAATTTTATTTTGCGTAATTTCCTTCGTTTTTTTTTTTATTTAGCCAAAACTGAACCACTAAGTATTCACTTCGAATATAAACGCAATCTGCGCAATTTTAATCTTTAGACTGAATTTCAATCAAGGCACTTGCAGACTGTATATACCAACTGTTTTCAGGGTCAGTAGTGGCGTCAGGGATTTAAAATAAGACACGGGAGTTGATATATGAGGACAACTACTGCACAAGATATCAAAAACTAAGTTTGCTATAGTTGGCCTAATACATGTTCGGCCATATTACAGACGGGATTTTAACGTTTCCTATCATAGAGAGGTAGGAAATTTGAATTGTTTAGTGATTCCTCAAGTTACTCCCCAAGTATCTTGTGAATGTAGCCTAAGGGGTTAAGGGTTTTCAATAAAAATTGCATTAAGTGTCCGATTGCCCCTTCCAAATAATATTAAAAAACATCTAGAAAGGTCAAATCTTGATGACGTGTTCGAGGTTTCCAATCAAGATGCAACGATGCAAAATATCGATGCAGTCATTTCTGTTTCTTTGATGGACAAATACAGACATTGTCGTTGATGTTATTAGGATGTAGATTGTGTTGGTTTTTATCGTGAAATCGAGTAGATAACAATTCATTAACAAGAGGCATTATGTCATAGAATCAGTTTCAAATAAGACGCATGTGTTTCTGTTTTCGGCTTTTATTATTTTAGAATTATACGCTATTTCGGATAAGCTATTTAATTTGACTATATCTATTTTTATTTGCTACTTAAAACAAAGATTATTAGAATACTTTCGACGAGGCAATGAAACTGACTTAACACTGGTATAACTTGCAACTTTGCATCTGCAATTATATACTGCCAACGGAATGCAATATCATATATATATATATATATATATATTATATATATATATATATATATATATATATAATATATATATATATATATATATATATATATCAAAGTGCTAAGTGATGATGAATACTTTCAATATTCTTCTGTATGTAAGAAAACATCATATATGAATCTGATGCTGCTCTGTGGATGCGGAATATTTCCATGGTATTATAGATGCCATTATTCTTGGCTACTCTTATCTTTTTCAGAAAACAAGGAAAACAACCAGAATGTCTTTGTGTAATAATGCTGTTATTTTATTGTGTTCATAAATGTTTATATATTTTAATTCACTAATAATGTCATTTTAACTATTTTAAGATTACACCATCCGAACTGGATATTATGTTTATTAGTACAAACAGCAAAGGGCGCATGATCATGTTATGCTTCATCTAGTCTTTTTTAATCGCATACATAATGTTGCATAGATATATGAAAAACAAAACATAGTGAAATTCAACATCGAGTTGGCTTCATAGATTATTTTTTCCAAGCAGTCTGAATTAGTCCTGCACCATGCCTTATTTATACCACTCAAGGTCATGTGACCTATTGTTCTTGCCATCCATTTATCCCTGAAATCACGACTGCCACCTATTATGCAAATTAGTAATCAGTCACACTTTTATTCGTATGTAAATCAGTAATCACCACACTTTAATGAAAGAAAATCATTATCATATCAATAAAGTGTAGTGATTACTCATTTAAATATTTTGAAAATTATGAACGATTACTAATTTGCATGAGAACAATAGCGCCAGTCGAGATGCCTAAAGCATTCACACACATTCAATAACACAATTAAGACAGATTTCCAACTGATATGTTATAACATCACATTTTATAATTCAATTTTAACTTTCTTTGACCCATGCTCAATTGAAGCAACATGGTTTGTTGATGAAGATCTGTCTATTTTTTTGATTCGGCGTCTTCTTGAGCTGGACCAATCCTGTCTGTTTTGTTATGTTGTTTCGTAGCAACTTAAGAAACTGGTATACTTACAGCTTTCTCTGATTTAACACTAGATGAAAATGGTACATGTATTCGACACATTCTTTTGCTTTGAGATCGACAATTGTTTGAGGCGAGAAAACCGTCATCTGATCCATACAGAATTCGTTTTATGATTGTATAAATATCTTAGTAAAAGAATAAGTTACCTTGCCAGAATGCCCAGTGTGATGGCCTTCTATCCAAGCCACCTCGCACATTTGCGTCACGTAAAGACGCCTAATTTCTGGTAGGAGAGCTTGATTACCCTTGTCGGCGGTATCATCGCCAAGTTCATTTTATAAGTTGAACTACACATCGTGGATTGGATGAACTCTGTCGTAGCGGCTGCTCTTAAAACAAAAACATCAAAATGGCATTGAAAGCCTGATGCATCCATGAGGCAATCACATGCATCTACAGACTGAATGCCTTCTCCCTAGCCATTAGCCAATACGACAGAGTAAGGCAAGCCATTTTATTTAACAACAGTTTCCTTCTACACTGGTGCATTATACCACTCTCTAGCCCTTATTCAAATGCAGATTTGCAGTTGACCAGAGCCCTTGTCCTTCTTGTGTTGGACAGGTCATTCTCCCAAATTCGCCTGCCAGGTGCATAATGACCTATGTGAACCTTTCGACGTACGATGGGTCCTCCGTTCCATTGTGGGTGTTCAAATGAAAAGTCGATAATTTATTGGTAGTAATTTTCAAATTTTAGAGAAGATGGCCTGTTATTCGTGGTATAAGTCGTTAATCGCACCTCGTAGGTGACCTGTTACAGTTGTAAACACAACACTTATGGTCAGGAACTTGTAAGGTCGAAGGCCGTGTGATGTTTACAAGTTCCTGACCATAAGTATTGTGATTAAAACTGTAACAGCACACCTACTCTTGCGAAACTAAAGACCATTAGAACCGTCGACGATACACGCAAACTTTGCCATCGTCGTCATGCAATGCTGTGCAAGGGTTGATATGACTTTTCACACAGCTAATTACGCTAAATGCCGTGGATTGGCACTTAAAAGCTATGAGAGGTGTTTTCCCAAACAATTACCGCGCCACCTATACTATAAGATCTCATTCTCCAGCTGTACTTTGTTATCCCTGCAGTAATAGAAAACACGATTTCACTTCATTTTGCCAATGTTCAGCGGTGACACACAGCATGAGCCTTTGGAAATTATGGAAAGGTAGTGGCGATCTATTTTATGGCCAGGTAGCTACTGTTTATTGGTTTCCGCCGCGTATGAGCAATTTGGTGGTCATTTTTAACAAGGGGCGACCGAATAAACCTCGTGCTTCTTTAGTACTATGAGGGCCGATTGTAATGGGGAAGGCAACGGTCAGGCAAGCAGTAAAGTAGTTTAAATATAAGTAGTTTTGAGGAGGTCGCAAAAGGGGAAGAGTAAAAGGATTGGACATAGAGATGGTGATAGATTGCCTCGTGTTGAGGCAGAGGCAGGTTGGCACACCCGAACGAATAAAAACGGGAAGAAGCAGGGTTTCTGGTAGATTGTATTGTGAGAGTATAGCATTTGGAGGGGTATTTTAACATCGCTGAACGTGTCGTATGTCTTTATGTATTTTGACTCATGTGTAAACAGACTGATACAGTTTGTTAAATAAATCTGTAACCTATGGAGTTTCAACTTAAAGTACGTTTTTATCAGCGGATACTGAGTCTAATAACAGTGGAGTGGAGTGCAATAACTCAAATTGTTTTGGACGCTATTTGACGTTTTACCTGATAACACCATAACGTCAAGAAGAGAAAAAACAAGATAAGATTATCAACATATGATAGTTCACGCACTGAATAATGTTCAATCAAAAACATATACGAATTTGAGTGAAGTTGTACTGCTGACATTTCTACCTAGTGCACTGCGCTGCGTAGGTTTTAGTCTCGTTCCCGGGACTCTAGTAGACGCTGTGAGCGCGTTCCCAGTGTACTCGCGATTAGTCCGGCAGCCAGTGGGGTAAACCTTGCTTTGTGGTCTTAAGTTTTTTTCTTGGTGGATTTCGTTTGTCAAGACCACCACAAAAAGAAATATAATTACTGGCCCTCTGTCAGCATTGAGCAATTTGAGAAAATTAGCATAATCAAAATGGCCGCCAGCTTATTGCTTTTTGTATGAGAAAGAAGACTCAAATGGCTTTATACATTACTGTAACTTTGTTTTTCTCATTTAATCACCAAGCAGTTGCTAACGGCAAACTGGAACATAAATATTGGCATATATTATTTGAATGACATGCTAATTTGCATAATTTCAAGATGGCGGCTAGCTGTAAACATGTCCGGCAGCCAGCTGCCAGTGGGGTAAACTTTGCTTTGTGGTCTTAAGTTTTTTCTTGGTGGATTTCGTTTGCCAAGACCACCACAACAAGAAGTATAACTACTGGCCCTCTGTTAGCATTGAGCAATTTGAGAAAATGAGCATAATCAAAATGGCTGCCAGCTTATTGCACTTTGTATGAGAAAGAAGACTCAAATGGCTTTATACATACTGTAACTTTGTTTTTCTCGTTTAATCACCAAGCAGTTGCTAACGGCAAAGTGGAACATAAATGCTGGCATATATTATTTGAATGACATGCTAATTTGCATAATTTCAAGATGGCAGCTAGCTGTAAACAATTCTTTGTTAAGCGTAACTCTACATTATTATCATTTACTGTACTTTGTGCAGTTATTTTAACACAGTAGCTTTTACATCACTTTTTTAATAGTTGCACGTACATAAACTTCTTTTTCTGTTGCAAATTTAATGTTGATAATCAGACATGTAAGCAGCCGACTAGTTTAGCCTTCGCCCATTGTCGAGTACTTGTCTGTTTACTTGTAAAAAGATATAAACTGATGCCAACAGTGTTCTCGTAATTGTGTTTCACTCTGCCAAGAGCCTCTGTTATGTTTCTAAGTAAGTTAGTGATCTTTATGCCTTGGCTAAAACCAACCTGAGTTGTGATTTTCTAACCGAAACAATGATTAAGTAAGGTGGAAACTTTTTCCTAGCTCGACTATCAATGAGTTTTATGTACATTTAATAAGAAAACGTGATTTACACTACTTTCGAGGTTGATATGGATTTTGCTGTCGTCACATTGAATCCATGATTAGTCACACTTTGTGTATCAGAAAAAGACTATGGGTTTGGAGTACAATAACTTATAGAAGATATTTCCGAAGTTACTTGGGTTCTCTAAAGGTAAAAAGGGGAAGGCGGCTCAACACACCATACAATTTTTGAGGATGTTCAGATTTTTCGAATGTTACTCTTAATATGTGTATTTTTGGGGGGTTTAATTATTTTTGGATGTACTATGACGATTCGTCGTTCGGTCTGTACTGTCAAAATCATTTGTGATCCATTGTAACGTGCATTTCGAAACTCTTAAATGTGAGTTCTTCTTCAGTCTTTTAATATTGTTATCCTTATTTTGTTCGTGTATGACCTCTAGAATTACATTTGTTCATTTAGTAACGAAACTATTATTGATATATTTGGATCTGAATCCAACCCATTGTGAGATTGTATATTTGTATTGTCTGTGTATGGCCTGTTTTCCTTTGGACGTTATTGATCTCTCTCGTTCTTTACTTATGTGTTTATTTGTTTGTTTTTTCTCTTTTTCGTTGATCCTTTGCGTTGATTTTAGCTCTTACTACAAGTAATTCATCTTTTAACTTTTGTTTCTCTTGTATGCTATTATTGGTTTTTCAGGGAACAGAAACTGAAGACGTTCATCGCTTTCAATTTTATGTTGTTACACAGGCATATCTCAGCAATTACTTAATTAAACCAGTAAAAATACTTTTGTGGGTCGCACAAGTTTCTGGCTAGATATTGAAATGGTCCGTTATTTTGGTGTGAGTTTATGTGTCGAGAATTCTCCCTTTATTGTATCATTGACTTTGTAAATCATTAATGACACTTTGAGGAGAATACTCTATTGTAAATTTGAAAGCTCAGCGTAACTTATTGATGTTAGCCATAAATTCACATTCAGCTCAGTTTCTGTTCCCGTATAGATCATGAAAACATCATCTCTGAATCGTTTCCAAAAGGAAAGTCTGCTTCTGTGTAGTTTAATGACCTCAGTTTCAAGGTTGTAGAATGTTGTATCAGCGATTTCCGGCGAAACTGGTGAACCCAGGCTACAGCCACAAATCTGTTGGTAGACGTTCTGTTAAATTCAACCGTGTTATGTTGCAGAATTATTATTGGTAATTCTTTAGTGGAACGCTTCGATCTTTTCTTTATATTTTACAGCTGTAATTGATAGTTGATACTGAATCAAGTGCGTTTGTGACAGCTTGCTTCAGTTTGTGGAGTATTTGTGTATATTACACACTTGTTTTTATGAGTAATTTGCGATACTGCAACATTCAGCTATATGGCACCGAACACTTTTCAGAAATTCGCAAAAGACGAAAATCCAATTATCCCAAATTAGTTCCAATCGTACTGTTCATATTCCGAGAGATATTGTAATACATTTAAAGTTCTTAGGGATTTGTATTTGGTACGCCTGTTTGCGTCTTATTTTTTGTTTGTTTCTTTAATTAATTCTTTTCTTTTGCTTCCATTATCAGAGAAGATTTCCTCAATCTGTTAAATTTTCTCTGTGTGTATTTTGAATATGATGGCCTGGCCATCGTATTTCAATGGTAGTTCTTTGGCTGAAAAATTTGGTGACCTGAAAAAAGAGCCCTTTGGTTTGGTTTGGGGAAGTAGTTTTTGTACGTAACAACTTATATTTTGAGTTTATATGTAAGTTGTTATTTGACTTCTTCTTCGAAACGTCCGAGGAGCTTCTTTGCTTGTTGTATTTGGTCTCTTTCTGTTAGAGATTGCATTCCTTGTAAGACTGTTGTGGTATTTTCGTTTGCCAGTTATTGGACCGGTTATATTTGTGTTCGGACACGATCTGTATAATGTTGAGAGAGCTGTATGAAACACGGAGCCTACTTTTACCTCGTTGTAGACTTTTTGTTTCGCCATAGTATCCCAACACTGTGTCCAAAATTATAGAAGACGAAAATATTAAACATATTACGAGTTACATAGGAAAACAAAGAATATCCGCAAACAAAGTATGGTGTATGGTGTGTGGAGCTGCCTTCCCCTTTGCCGCACCAATTAATTTAGCATTCATTGTAGCATTGTTTATAATCTACTGTGGTACAGTTCAAGCTTTCCTATAAAATATGGTTAATGTGTTAATTTATGTAAATTAGTATTTAAATTTATTCATCTATGATTACTAACTTTTTTTAGTTGACGCACTAATAGAAATGTGCTTTTACTAGAAGACTTTAACAATATAAAGCCTACTTCTACTGCTTCCAATGGTAATTTGTGATAATTTTATGTTAATTTATGCAAATTAGTAGTTAAATTTATTCGTCTATGATCACGAACCTTTTTTTATTGAAGCACTAATAGAATAATCGCAATCATACCAATCCATAATCCAATGACAGGGTCAAAATTCGAAAAACAATAGTTGTAAATATAGACACAAAACAGCACAATGTGCTTTTACTAGCAGACTTTAACAATATAAAGCCTACATCTACTGCTTCCAATGGTAATTTGTGATAATTTTGTGTTAATTTATGCAAATTAGTATTTAAATGTATTCATCTATGATTACTAACCTTTTTTAGTTGAAGCACTAATAGAAATGTGCTTTTACTAGCAGACTATAACAATATAAAGCATATTTCTACTGCTTCCAATGGTAATTTGTGATAATTTTGTGTTAATTTATGCAAATTAGTATTTAAATTTATTCATCTATGATTAATAACCTTTTTTTAGTTGAAGCACTAATAGAAATGTGCTTTTACTAGCAGACTTTAACAATATAAAGCCTATTTCTACTGCTTCCAATGGTAATTTGTGATAATTTGGCGGCCATTTTGGTTATGCTAATTATCTAAAATTGCTCAATACTGACAGAGATCCAGTAACTATTTTTTTCACTTTGGTTATCTTGACTAGCAAAATCCGGTTTAAAAAAACTTAAGACTCTAACGCAAGGTTCAGGACAAAAAGTGGATTTGGCTGCCGGACTAGATGGCGAGACGTAGCGTGCGACGGCCATCCTAAACGCTTTCATTTTACTCTTGCTGATAAAATCAGACTTAAAGGGTGCATACTAATAAGGTATCCACAAAAATCAGCGATTTATATCCCGATACATCGCATGCTTCGGTATCGTCTGTGACGCAACAGTGCCTCCGCTGTACGTTGCACACGGCTATAAATCCCGGCATTTTGTTAATAGCCTTATATTATCCACATTGTTTTATAATGTTTTATCAATCACTAGTGCTATGCTTGTCACCGGCTGCAGTTACTTAATTAGCAGGGACACATGAACAGGAAATTACTGTCATACATTTCTTTTCGAAGGTAGCCGACTTTACAGTCAGCGTTTGTACAGGAAACAATTAACCCTGTGTCCACAAAGTTGTGTCCAACATTATCCAGATTATTTTATAATAATGTTGGATTTATCACAACGACTTTATTTTTTACCAAACCGCCACCTGATCGCGGGTAAGCATGACAGGATACCACAGTATTTATTTCTTTCCAAAGGTAGCTGTTACTAAATCAAATTACACTTTAGAGTCAGCGCTTTATGAGGACAGAAACTGACCCTTAATGTAAAGCAAAAACATGCTGTGTAAACTACAACTCAGTTTATTTATAGAATTCCTGCCAGACCTATACAGAAAAAAATAATAAATTACTAAGGACCTGACATACAAACCAATGATAAACTACAGTGAAGCTAAGTTAATATTAACCATCAAGGAGTCGCAACTCTGTAAGGGTCAACCATGTCAACAGATAGTTTTGAAGCAGTTGAAGGGGAGATGACCATTGGATAAACGGGGGGGGGGGGGGGGAGGGACGATGGTCCTTATAAACAAGCAACTATTATATTGAAAATGAATCTTTGATGGGCCAGTAGCATTGTACAAAAAAGGCAAATTTGCTAGCTCAACCAAATTCAACGCGAGATGTAAATAAACATTTTCCACTGATTTGAAGGTTTAAGGATAACCTATAAGTTAGTGTAATATTTGAGAGCAATGTGAAATGTCATAATATTTAGTAATAAGCAGTCTTCTTTCTCTGTAACTAAACTTTAGCGCCTGGCCTATTGGCAAACGCAACGATGTTAATTAGCAGTTATCTGACGTGCAATTTTCGTGTTGGACGTTACTTGTTATTTTTATTTTTGTATGCTGTTAAGTTAATTAATTTATCATTTTTAATTACATATTACCAATGTTGCTACCTTTAAAATAATACTGACATCTTCTAACCTTTTTAAAATAAACGTTTCGTCATATTAGTACTAAAATGTGATGTACTGCATCATATGTCCCAATTAGACGATGTAAATAAAGCATTATATTTCTTCATGAAACGGTAAAGCTAATAAATTATTGTATAATATAAAAACAATATATGCTGCTTCAAGTTATCACTGCATAGCTGCAACTGTATGTTTACTCTTCTTTCATTTTCTGCAATATTGAAATGGTACCTCTCAGGGAAAGTCAATTCAGACGTTAAGTCCGTAACGTATTGTCAAAAGGATACAATGCCCAACCGTTGTCCTTTGGTTAGAAAATCGGCTTTTCCCGAATCACTGGTGCTTGGTTGAATTTCTTTCGTACTTAATCTCTATATATGAGGGGGTAGGTCATGATATACTGTAACACTAGTCGTAGCTTAATATCTGGCCTACACAAATGATTAAATCAATTTTCAAGACATTGATGGTATATTGGGATATTTACAGGAAGAAGCAAGATAAAATTTAAGCACTTAAATACTTTCACAAGAATGAAAACAAAATGCCATACCATTTCAATCTTTTTGTATATCTGTAAAATTAAATTTTGAAATAAATTAAAATCTCGTATATCATGCATAGCCCTCAACAAAAGGAGCAGGATAATAAAGGCTTTTCTTATCCCACTGGATTTCATTCGTACAGCCCTTAATATTATCATGGCGGCTGAGCATAGAAACATTGAAAAATATGTTGTATATTTGTTCACGCTTCACCTATTACCTGGAGCTCATGTCAAAAGGTCAGCGTACAAGCCGAGGCCAGTCAATTGATTCTGTCAGCAAAACACTTATTATTGGGTCATGGTCTACCGACTTGATAGAACTTAACAACAAAAGCTATATTTCGACGATGAGGGCAGTGCAGATATCTCACAAAATTTAGATTTGTCATGGCATAAAAAAGAAACAAAATGAACTTCTAACTTTATCGGTAGGTTAATGCTATTAGCATAAATTAGTTAGTCGTTACAGGCTAGTTTCAACCTGTGTCTACAAAAGTCAATGTAAATAAAAGTAACCGGTCGCGTCTTGAAGGAGAGGGATTTTTCCGGCCGTAATGAAGATGAGCTTCTGAACAAACGGGGTCCAACATGATGCCGTGTCTGTTAATGGCAAAGCTAGTGACGACGATTTTTACCGCCAAACCAACTCCCCAAAAATTGGGTCTGAAGACAAAGATAACAAAAAACGATATTCTGATGGAAAGTACTAAACACCCAGTTAGCGCCGATAAACGAACCTTTGAAGATTCGACTACAACCTAAACTGTTCTCAATCATCAGACGAGCGAAAAGGAAGTGTACGCCTGTATACTACAGTTAATTATATCGACTGGCAATATGTGGTCCTAAAGCGCTACATCGAGTAAAAGAAATTACCAAAGAGTCTACAAATCAGACTAAAATCGCCTGGACTCAAACCTTACGACATTTTCCTCGATAATTACTTTGACGAACAAGAAACACACAGTGCAAACAAGTTTGTCATATGCCTCTAGAAACATATGCAAATCCATTACGAAAATTTCGGATTCCGAAACAAAATCAGCGCCCCAATCAGGCTTACAAACGATAGCATCGACCAGTGAGCAAAATGAAATAAAAACGAAAGGCAGAGGAGTGTATTTGATTAAATTCTCATATGCTGCAATAAATAAGGTAGGCTAGCTTCCAAGGCAAGGAAAAGTAACGTCTTCTCTTTCTTCATAAAACAAAAAGAAAACGCCCCTTTAAATGCCACTGCATCCTACAAAACGAACCATAAGTTAAATAATATATACACGACGATAGTACTTCCATGAGAAACAAAACAAAACAAACGGAAGTAGTAATGTCCATCGGACGCCATATTATTTATTGCTTTTCGTCAAACGAACAACATGCCGGAATTGTTAGACTTTTCCATAAAAGCTGTCGCCAAAGACAACAAACATATGTCAAGGTCACAGAAGACTTCTTTATTCTAATAAATGTATAAAGAAAAATACCGTAACACTTTATTCTTTTAAAATTGGACGTGATATCAATGTACAAAACCATTCAACAACATGAAGCAATAATCATAGTGATCATAGCGTTTGACTCTTAAATCTTTTGGGTGCAGCATGTACACTCTAAAGTTATGTGTTCAGTTCTTGAACACATATTAGAACGCTTAACTGTAACACTTTTTGAATGCAGTTTAAGTGTTCAGTAAGAAAACTAGAATGCAAATGTTCAGGTTTAGAACATATAGGCGAGCGGGAGACTCATCTATTTTTCACACTTAATGTACCCACCTACATACGGCCACATCATACGTCATTTGAAAGCTTATTATCTGTACTTCAAGAATATTGACGATGTGGAGCTGCCAAGTAGGGCCATACCTCCCTAATTTGCATAATTCACACGGATATTCAATTTGCATAAATGCGATATAAATTAGAAATTTCGTTGTTAACTACTCTAAATAATACTTTTAAACTATCGAGTGATATATCAAATGAAAGGTATTGCCTGTGGAATACAACATGGTTATTCAAAGATATATTTGAATTGATTTCACTAAAATATTTCCATATTTATTGTGAAATAATTATTTTCCCTTTTGAATAACAATATTTTAAAAATTTTAACACATGCAGCCACATCAAACAGCCACATCATACGTCATTTGAAAGCTTATTATCTCTACTTTATGAAAATGGACAATGTTGAGCTGTTTAGAGGGCCATAGCCCTTAATTTACATAATTTACACGGGGGGGGGGGCAATTTGCATAAATGCGATATAAAATTATAAATTTACTGTTAACTTCTCTAAACATACCTTTAACTATCGAGTGATATATAAATTGAAGGTATTGCATGTACGATACAACTTTGATATCCAAAGACATATTTACATTGATTTCATTAAAGTATTTTCATATTTATATTGAAAAAATATTTTCCATTTTTGAATAACAATATTTTAAACATTTTAATGCCTACAGCCACGTCATACAGCCGCATCATACGTCATTTGAAAGCTTATTATCTGCACTTCAAGAAAATTGACAATGTTGAGCTGTCAAGTTCGGTCATAGCTCCTAATTTGCATAATTCACATGGGTACGCAAACTACAGGATTTGATATAAAATTAGGAATTTATTAACTACTCTATGCATAATTTAAACTATCAAGTGATATATCAAATGAAAGGTATTTGCATGTTCAATACAAAATAGATACCCAAAGAGATATTAAAAATGATTTTGTTGAATTCTTTTCATAATTATATCGAAATATATATTTTCCCCTTTTGAATAACGATATTTAAATAATTTTTACACATACAACTACATCATACAGCCACATTATACGTCAGTTGAAAGCCTATTGCCTCTGCTTCATGAAAATTGACGATATGCAGCTGCAAAATACAGCCGTAATTCTTTAATTTGCATAATGCACATGGGTACCTAATTTGCATGAGTCCGATATAAAAATATAAAATCCATTGTTATGTAGTCTTCACTTACTTTTCAACTATCGAGTGATATATCAAATGAAAGGTATTGGCATGTAGAATAGAAATATGAATTCAAAACACGTATCTTAAATATTCTTATTGAATATTTTTATTCAAATCGCGATATCTTGACTTATTTTTAATATGCATAAAATTGTGTAGTAAATACGAATAATGCCCGCACTATGCAAAATAAGAATAAAATATATACAAAATAAGAATAATTTAGCTACACACAGAACAAATATCGCTCTGACTGAGATTCAGAGACAATGTATGATTTCATTGGAATCCAGCACGAGCTTAATAAATTCATATCAAACATAAAAAATGCATCCTACTCTGAAATGTTGAAAGCTCTTCTCAAAAATCACATCTTTAGACCTCATTATCTGTGAAGGTCATCGATGCATCAAATTAACATTCTCGACTTAAGAACACACACGTACAACCAACAGATACCAGATTCCAGTTTATGCAATCAAACGGCAATATTCAAGGATTTGTGAAATGCGAAACATTACAATACATTAGAACAATTATGCCACAACAATACGATACAAAATGCAAGATTTTTTTGAGATGAAAGTAATCAAGTATAAATAAAGAGTAAAAGTAATTCTAGATCTTGTTTGATTATTACAACTTTAGAACAATCGGATGACATTTAATTGTTATTCGATTTTCATTGAATTGCCTTCGAAACCTTGGAATCGCAAAAAGTAAAAGGGAACCAAAACATTTTCAGGTCCCCTATAGGCAGATCACAAACTTTCAAGTTTTCCACTACTATCCCTCAAAATTTCGATTCCACCCCGAATTCCTCTGCCCCTCACCACCATTATTTGAGAACGTAGCCTAATCACATACATATGAAACAGAAATATAAGCGTTACACCTATGCCAAACAAAACCTACAACAGCTCGATCTCCGATTCACTTGAGCATCCAAAAACACAACCAGACCGAAATGGTAGACATTCTATAGCTTCCTTACTTGAACAAACTTAACTTCAGTGAAACAACGTGGTCAAATAGTGCACATGTTTCACCAACCGAAAATGATTTTTAAGTGACTGACGAAGACAACTCTATTCTCGAAAGGTAGCATCAAAGGATTGCAGTGTTACAGTAGTCTTTCCACTCCAGTGCGGGTTCAGGGCAGGATACGTAGATTAGGGGTACGTCTCGCTGCAAATCAACACTTTACACAAAACCGCCAAACATAACATACACAAAATTCAAACAAGAATAAGATATGAACGATGTGTGGAGTTTGCTTTCTCTTATTACACTGTCACCAGTTGTGTCTGCTGTCAAATTAATCTTCCATGCACAAGGCAGCTATAACTGTGGCAACCCTTTCACTCATGACAAAACTGTTTAAGAAGAGGATGATGAATTTGTAGAATTACTAGATGAACTGGAAATGCATGACACTGTATCGGCATGAATGACTTGGATCATGAATTATGCCATAACTTTGACTACAGCTTACTCTCACATATTGTTTCTGCTACAGAGTTCATACTGTTTCTGCTACAGAGTTACTTTTCAACAACTACACTAGTGTCGTTGGGATCTTTCTTTATGTTTGAACTTAGTAGTAATTAGTGATATTTTTCCAACACGTCTTTAGGAAAAAATGTCGGCGTTCAAATCATTAACCATATATGTTAAAAATATAGTCAGAAGTAGTTAAACAGTTTAAATTCACTCGGATGGAAATAAGTACAGCAATGGTGTAAAGTAACGTCATGCAAGTACAAGCAATAGATCATGATTGGTTCTCTATGATTGTGTATATGAATGATGAAGATATGACATCAGGAGAATTAGTTATAACAATTAATATACAGCAAAGAAAAAACATCATCAAAATCTCCTAGGTGTTCATCAGTTATTTACCAAGGCGACTGTTTCGGGGATTTGAAAACAATACAGTCAACTGCCTTGGTTCCCCAAGCAGTACTGATCAGGTGCCACCTGGTATATATATATATATATATATATATATATATATATATATATATATATATATATATATATATATATATATATATATATATATATATATATATATATATATATATATATATATATATATATATATATATATATATTATATATATATATATATATATATATATATATATATATTAGTGCTGTTGCCTTGGTTACAACATTACAAGAACATGTTGGCATGCTTGAGTAACATTAAAAAGTTTTCATATGCTGTGAATGGGTACACTCTCTGACCTATAAAAACTATACATCGGTATCGGATAATAATGCAGACAAAAAGAGCTATTCATATGTTTTGAAACATACATTAAACCAACAAAATATTCATTTCCAGACCTCATTTCAGTTGTTTGTTCTCCGTGTTCTATGCACTCTTCGCACATCAAAATGCATGTGGTTGCATTGATACTGCTGTTAAAATTTTTAAAATACCGTTGTTCAAAAGGGGAAAATAACTTTTTTCACTACAAATATAAAATATTTCCGTAAAACCACTTTGTATATCTCTTTGGATGTCAATTTTGTTTTTTACATGCAAATACTTTTCATTTGAAATATCACTCGATAGTTTAGAAGCATGTTTTGAATAGTCAATGAATTTTCTAATTTTATATTACAGTTATGCAAATTGCTTACCGGTGTAAATTATGCAAATTTAGGGATACGGCCTTACTTGATAGTTCAACATTGTCAGTTTTCTTGAATAAGAGATGATAAGCTTTAAAATGACATATGATGTGGCTGTATGATGTGGCTGTATGTGATGAAATATTTATATTATTGTTATTCAAAAGGGGTAAGTATTATTTTCAATATAAATATGAAAATATTGCTGTGAAACCAATTTAAATATCTCTTTCGATATCTATTTCATATTCTACATGCAAACACCTTCCATTTGATATATCACTCGATAGTTTAAAAGTATGTTTAGTGTAGTGAAAAATGAATAATTATGTAATTTATATTGTATGTATGCAAATTGGATACCTTGTAAATTATGCAAATTAGGGGCTATGGCCGTAGTTGACAATCTCAACATTGTCCATTTTCATAAAGAAGAGATAATATTCTTTCAAATGATGTATGATGTAGCTGTATGTTGTGGCTTGTATGTGTTAAAATGTTTAAAATTTGATATTCAAGAGAGGAAAATATAATTTTCAAAATAAATATGAAAATATTTCAGTGAAATTAATTTAAACATGTCTTTGGATACCAAAGTTGTATTTTACATGCAAGTACCTTCATTTGACATATCACTCGATAGTTTAAAAGTATGTTTACAGTAGTTAACAGTGAATTTCTAATTTTATATCGTACTTATGCAAATTGGGTACCCGTGTGAATTATGCAAATTGGGGGTTATGGCCCGATGTGGTAGCTCCAAATTGTCAATTTCTTAAAGTAGATGATAATAAGCTTTCAAATGATGTATGATGTGGCTGAATGCTGAGGCTGTATGTGTTAAAATTTTTAAAATATTGTTATTCAAAAGGGGAAAATATTGTTTTCCATATAAACATGAAATATTTTAGTGAAATCAACTTTAATATCTTTTTGAATATCCATTTTGTATTCTACATGGAAAGGCCTTTCATTTGATATATCACTCGATAGTTTAAACGTATCATTAGAGAAGTTATCAATAAATGTCAAATATTATATCACATTTATGCAATTGGGTACCCTTGTTAAGTATGCAAATTAGGAGGTTATGGCCCTACTTGGCAGCTCCACATCGTCAATTTCTTAAAGTAGAGATAATAAGCTTTAAAATGACGTATGATGTGGCCGTATGTAAGGTGGGTACATTAAACTCCTAAAATAAAGGCCCTTTTTGTGGATTCGCCGCTCGCCTAATATAGTTTCTTTATTTTTGAACGCATTTTATATGTTCAAAATTACATGAAATAGAACACTGTTTACGCATCAGCACACTGTAACACTTTTTGAACACAAATTAAGTGTGCAGAGTAAGTAAATAGAATGCATGTGTTCTGTAAAGCAGACCACCATGTACACACAGAAATGTTGTGACTGACAAATATTGTAATGTGGCAAAATGGCATGTTAACTGGCCAGACTATAACGTTTGAGTTACAGTTATATTAAAATTGTTGCATGTTTAATGCTGAGCATTAGGAGTTACCGAACACTAGTATTTAGCATTCAGAACATTAGCATTCTAATTGTGATTTATACAATTTGTGTTTGGACTCACGAAAATGGCCCGAAAATTTGCAACTGTCTAGTGTAAACACAAAAAGAGATAATTATTAAAATTAGACCTTAAGTGACTCACAATATTGCGAGAGAGGGTACTCTACGGCAAAAATATACTTCTGAGGAGTGTCAATGCCATGTGCTTATCGCCGGGCACCGGTTCAAACTTGGTGCCTATTCAATGCCATTTTGCCACGATATACAATACTTACCGTAGCAGTCAAACTTTCTGTGTAAACAGCTATCACACCGTCACAAAATACTGGCAGAACTCAATCGCTAAAATCATAGAATGTGAAAATACCGCCAGCAACAAAATGCGTCGTCTGCAGCAGCGGCGCGGCTTGCATCTAATGTACGCATGTTCAGAGGGGCCCTCGTGTGACCCGAGGAAGCCCGATTATCCGTGACGTCATACTCGGGACACCCAGGAACACAAGTGTTCATTCAGTTGGCAACTCTAGTGTTCTCTGTTTGGCGTCCTATTAGAATACGAATATTCACAAATTGAACACATGTGTTCTGGAAGATTTTTGTCTTCACGATTTTATCGAAATAAATAGTTTTAAGACATTTACGTCCTTTTATTATAAGCAATATACTTGAAAACTTTTTCAGAACTACCAACATTTGCCTTTGATTTCAAAAAGTGTTCACTGACTCGAATTCACATATATACGAGTCAAACAAAATATTTGTTCGTTTTTTTTTTTGTTTCAGAGGAGTTTACTGGAGCAGAAAACAGACTAAAGACATCGTGATGTGTGTTTCTAACTAAAATAATGTTGTCTGGATAAAAACACGCGACAAAAACTGTTATCATTGGTGTTAGAACGGCAGCGATCTATGGCTGACCACATCCATTCTATTTCTGAACACAAAAGTTCAATACTTGAACACACATGACACTTCCCATGGGATCAAACTGAACGCATCCGACGCGTCATAAGCGTCCAAACGTTTAGAGTGTACTCGAAAGCCTCACTTGAAATAGCTGACATCAAATTACATGAACAGGATAAAATGATATTAAATCTGACCTCAAGTAAAATTCCTGTTATTGTTTCAAAGACAAAATTTTCATGATTTACACAGGGACAAAACGTCAACATTTAACGATTGTTGAGGAGTAAAACGCCCAAAACCCTACGTTAAAATTCATATTGAGCACTCTATTGACAAAAATCAGATAACTTGACCTAGTGATCTTTATAAGCCTGAAACGTATAGAAAGTGAAAAAAGGCACGACTTAATACCCAAACAAAAGCCAACTGACAAGCGTCAGTATTTAATTATAAGTTTCTGTCACTCGTAAAAGACTTCAACCTCAGATATGCCTACATATGCAACGACAATTTGAACTTTATGATAAACAAGACCACAAAAACATATATTTCTCATATCAAAATGAAGTTTAACTGTAACAAAACGTCAGCTACACCTCATCAGCAAAGATAAGAGTAATATAACGTATAAACAACAAACATTTTCTAAACAACGACCGTCAGTCAATTCATCAAAGTTGAGCAATCAAACATGTCAAAGCATCACAGACGATTCAAATTTATTTATAGTGGTAAGGCTAAGCTCAGGGATTCCTTGCATAAATTATAAAGTCAAGCTTCTCCTGGTCTGGGTGATGAGTTATTGTGTAATTTAAACTTTGGCAGTCAAAGCTCGTATTACATGTTACGGCATAGGATCGTACAAAAGTCCATCACAGGGGTATGGGTGTGGGTTAAAGTGTGCCTTGGTCTAAACACAAGGCTCTTCTTCCTATGGTTTATTTTATTTTGATACGTTTGATTATGGTATTTATTGCTAATAAAGACTTATAATGCAAACCATACGCAAAAGGTATACTGTGCTGGTACGTTCGTTGTTGACTTTGTCAAAGTTAATCCGGTTATAATCCAGTGATAGTAAGGGTGAAGGAAGGGATATCGATATGTTTTCAATCGGCGATCCTCCGTTGTCTCGCCGCCTGACGGCTGTTAATGAAGGCCTGTCAGCATATCAAAATATTGGAATGCTCCACCTGCAAAGATATACGTTGCGTAAGCAATTAACATTGTGTTCAATATATACGTTAATATACGTAAATATACTAAACGCATATCAAGCATTTGTCCAGTGAGACATCTCTTATTTTATGTGTATGTTCAAACTATTGTATTAGTCAATACATGTCATATACTTTAAAATATAATTGTAATGTTGATGTCAATTTTAATTAAATGGACGACAAGCCTGTGATAATACACACATCGCTTGTATCCGATTTTGCTGCCTTGGCTCACAGCCAAGCCAATTAAACAATCGAATTAGGTCGCATTACCATCCATATTGGAGGTGTGCTGACATTTATGCATAACGATTTTCTAATATCATTGTAAAGGGAAGCCTGTACAATAGCATACACTGTAAGCTTATGTCTCCTGCAATGATTTTGTTGACAGGTAAAATGGTATCAGTAGTAATATTGCAAAACGTTTGTAATGTATATATTATTTTTTTTCACATCAGGTGCATGAACATAACATTTTGACAATCTGCAATGCACAGTCACATTTGGATCGTAGCTTGTAATAATTTACTTAAAGTTTAAATCTTAGGAAATAAATGTTTAACTCTACATGGTGGGAAATAATTCCGGAATAACGGTGTGTCGAAGCCAACCAACTGGCCTAAAGCGTTTTAGACGCTGCAATTTTGGCCCATTTTAATCCTGTATACCTAATCGTTATATTCCAGTCCATTTCTCATTATATTAACCTTGACAAATGTGATTTGCTCCTGTATCAATCCGTGACAAATTGCATCCACCCCTTCTGATGTCTTGATTCTTGATATATCATATTCTAAAACACTTGTTTTGATATTTTCGATTTAAAATTTCGATGATTTAAGTGGTGACAACACCCTGGTCCTCGAACGTTCTGAGTGAATAAAACAGGAGGCAGATGCAAGACATCCTTCTTTGTATTGTTTTCAAATCCCAGAAACAGTCGCCTTGGTAAATAACGATGAACACCTAGGAGATTTTGATGATGTTATTTCTTTGCTGTGTATTGATTGTTATAAACTAATCCTGCTGATGTCATATCTTCATCATTCATAAGACACAAACATAGAGAACCTAATAATGATATATTGCTTGCTCTTGCACGACGTTACTTTACATCTTTCTTTATTTATTTCCTTCCGAGTGAATTAAAACTGTTTAACTACTTTTGAATATATATATATATATATATATATATATATATATATATATATATATATATATATATATATATATATATATATATATATATATATATATATATATACACAACGACACCAGACTTTAAAGGGCCTTTGACA